>NW_004524617.1:12446728-12466288 GCF_000260255.1 Octodon degus | reverse complement strand
ATGTGGTGCTGGGGGATTGAACCGCGGTCCCTGATGCTTTGCCAAGCTTGTTCTAAGTAGGTGCCTTAGACCACTGAGCCATCTCTCCAGCCCCTCTTCTCTGTATTGGAAGAATTGGAAAAATTGCTTTTAGTAATAACCCAAGATTTCCTAGGAAGGTAACATAGGCTGTTTACAGACTCCTATAGGAAAGGAAGAGTAGAACTGAAGAGGCATCTTGCTCATAGCAGAGCAACATTCCCGGTCTGTGGTCTTACATAATTCTAGTGCTGTTAGCACTTCTGGGGGCTAACAAAGTTCCCTGGCTCGGAAGTTTAGAAAAGCTACATTTTAGGGCTGGGGATGTACCTCTGTAGCACAGCACTTTTCTAGCATACATGAGGCCCTGGGTTCAATCCCTAGAGAAAGAGATCTTTCCCATAGCCTCTTCCATCGTTTTAAGTGTGGATTGGCATATTTAAGGCTCAAAGATATTCTGCAAAGGGAAACTTTGTTCCATTTTGTTTTAAGCTAGTTCTCTCCCTATTTACATGGTTTCAGGACATAGTTTACGAAGTTCCAGAATAAAATTTTGGCAGTTTCTTCTTTTTTTTCCCCTACGAATAGATAAAAATTCAAGCCCCTGGACTCTGTTTCCTGAAGTAACTTACCCAGTATTTATTGAACACCTTTTATGCTTTTAGCCACCAGGAGGGACAGAAAATAAGTATAAACAGGCTCCCAAAGGAGCACTGTAATTGGTGTGGTAAGCTCTCTGCCATGGGGTATCAGTGAGCTGTGTGCAGAAGCGCCTGGGGCAGCAGAAACAACCAGGGGACTCTGGAAGCCAGATTTTTGCTTGCCTAGAAAGATCTATAAAAGGCCAAAAAAAGTATGGGAGAAGCAAGTAGTACCCATGAACTAGAATTAACAGTATTGGGGGGAAAATAGTACTGGGGGATTGTAGCTAAAGAACAGAGCTAGTGAAGAAAGAGACTGACTCTAATGGGAGGGCAGACAGGATCGACCTACCTATTGGGCATTGCCTGTGGGTGGTACCAGCTAACAGGTAGCAGGACACATGGATACCGGCATGCCAGAGTGGAAGGCGGCACCTGGAGTAGTTCGATGTTTTATGGGGATCACAAACTCAAATCCTTTCAGGGAGTGGGTGAGAGTGCTGATGAAGCAGGCCAGGTGTAAGAAAATTAGGAGTAGATGGGACTATGATAAAGAGCACTTGGGGCCGGGGAGATGGTTCAATGGAATAAGCGCTTGCCAGAGGCCTGAGTTCAATCCCTGGTTCCAAAAAGAAAGAAAGAAAGAAAGAAAAGAAAGAAAGAAAGAAAGAAAGAAAGAAAGAAAGAAAGAAAGAAAGAAAGAAAGATATGGCATATATCTGCCATAGTACAAGTAGATAAAGAGCGCTTGCTTTCTGTTTTCATACAGAAAGCACAGACCCTGTTTTTGCTAGACATTGTTATTTTTCAACAGAGAAAAAAATATGGATGGTTCCGTGAAATTACCTGCTGCTGTAGTTCAAGTTTTTGTTTTGTTTAATAAATACTGGGAGTGAATGTATGTGTTTTTATCTGTCAGTATGGGAGGACATAAACTGTGCATCATTAGTAAAGTCATTGGATGTGTAATCCTTTGCAAAATACAATTACAGGTACTTGATACTGCAACATAAAAAATAAACACTGGGAAATGCTAGGTGAAGCCATAATAGTTCTTTATGTTTGCTGATGAGAGTAGTTGATATGAGAAACGTGGCAATATCTAATAAAGTCAAAGATGTGCAAAGGTCCCAGCAACTTTACTTTCGGGTGTCTGCCCGGGAGACATACCCCCAGGAGCCAGCTCATAGGTGTGTACGCATGACTATCTTGGTATAGCTTATCATAGTCCCCAAGCTAGCAACTCACAGACACAAAGTACTACATATGAGGTAATTTATATTAATTTTATAAATAATATTAATGGAATGTCTACATATTGTGTGTCTATGCAAATGTGCACTAAAAATATATGTATGTAAGGAAGAGACGCATCAAGTTCAAGAGAGTTGTTAACTATAGGAAATGGCAACAGAGAAATGAAATGTACTGGGAGGCTCATCAAGGATTTTAAGCAGGGGAGGGGAATAACATGATCTTTTTGTAAAGGTCGCTCTGGCTGCCACATTATAGGGGAATAAGAGAAACAGTAAAGCATTCAGAATGTGTCACAGTCCCCTGGGTCCTAGTGGGAGAGAAGTAGCCTAAGTCCTAACATTCCAAATAGTGCAGTTGTCCTCTACCTTGGCACTATTGACCTTGTAAGCTGGATAATTCTTTGTAAGCAGGGCTCTCTTGGGCATTGTAGGATATTGAAGAGCACTTGTGCACCCAAACAGCTTCTACCCAAAAGCCCCAGTTGGCAATCATTAGAGTTGTTTGGGGAAGTTCAGAGTATGAATGTTGATCCATTTATAAGAGCTTAGGTACGACACAAGTTAGTGGAAAAAGATTTCATGGAGATGAAATTTCAGGTGATCTTTGCAAGGGGAGAGAACAAATATTCACTCCAGAGACACCCTCTACCCTATTGTTTTTCATTCTTAAAATGATTTCCCTTTACATAATCAAGAGTGTAAACCATAGTATACATTGAGACATTAATCACATCAAGTCTGTCTCCAAATTTGTAAGCTGATTCAGTCACCAAGTCCTAACTACAGCTCTCTCCTTATCGCCATTTTTCCCTTGCTGCTGCCATAACTCAGGCTGCTCTCAACAGGATTCCTCGAAAAATCTTAATGCTCTTTTTGCTTCCAGATCTATTCTGTCCTTTGTGGCAGCCATGGCCACATGAGCCTACTGGGCACTTGAATTGTGACTAGTTTAAATTAAGATGTGTCAGCCCAGGGAGAAAGCTTACTGGGCACTTGAATTGTGACTAATTTAAATTAAGATGTGTCAGCCCAGGGAGAAAGCTCAGGGGTCTAAGCGCCAGCCTGGCAAGTGCAAGGACCCAAGTTTGATCCCTGGTACCTACATGCTGTGCTGGCCCTGCACCAAGCTGGCCACTGAGTCTAGGCGTGGTAATGCACATCTGTAATCCCAGTGCTGGGGAAGCTGAGACAGGAGGATCATTATGAGTCCAAGCTGCATAGTGAGACCCTGCACCAAATAAATAAATAAATACCTAAAAATGATAAATTAAGATGTCATAAGTGTCAAATGTACCTCATTAATATTTATGTATTTGTTATATACTGAAATAATCATTTTATTTATTTTTTTAATTGCAAGTTTTTTAATATTTTATTTATTTATTTATTTATTTATTTGTGTGTGTGTGTGTGTGTGTGTGGCCAGCTCAGCCCACCTGGGGGCGGGGCTGGCTGGCATGTGGTGCTGGGGAGTTGAACTGCGGTCCCTGTGCTTTGCTAAGCTTGTTCTAAATCGGTGCTTTAGACCACTGATCCATCTCACCAGCCCTGAAATAATCATTTTAAATGTATTGAATGAGAGATTACATTTTACCTGTTTTAGGATTTTTTTTATGTTACTCCTAGAAAATGCAAAATGACATGTGGCTTATGCTATATTTTTAATAGACCACACAGTGTACTTGCATCTTATATACCCTCTTTGATTTATCTTTCTTTTCACTTTGCCATCAGAATTATCTTGTTTAAAAAAATCCTGGAGCCAAAAAATCCTCCATTGTCCTTTGAGATAAAATTTTAGGCTAGCTTAGCACAGGATGCTTTCTCTACCTTTCTTTTCCTGGTACTAGAGATTAAACACAGGGCCTCACACATACTAGGCAAGTGCTCTCCCACTGGGCTGTACTCCCAATCCTCAAACACTTGTGAGCTGTCCAGCCAGATTGAATTAGTAGGTTACTAGTGTTCACCTCCTGATCCAGTGACTAGCTATCATCTCTTTGGCACCTTTACCTTCAAAGAGTTCAATAGCTATTAAGCAACTGATACACTGTGACTGTAGACTGAAGTCTGTTGAGGTAAGCATACCAAAAAATTCCCTGTATGATTTCTGTACTCAGAGGGTTTGAAGGTCTCAGTGGTAGATCACTTGCCTGGTGTGCACAATGCTCTAGGTTCCATCCCCAGCACTGAAAATAATCTGGGTTCATTCTAAACTAAGTTTTGTACAAGCCCATGAGGAGTGTGTCTTTCTAATACACCAGAATGTGGGTGGTTACTCAGAGGACACTGAAGTGGCTGTGAGACCCCAGCCTGCATTTCCAACTGATTGTGGGTGAACTGACTGGGAAAGGAAACCTCAGTGAGTTGACTATCAGAAAAACTACATAGAAGTTACTCTGTAAGATTGATGCTTGTGAGGTGAGCTTCCTTTTTTTTTCAGCTTTCTTTGAAAGGGGAACATAAACAGAACATTGTATAAAATGGCCTTTCCAAAAAGAATTCTTTTTTAAAAAAACATTTATTTATTTATTTATTTTGTGTGTGTGTGTGTGTGTGTGTGTGTGGCCAGCTCAGCCCACCTGGGGGCGGGGCTGGCTGGCATGTGGTGCTAGGGGATTGAACCGCGGTCCCTGTACTTTGCCAAGCTTGTTCCAAGTAGGTGCTTTAGACCACTGAGCCATCTCGCCAGCCCTCTAAAAAGAATTCTGAAATAATAAAGTTGACTGCCATATCCTACCAGTATTTTGAAACTCTGTAATATGTTTGTCTATCAGTGTGTGTCCAGGGTGGCCAGCCAACTTAGAGAACATATATGAGACTTTTACCAAGGGACAGAGTTTCTAGGATGTGTCAGAGCTGACACAATTTGATAAATGTGGCATCCTGGGGTAGTCACAACCTAGACAAAACTAAAGTTACTTTCACTACTCTTTTTGCTTTGGCTCTGATCTTGAACCACAGTGACTTGATTCCCCCCCCCCCCATCAGTATGTTGTCCCCACCACCACCAGGGGACCTTACCATTTTGTATCTTCCACAATCAGTGATATAATGTCACCATGCTTTCAGGGAACAGGCACTTGCTGGAAGTTTTTGGGCCTTGTGATCACTTCCATAAACATCCATTCCCTAACATCTTTTATCTCCTCCCCCTGCAAAACTACAAACTTAGGAATACTGGTATTTAGTTTGCTCCATTCAGTTCTTTTCTTTTTTACTTATTTTTGTTAGTGCATGTTTGTAGTGCATATTGATTGCAATCATTATGAGTATGTACATAAGATGTTAATTCTTTTTATTCCCTTCCCCCTCCCTTGTCTCCCTCCTCCATTCATCTCAATGTCCTCTTCCCATTTACTAAAAATCTTTTCTCCCTATTTTTTGTTTGTCTTTTCTTCTGCTCTTTAAATTATTTATGCTTTGGGTTTCCCATATAAGAGGAGTTATGGACAAGCTATGTGTCTGATTTATTTCAATTAACACTATGGTCGTTTTTTCCTCATCTTGTTTGAGTGACATCCCTTAGGTACCCAGAGCCCTACTACTGGCTGCCTTTCTCCCAGCCTAACAGGAAATCTATTTACACTTTTTAGTGAATGAAGAGACTTCATTTATGATGCAGCTAAATTCTTCTTTCCAATGTTATAAGTATTGTCAGCCTTTTTCTCTTAGGAATGTCAGACATGACTGTAATAAGCAGTGACAGGTTGTATTTGTAGCAGGAGTATTTTCCTATTGTTTCAGAAATCTCATAGGCACAAACCCTAAAGTCATACTTGACTTCCTTTTTCTTTGGGTACCCAAGGAGAACAGGACTCACTAAAGTTCCTTCTGCCCGTCCCTGGGCTCTACCTATATTTTACCTATACACAACCAGTCCCCCAGCAAAAACTGTCTGCTTCAAATACTCTGTAAAATGTAACCTAGGAGGTTTATCTTAATCCCACTGCTCAGCCTAGTTAAATCGGACTCTCCAGAGAGGAAACTCAGGCATCGGAATAGTTGGATTGCAATGTGCAGTGACAGTTAGAAACCACTGCTCTGAAGTCTTACCCACCTTCACACCTCTCAAAGCTTGCTTGTAGACTTAAATTTCTGAGAATGACCATGGGCTTCCACGGGGGAAGAGCACTGTATTGTTTACCATGACAAACGGTAATGCTGCTACTTACTGACAGCTGTCATTTGTTGATCAGTTATGTGTCAGGCACTCTGCTATGTCTCTGTGTATGTTATCTTTATGTTTTTACTACATCTGTATGTACATTATATTTGCCTTGCATACTTTACTGTATTTTACTATGTTTAACCTTAACAGTGAAATGGGTCTTATTACTATTTCAGAGAGGAAAAGGAAATGTTAAAGAGGATAAGTGATGTGATCAAAATCACACAGCCAGTAAATGAGAGGAAGCAGTTGGTAATATTGATCACATGTTAAATCAAGAACAAAGAAGGGGGAAACTGTAAAAAAAATTTTTTAACTATGTACTAATTACAATCAATTATACCAACAGTTTACCATTTGTGCCTAATTACAATACAGCACAATAATGATTATGATTATAAATACTATTAAACAGATATCGTGTTAACTTTGGCAAATTTCTTTTGATTATAGAATAACTTAAATCTTTATTATAAATAGGTATGGAATGAATAATTATTAAGCATAGCTAATATTTTATTGAGCGTTTACTGTACACTTGGTATCCCAGTATGCACTTTATTTATTTATTTATTTATTTTCTGGAACCGGGGATTGAACTCAGGCCCTTGCACTTGCCAGGGAAGTGCTTATTCCACTGAGCCATCTCCCCGGCCCCCAGTATGCACTTTACATTCATTTTACTTAACCGTAAACAAATAAAACTCTGAAGTCAGTGCTACAATTATCATTGGGGAGAGGAACCGTGGGCTAGGATAGGCCGAATAGCTTGCCTGGTAAATAGCACATCCAGGCTTGCCAGCCATGTGATGCATGGTCACGCTGTTGGGCCCCTCACTATTCTTTTTTTGTATCGTATTTGCAAATGAACACAATAGTCCATGTGTGCTAAGCCTTTGCACCTAATTATTATTAATGCAGGCTGGTTACCTATTCAAAAAAAATTTTTGAGACAATGTCTTGCTGTGTAGTCTAGCTGATCTCAAACTTGTGGGGATCCTCCTGTCTCAGCTTCCCAAGTGCCAGGATTATGAGTATGTACCACCACACCTGGCTCAAAACTTTACACATGGCTTGTAAGATTGGTATAATTGAGGCTAAGGAGATAGCTCAGCAGCATAAGCACCTGCCTGGCAAGTACAAGGTCTTGAGTGTGATTCCCCAGTACCACACACAACAAAAGCGTATGTAAGATCGTTTCCTTTTGTGTTATTAATAGTTCAATTTTGAATATATCTAATGGTAACCCCAGGAAATCTTACTACTATATAAGAACAATTTCAACTTATTTGTCCTTTCCCTTCAATGATATAAGAACAACCTATTTTCTTAGGTTAAATAATAATGATATTATAATAATAACTCGCAGGGTCATCTTAGTTCCTTAAATGTATGTATTTCATTAAGGGCTGATTTGCTTTATGATTAATTGAGTTTGTGACAAGAACTGTGGAAAGAATTAAGTTCGTGAACTACGGTACCACTATATTTAAACTTGTGTGGCTGATTTATTTCACTTAAGATTATGGTCTTAAGGTACATCCATTTGCCCAAAAATATCTTGTTTATTCTTTTTATGACAGTATTCCATTGTTTATAAATATCACATTTTCTTTACCCACTCATCCATTGATGAACATATGGGCTGTTTCTAATATTTTTTTGTTTGTCTTTTAAGATAGGATCTCACTATGCAATTCAGGTTGGCCTTGAGCTCACTTTGTAGCCCAAGCTGATCTTGAACTTGCAACTTTCCTCCTGCTTTAGCCTCCCGAGTGCTGTAATTATAGGCATGCACCAACACACCAGACAGTTGTTTCCAAGATTTAGCTTTTATAAACTGTGCTCCTATGTGCATGCATGTATCACTGTGGTATCATGACTTTAATTCTTTCAGGAGAATACCTAGAATAGGAATAGCTGAGTCAAATGGAACCTCCAGTGTTAGTTTTTTGTACAATTTCCATTTGACTTTCCATAGTAGTTGTATCAATTTACATTCCTACCAGCAAGAAAGAAGGGTTCCTTTTTCCCCACAGCCTTTCCAGCATTTGTTATTGGTTGATTTCTTGATGATAGCCATTCTTTCTGGTTTAATAGGGAATCTCAGTGTTGTTTTAATTTGTATTTCTTGAATGGCCAGCAATGTTGAACATTTTTTATGCACTTATTGGCAGTTTGTACTTCCTCTGAAAGTATATATTCATTTTTAGATGCCCAATTTTAGGTTAGGTCTTTAAATTAGGGGCATATTGGGTTTTTGCTGTTGTTGGTTTTTGTTGTTATTGTTTATATATTCTGGATGTTAGTCCTTTGTCTGAGGAGTAGCTGGCAAAAATGTTTGCCCATTCTGTAGGTTGTCTCTTTCCTCCATTAGTGGTTTCCTTTGCTGTGCAGAAGCTTTTTAATGTAAAGTGATCCAATTTGTTGATTATTTGTTTTTTTGTTTTTTGGTTTGTTTTTATTTTTTCAGAACTGGGAATTGAACTCAGGCCCTTGCGCTTGCCAGGCAAGCGCTTATTCTACTGAGCTATCTCCCCAGCCCCAATTATTTGTAATATGTCCTCTATGGCTGAGGTTTTGTTCCTAAAGTCTTTGCCTACATCTATGTCTTCCACAGTTTTACCTAGTCTATCTTCCAGCAGGTTAACTGAATAGCAAACATTTCAGAAGTATTCTGTTTGAAAGACATTCAGTTCAAAAGATTATCCTTGAAAGAAAGAAACTTGAGGCCTGAGAGTATAGGCTAGTAGTAGAACATTTGCCTGGCAGCTGAGAAGCTCTAGGTTCTGTCCTTAAATGACTTTCAACAAAATATTGACATACTAATATGCCAAAAAACTGAATAGCATATCTGATTCCAGTCGATGGTGGTGTAGAAAGAGTCACCTTGCACCAGTCCTGGTTCTATACAGTCATACAGGGTTGTAAATGATCCCCTTAAAAGGTTTTTTATCAGACTCCCCTTTAGGGGTTATAGTTGGTAGAGAACTAGGTTTAGGGGTAGAAAATCCTGAGTTTCTGTTACAGTGTCTATGTTAACCCTTCAACAGATTATTTTGCCATTGAGTTTTCTAGCCTGAAAAGAGGGGTGCAAATTATTTTTCACCATTCCTCAAAAGAAATGTTGCAGAATCGGGAATACCTCAGTAATACCCAGTGATTCCTGTCCTGCAGAATTAGCATGTAAACTTAAGTAAGGTACTGTGTACATGGTTGAAATCCAATAAATATACTTATCTATAATTGTAAGTGCATAAATAATATAGAACTCTTGTCATATAAGGAATCTACAGGATCTTTAAAAAAGACTCGCAAAAGCTTAAATAAGCTGATGTACTATGTCAGGAAAATCCCATCTTTAACTACTTAATATAAGTCATCCTTGAGTTTTCCCTAAAACTAATAACTACTTGCCAGTTTGTTTTGGCAGTGTAGAAGTCATTTTCAAATCACTACGACCTAAAAGAGTTGATATTTGAAGGAATTTGTTCTGCTGTTAGGATATTCCCTGGGTGCTAATTGAATAAAGTTACTCCTACATTATGACCTAGTACAAGAGTTGCAAACTTGGTGAAATGTCAGGATATAAGATACAAGAAATGCTGATTGGTGAGGGACTGAGGAAAGCGTGCTCTACTGAAAGGCATTAATAATTTTTTTAAGTCAAGCACCTGTCTATTCTAGCTAGACAGACAGACACACTTACTTAGATTTTGCTGAAATCTACCAGCTCGCAGACCTCTAGCTAATAACTGTCTTATAATTAATTCCACCCTCAAAATAGAAATAGTTATATGCCATTTCATGAGTGTAAATAAATTGACTATATGTGAGAAGCATATCAGAAAGTTCACATTCAATTATAGTTATTAAGGTTCAAATAAGAATGTTTTTATAACAACAAAAGTGATTTCCTAACTGAATTTTGATGTTGTTATAGGTATCCTAGAGTTCTTAAATTTTATAAATGTAATTGTATTTTAAGTCTTATTTAGCTTATGGCTCTGTATATAGAAGGCACACAAGAAAAGTGTTGAAACTAGCCTGTTGACACCAAATAAATTCTTAGGGCTATTTACAACATCTCAGTATGGATTCTGTTACTTTTATGAATCTTATTACTAAATAATGTTCTGTTTGGGAAATATTTTATGCTAGTTGCATTTACTTGGACTAATTCTAGGTAGTACTTCAAGATTGCAGGCAGAAAGGAAGTGGTTCAAGTCTCGTAATCCCTTTGGCTGTCAATATATGAAGAAAAGGGCCTAACATTTGTAGCCATCCTTAGCCAAATACCTGCTATTTCCTAGGCACAGAACAAGCCCATTTCATTTCATCTCAGTTGATTTCTGCGTGATGCTAACACTGTGAGGCAATTTTGCTATTTCACACATTGCAGATACAGGGCCCAGTGAAATTCCCATGTGGACAGTAACAGCCTTTCCTGGTTCTAAATTCTGTGCTGGCTTTCTATCTATCCTGAGAAAATATTATCAGTAAGGATCAGCAAGTAGATCAGAGCAGCTGAATAAAGTTAGATAGCCCTGTGATTCACCTCGTAGCAGATTGTCAGAAGGAAGGAAGGATTCATTATCTTAAAATTCTCTATGCAGTATATGTACCCTCACTGACCAATCTGACTAGATAGCGAGCATTCTGGAATATGCACATTCTATTTACAGAATTGATGTGTACTGAACTTGCATACAACAAATTAAAAGTCTACCCATTATTGGAAAATGTTAACCAGGCAAGTTTGGTAAATATAAGATGGGTACCTATTCTTCCCTAAGTTGAATTTCTCTTAAATGTGGCTCCTTCCATGAAACCTTCCTCTGGCCCTGCAGGTGGAGTTAGACATTCACCTCTTCATATAACTCTTTGTGTGTTTGGTCACATCTGTTTCGTCCCATGTATCTCTCTTCCATTAAGTGCAAGTTACTTGGAGCCAGAATTAATTGCTTTTTCATCCTTGTGTTGCTAAGCACTCAGCCCAACAGTGTCTCATGGTGGATGCCAAGTGAATGAATGGATAAAACCAATAAAAGTGCCTGACCTCAGCACCATTACTCTCGCCCGTCTTTTAGTTCTCTTGGCAAATTAGAAAGTCAGGTCTGTGGCTGAGCTCACAAAACTTCAGCTATATTTTGGAAATTAGTGCCTTTGCTTTCAAGATTTAGGGGAGAAAAAGAAGGTAGGCATCTAGTGAAATATTTACATTAAAAATAGCAACAACACAAATCCAAGGAAAGTTTTCTTTTTCTCCTGTTTTTGCACATTTTTCTCATTTCCATAGTTGATTCTAGAATCCTTTATTTAAAGAGTTCCTGGTTCTTAAAAAATAAAGACACCAAGAAAGTCTTCTTACGTCTGTATTCTCACTTCTCTAATTGACAGTTCAAATGATGAAAGCATCTAAAACCATCTCAAGTAGCATATTTGGTAATATCTTGTTTGTTTTAATATTTGAGATAGCTAGTCAAGGGCCCCGGGGAGATAGCTCAGTAGAATAAGCGCTTGCGTGGCAAGCACATGGTCCTGAGTTCAATCCCTGGTACCACAGAGAGAGAGAGAGAGAGAGAGAGAGAGAGAGAGAGCCAGTCAGTCATTGTGGCACACACCTGTAATCCCAGCACTCAGGAAGGACAGAGGCAGGAGGATTACCAAAAGTTCGAGGCCAACTTGGGCTACATAGTGAGTTGAAGGCTACCCTGAACTACATAGCAAGAGCCTATCTCAAAAAACAGAAGTAAGTTGGCATAATATTGTACTACGTACTATTATAAAGTGCTTGTTTTGTTTGAGTTCTTATTGAAAACCTAATTTTGCTTTAAGGATAAGATTGTATCTTTCTTCAACTTTCTGAAAACAATTCAACTTGCTAGACTTCAACCATGAATGTTAGACGTCTCTAGTAATAAAACATGGTTTCTTTCCAGTGCTACTTAGTGGAAACTTGTTTCAGGTTCCTCAACAGACAGCTCCTGTAAATGTACAAGAGGCATTTCCTCATTTTCTAGAGAAGGAAACAGGGAAAAAAACCTATGCCTGCCACCAACCATCCTGGCCCTATCATCCAAAAGCAGATATACTAGAGAACACTAAGTCAGCCTTCCAACCCTGCTCTGTGCCCCCCTCCCTGCCCATGATTTTATCAAATCTTTTTTTAGAGATTAATATGAAGAAGCCTTAATGTTATAAAAGCTGCATGCACATTTTTGATGTCAGCCTTACAAAATACATTTTTAAAGGACAGCAATAATCTGAATGCAGCTAGATAACATGGTAAAGTCTGGACAGCAATCATTTCTTCACTCCTGCCCCATTTTTCCTAAGCAAATACACTTAGGGTGCTCTTCAGTGGTAGTATATATAAAGGATGGTCTCCAAAAAGAGATTGGCAGCTTTAATTTGTTTGATATGTGCAATCATAGTCCGTGTTAAATTCAAAATGCTTGTCCAATCAAGGATTCAATATAGAAAAGAGGCAGTAACAAGCATGCTGCACACTGTAATAAAGAAATCTGTTGATTGAAAACAGTTTGTATATTTTGGAAATGATAGGGAATGTAATTGGTAAGAAAGAAAAGGATAGGGCTTCATAAATAATGGGAAATAGAGCATATTTTTTACTGATAATACTAACTTGATTTAATAACATTTTTGGTGTTGAATTTTTGTATTCCAGAAAATAAGAAAGGTGACTTTTTTTTACTCTAAATGTCATGATTAATGGAGTGACCTTTTTTTAGGTTTTGCTTTCATTGAGAGCAGCTTTAATAAGGTGCCCGTGAGGCAACAATGGATGGTATGTTCCAGCACTTTGAGAACTTTCACAGAATATCTCTTTTTTTTTCATCTGAAAAAGACTACATATATTTTTAACCATTTTATAGGTACAAGTACCACCTGAATGAATTTTCTGATGAAACCAGGCAGTAGTGAGGAGTAGTGAACAAACTGTAATTGGCATCCTTCCATCCATTTTGTGTATAGAGATCTGGATAGAGATTTGTATGGGGACTATTTGGAGGATTGTAGTACTAAGGAACTTGATTTTGCCAATCACATTACTCTCAAATTTATTTTGTGTTTGTCTGCATGTGTGTATGCACATGCGTGGATTATTGGAGATTGAACCCAGGGCCTTCACACTGAGTTATACCCCAGCCCTTTTTATATTTTTCAGTTTAAGATAGGATCTTCTTCAGTTGCCTAGGCATAGCTCAAACTTGTGATTTTCCTGCCTTAGCCTCCAAGAGTATTGCAGACATGTGCCACCATACCCAGTTTCACATTTACTGTCTTAAGAGCACAGATATTAAAGATATATCCATAAAATTAGTCCCTGCAGGGCCAATAATAGTAACTCTCCATTAGAAACATATTGATATGGAGTGGACAAGACCATCTGCACCTGTCATGGGTTCGCCAGCACCCTTCTCACTAAGCACCACCCCAGTTTACAAGTGTCCCTGTGAAGCTTGCCAGTATCCAATTTTGTCCTCTTTAGAGAATAAAAGCATCAACAATTTAGCTTTGCTTGGAAGTACATATATTTAATGGCACTTTTACCTATTGCTGTTCTGTTTTTCAGTTTCTTTCCCCATTAACTTAAAATCATGAGCCATGTGTGAAAGAACACTCCTGTAATGGTCCCAGCTACTCTGGAGACTAAGGCAAGAAGATCGCTAGGGCTGGAGAATTCAAGGCCGTCTGGGCAGCATAGCAAGGTGCCATGTCAAAAGCATGAAATATTATGAAATCCTACATCTTGCTGTGTGATTAATCATCTCATATTATACACAAATCAGGCTATTAAGGAAGTTCTGGGGCCAAAGGAGGCATATATAGCTTGAGACTCCAATTTTAGCCCCCAGAACGAGAAAAACATGTTATAACTAGAAATTTTCACTATACTGTAGTGAAATATACTCATAGTGATAGAATACAAAAGACATTTCATGAACAGAGTTTTATTATCAATTTTATTTTTTAAAAAAAAATTTTTTTTGGCAAAGCTACAACTCTTGTTGCATAGGTCCTGCTTTACCTTGGTCTTAACCATCCAGTAGAAAAGTATGAAGACGAAATATAGGAAGTAAAGCCATGTTGTTATGTTGAGCTGTGGGGGACTCAGGTCAATAATTTCTGACATTGCCAGTTAAACAGAAGACCCAATGCTATTATGGGCTACTGGTCTCTTTTAGAATATTTTGCTAAGGTTACACACCTATAATATTCAACAACGGAACTTAGAAAAAATGGGGTATAACTATGAATGTCCATTTTGTATCTGTGTATTGAAAGTGGTCGGGATATATAGTTGCATTCTCTTAATGAATAGAATGATTTTTTCTAATGGTGTTTGTAAGTAGGATCACAAGTCTGCATCTTGTACAGCAATTAACCACTAAGAAGAATATATGCAGTGTATTATTTGTTGAAACTGTACTTTCGATTTGATTTGAAACTGTCTCATTGCTATATGTTTATCAATAAAACTTTTGAAAAAAATTTTTTTTGGCAGAACCAGGGATTGAACTCAGGCTCTTGCGCTTGCCAGGGAAGCGCTTATTCTACTGAGCCATCTCCCCAGCCCCTATAATCAATTTTAAAATGTTATTTTACTAACATTTTAAAATTTGGCCAACAATAATTTATTATTTCTAGTCTATTTTCTGTTATTGCAAAAAAAAAAAACCCAAACCCGGGTGACTTCTAAAAAATAAAAGCTTAATTTGGCTGAGTTCTGGAAGCTGGGAAGTGCAAGAGCATGACAGCACCATCTGGCCAGCTCCTGGTGAAGGGCAAGTGGGCGCAGAAAAGCGCACATGTGAGGAGCAGTGTCACGTGGTAACAACCTGCTCTTGTAGTAACTCACCCGCTGCACCAAGAGTGAAGCCTACTCCCCGACTCCTCAGAATTAACTCAGTCTTGCAAGAGCAGCATTAATAGCTTCATAGGGCCATTCTTCATGCTCATACACCTTGGCCCTCGACACCATTACCTGAGGAACCAAATTGTAGCTTGAGTTTTGGAGAGGAGGAAGCACACTCTAACCATAGCAGTGGCCTTTCCATTAACCATCTGTCAGCAGTACCCAGAATGTACAGTTCCCTTCATCTGTTCTACGTAAATTGCATTTTACATTACCTTGTAAAAAAAAATGAGGTACTAATAAAAGATAAAGTGGTGTATTTAGGATATGGCATCACATTACATATTAGGTATAAGAAAAATCTAATTTATTGGTAAACTCTTTTGTATTGACTCCATTGTTCCTCTCCAATCATCTAGCAGTGTTTTAGGTTCATCATGCTTTGCTCCATTATTCAATTATTAAACATGTATTGAACATCTTCTTTATACCATACCTGTTCTTTTGTGTGTGTGTGTGTGTGGAACTGGGGATTGAACTCAGGCCCTTGCGCTTGCCGGACAAGCACTTATTCCACTGAGCAATCTCTCCAGCCCCCATACCTGTTCTAAGAGACAAATAAGACAGTGCCTTTGTTCCGTGAGAGTCTATATTCTTAATGATGGAGTAGAGCCCTGCATAAAAACAAGATTCTTAATTCTGCAAAATTGTTTTATGTTCTACTGGTAACAAAGTATGTCAGTGAAGAGGAAGGCAAGGTAAGACAAGTCTAAAGTCAGAGAGAAGAAAACAGGCAAAGCCCCACAGATGCACTTCTAATGACCAGATCCATCCCTGAAGGGAAAAAGTGAGCCAGACTGCCATGTTGTTCTGTGCTTTAGACTGTGCTAATGTACTTAGAAGGTTTTAACTCAAATAATTATTGATCATCACAAGGTTTTTTTTAAAAAAATAATTTTATTGAGAAACAAATAGCAATGAGACAGTTTCAAAACCAATTACTAGTGCACTTTCAATAATTAATACATTGCATATTGTTGTCTTAGTGGTTATTCATTGTACAAGATGCAGACATGATATCCTATCCACAAACACTAGTAGAACAAATCTCTCTATTCAGTGATCCAAGAGAATGCAGTTATGTATCTATCTTAACTATTCTGAACATACAGATACAAAATAGTCATTCATTTGTATCGCTTTTTTTTAAACACCAGTTTTACCTTACAGTTTCAGAGTTTTCATCCAGGGTTACTTGGTCCCATTGCTTTTGGGTCTGTGGCAAGGCAGCACATCACGACTGGAGCAGCTCATGGAGCAATCTCTCACCTCATAGACTTGGTGTCCACCAGAAAAAAACAAGAGGCTGGAGCTCCACAGTCATCTTTGGGGGCCTGTGCCCAGTGACCTGGGACCTCCCATAGGTTCCGCCTGCTAAAGCCTTCACTGCCCCCCAATAGTGCCAAGCTGGGGACCAAACTGCCAATGCCTAAGCCTTTGGGGGCTCTTCTAGACCCATGCTATTCTCTTACCCTAGTGTTTGATTTCTTTTTTATTAAAATCTTTCATGCTTACATAGTTAGTATCTATGCTTATATAGGTAGTTTGAAAGAACATGTACTCTTCTTCCTGTGTAAGGTAACTGATAGGTCTTATACAAAAGATGCATTTTAGGTGGATATGAGTGCAAAGCAGTAATATTTCAGTATTTGCGTACTAGGCTTCCTCCCCCCAAAAAAATTTGTAACAGTTCATTTTGAGAGGTTTAATTTAATTCCAAACAAATTTGATTTAATGCCACGTAACTGAACAAGTAGAAATATTACTATATCTCTATGCTGAAAGTGAACCAGGCTCTGTGAACCCCTCTCTCAGCTCCTTGTCCTGCAACTGAATGACAGGTATAAGAAGAGAAATGGATAGTTCCAAACTAATAAAACTTCTGACACTCAGTATTCACCCAACTGGTAAATATTAGCAAATCCTAAGGTCTTTTTTTTGGATTCTTTCTTTTTTTTTTTTTTTTTTTGACTGGAACAAGTCAACGATGTTTATTTTTACTTCTTAAATTCAACATTGTGCTGTTTTAGATTCTTAAAAAATAAACATACATAGAGGTATTATTTGTTTCTATCGATGGCTGATGTGACACATACATCTGAGGTCTCATCAGCACACAGACTGATACATGCATTATAAAAGTTAGTCTGTGAGGTTCCTGAGCTTCAACAGCTGTCCTCTGATTTCAAGAAACTTTTTCCCTGTTATGGGCAGAGGGTCAAACATGTACTGCTTACAAAGGGTTAATGCAAGGAAATTATGGAGTAGTTGCTTATGTCATAATGTAAGCCTTCTCCTTTGTACTATACACTGCTGGGTGGGCTGGTTTTTGCTCTGAAACCTGTGAAGCCAGGGATGCCTTTCACACCAGACACATTTATAGCCCAGACTGCCATGTTCTTGGGTACAAGAAAATTAATCCAAATTGGCCATTGCTCACCTGTAGCTTGTTGAAACTACAAAAAGCAGTTTGGCTTCTTTTGATGACCGATGACCAAACATGCAAACTGCTAAAGTATGCTCAGCTTGGTAGTTTTACTGTTTCCAGTGACATATGAGTGACTAGTGTCCCCCAAAAGAAAAAATAGTATGAGTCACTTTTGAGAGTATTCTTTGCCTTATGTTAAATTTGACAAGCTATTAAAAAGCCATCTTGGGGGCTGGTGAGATGGCTCAGTGGTCTAAAGCACCTACTTAGAACAAGCTAAGCAAAACACAGGGACTGCAGTTCAATCCCCCAGCCCCACATGCCAGCCAGCCCCGCCTCCTGGTGGGCTGAGCTGGCCACACACACACACACACACACACACACACACAAATAAATAAAAATTAAAAAAAAGCCATCTTGGCAGTACGACTAGCCTCCCTCCTACCAGATACCTGTGAATCCATCTTTACCCTTCCAAATGAATACACTAGGAAGTTATACATTGACTCATTGTGAGAATAGACTGGCTGCTTTTACATTTATTAATCATAAGGTAAATATTATCATTGTAAGTAAATCAAAAATTGTATTGCCATAAACTTTTACTAATATGACTTACAGAATGTAAAAGATGAATTAATCCCCTTACTGTTAACTCACTTCTGTAGTATGCAGACCAGCATGCCTTTCAGCATTTCATAGGTAATGAGAGGAAAGCTCTCATAATGAAGAAAATCCACTGTGAAGATTTCTAAAAAGTACCTATGCTTTGAAAGTTGTTTTAGAAGAACTTGAATAAAACAAAGACCTTCAGGGGCATTTTAAGCATGTACTGGGTGTCTATGCTGAGACTTCTGGTGACTTCTTTGACCTTTAGTGCACTCCCATCCCACCTCTTTCTGAGTACCTGGTCTTGGTGGGCTACCACTGTGTGGACTTTTAGTTGGACATATAAGGAAGCACCATGGGAGAAGTGCCTTGTGAAGACCAAGACACGCTCAGAACTCAGGGCCTGGGGATCCACCTGGCCCGCTGCCATCTCCCACCTCAGCTTCTCTGTGCACGTCAGCTTGTTCCCCCTTCTTCTTGAGGCAGAGGGACTTCTCTTCTTACCAGGGCCACACATCAAACAATATGCTCGCTCTGCAGTTCTCTTTCTTATTTTCCATCCCAAATTTAATCCCTGGAAAAGACTGGCAGCATGTCCTTGTACAAAATAACTGCTAGTGGGGCTGGGGAGGTGGCTCAGTGGAATAAGTGCTTCCCTGGCAAGCACAAGGGCCTGAGTTCAGTCCCCGGTTCTGAAAAAAAAAATAACTGCTAAGGCCTAATTTTATAAATGGGGAAGAAGACAAATGGTCCAGAAAAGGTTTTTCTACAGACCTGGCTGTCACAAGGTTACAGATTACTCTTTATCTAACTGTGTTCTGGATAAATCCCCTTCTATCTTAGTTCTGACAAGATAAGAAAGTTTTACAAATAACCATTGCTGAGAAGCCAAGTGTGTTGGTCAGAATTTTCCTGCTGCTAAGGCAAAATACCTCCTGATACAACAGCAGGAGGAGTTTATTTTGCTCATAGTTCCCGTGGGTTCAGACCTTGGTTGGCTGGCTCTAGAGCAGAAATGGCACAGTGGAAGGTCATTGAGACAAGAGCTGCTCTCTGCACAGCATCCAGGAAGTGGACAGGAAGAGGAAGAAGGTAGGAGCTGGGGACAAGAGTACTATAAACACTTTCGGGTCATTCCCCCAGTGACATACCTCCAATCAAGCCGCACTTTGTAGCAGCACATTCAGCTGTGAACTCATCAATAAATAAAGCCAATGATGAATAGTGCATGATCCAATCATCTTTCAAAAGCCCCACCTCTAAATACATGAGACTTATGTGGCTCATTTTAGAGCTTAATCTTTTTTTTCATAATTTTATTGAGAAACAAATAGCAATGAGACAGTTTCAAATCAAATTGGTCGGACAGTTTCAATAATTAACACATTGCATACATTCTTCCTAGTGGTTAATTGCTATACAAGATGTGGACTTGATATCCTATTTACAAACACCATTAGAACAAATCCCTCTATTCATTAAGAGACTGTAAC
>NW_004524617.1:12433098-12445313 GCF_000260255.1 Octodon degus | reverse complement strand
ATTTATTTGTGTGTGTGTGTGTGTGTGTGTGTGTGTGGCCAGCTCAGCCCACCAGGGGGCGGGGCTGGCTGGCATGTGGTGCTGGGGGATTGAACCCTGGTCTCTGTGCTTTGCTAAGCTTGTTCTAAGCAGGTGCTTTAGACCACTGAGCCATCTCACCAGCCCAACAGTTACATTTTTAAAAATTAGTCACCTAGCCAGGCATGGTGGTACACTCCTAAATTCCAGCACTTGGGAGGCTGAAGCAGGAGGATTGCCTCAAGTTCAAGGCCAGCCTGATCTATATAGTGAAAACCTGTCTTTAAAAAAGTAGTCATCTTCAAGTGGCATCCACTTAAGTATAAAGGCTTCGAGTTTATCATTCTTTATAGCTGAGTAATATTACATTGTATTTTTATACACATCTTTTTCATCCATTCCTCAGGTGATGGGCATCTTGGTTGTTTCCAAGATTTGGCTATCACAAATTGTGCTGCTCTACACATACACACACATATATACACTGCCAGTCAAGCAGAAGACCAAATACTATTTTGGACTACTGGACTCTTTTTAGAGTATTTTGCTGAGTTTACACACCTATAATATTCAAATGACAGAACTAAACAAAAAAGGGGATACAGATGAATGTCCATTTTGTATCTGTGTATTCAAAACAGTTAGGATAGGTATATAGTTACATTCTCTTAATGAATAGAGAGATTTGTTCTAATAGTGTTTGTAAATAGGATATTATATCTGCATCTTGTACAGCAAATAAGCACTAGGAAGAGAGTATGCAATGTGTTAATTATTGAAACTGCCCTACCAATTTGATTTGAAACTATCTCACTGCTCTTTGTCTCTCAATAAAATTATGGGAAAAAAGTAGTCATCTATCAATTCCATGACAGAAAAAAAGTTCCTCATCCCAAAGAAGGGCCTGGTAGTTATTGGGCACAATAGAAAAGTGAGTTTTTTTAACAGAGGGGATGGTCATCTTCTATAATATGTCGTGGTCTGAGGTTCTCAGTCAGGATGACTTTTTTCTCCCAGGGGACATTGGCAAAAATCTAGAGACCTTCTATTGTCAGAGTTGAGGGTGGCATGAGGGTGCTACCGGCCTTTAGGTGAGTATGTCTGCAGTGAATACAGAACAGTCACTCAATAAAGAATTACTGGTCTGCAGTGTTGGCTGGTGGAGAAATGCCTTCTTAGAGCTAGGGAGATCTGTGTGAGGGTGAACTGGTGAGGAGGGGCCTGGGGCCACTATGCCAGTGCTCAAGACATCCTAAGTAGTGTTTTGTTAAATCAAAGGACACTGGTAGGGGCCGGAGAGATGGCTCAGTGGAGTAAGCATTTCCCTGGCAAGCGCAAGGGCCTGAGTTCAATCCCCAGTTCTGCCAAGAAAAAAAAAGGACACTGGTAATAATAAATGTACCTGTGACTTTTCTGGGCATGAGGAAAGCAGCCTCTTGATACATTGTATAACTTACTTTATAGAAAGGCAGTTGTGTGGCATTGCTATAGCATAGAAGTCTACTAAATTCACCTTAAATTAATAATAAATTCATTACATGTTAGCTTAAAAGCCTATCTTAAAAGAACTGTATTTCTAAAACAGAAGAAAAGTGGGAAGAACAGCATTGCTTTATGTTTTTGTGTATCTCTTTATCTCTGGCTTAACTGAAAACACCTGATTTCTCTCATGGCTGTTTGTGCATTGCATTTGAGACAGCAGCACATACCATTTATTCCCAGAATCTCCACTGTAGGCTCACAAGAGACTGAGAGTGAGACAAGCAAGGCCAATAATGTCTTCATAAATTTTGAAAGAGTTTTGACCTTGAGAACCCCTCATAGTGATGCAGCATTTCCCCAGAGACCCTGGCCCATACTCAGAGAACCCCTACACTAGAACTGGGGGATCCATGCACCAGAATGAGAAGAATGCTACATTTTTATTTTCATTAACCTATAACTGGAAATTAGAACTCCCATCAGATATGGACAGACATCTGTAATGCCTTAGCAAGAACATAAGTGGTACCTCAGTTCATGAATGCTTGTTTGCAAAGCATTTGGCAAAATTTTGCTTTTGTTTGTAAACTCTGCATTGGTTGATGAACACAACTGCTCATGGAATCAATTGCATTAGGGATTGAGATACCACTGTATTACTATACTACAACTATGTTCATTAAATATTATATTTGTTTTAGTATAATTGCTTGAGTTTGCAATCCTATGTATTTTACCTATTTAAAAACACTGAGGGGGGCTGGTGAGATGGCTCAGTGGTCTAAAGCACCTACTTAGAACAAGCTTAGCCAAAGCAAAGGGACCTCAGTTCAATCCCCCAGCACCACATACCAGCCAGCCCCGCCCCCTGGTGGGCTGAGCTGGCCACACACACACATACATACATACACACACACACACACACACACACACACACACACACAAAGAAAGAAAGAAAAAATTTTAAAAAAATAAAGAAAGAAATTTCTTTTAAAAAAATAATAAAATAAAAACACTGAGGGCCTGGGGTTGTAGCTCAGTGGTAGACTGTTTGCCAAGCATACAGAAGACCCTGGGGTTTGATTCCCAGTGGTAATAAATAAACTTTCTGAGATGAGGTCCATGACACTGTCAGAGGGGTCCTTGGTACAAACACCTTCAACAACCTTGTCCTAGAAAGTTAGACAGAAGGGCATCCGTTGGCCATTAGTGGAACTAAGGACTACAAAGTGAGCCAGCATCGGGGAGTATAACTACAACATTAGATCATTACAGTGAAGTATTCATAGCGGACACTTCCAACTTGCAGAAAGAGTTCAGCACTCTTCAATATGTAGACTTTGGGAATGTTCTCTTTAGGAGTTCTCTCAGCTTTTTTTTTTTTGGCAGAACTGGGGATTGAACTCAGACCCTTGCGCTTGCCAGGCAAGTGCTTATTCTACTGAGCCATCTCCCCAGCCCCTCTCTCAGCTTTTTTTTTTCCTCTCAGCTTTTTTTTTTGGCAGAACCAGGGATTGAACTCAGATCCTTGCGTTTGCCAGTCAAGCGCTTATCCTACTGAGCCATCTCTCGGCCCCTTCTCTCAGCTTTTTGATAGAGTTCTTGCCTCACATGCTCCAGGGCCCAGGGTTAGATCCACGGCATTACAGCCAAATATGTAAATAGATAATAAATGTTCTCAAAATTTGCTCTTCTCTCTGCAAACTCAGAAACCCCAAGAGTTCCAGAAGGCAAGCTGTTTCTGTCACTCTTATCAACTAATACAGTTGCCTGCATATTCCTGGCCAGAGACACGGAAGTCGTGAAAACAATGAGTGCTTGAAAAAAGAAGGGGTGGCTAAGAGGTTTTTTGTTAGTTAGTTGATTTTTTAATAATATTTTTGGGGCCAGAGAGATGGCTCAGTAGAATAAGTACTTGCCTAGCAAGCACAAGGGCATGAGTTCAATCCCCGGTTCCACCAAAATATCAGTCATACCTGGACGTAGTTTTGGTATTCTCCTTATCTCTGAAGAGCAGGCACTGGGTACAGTTTCCCACAATGGGGAGAGTCAGCTTTAGCTTTCCACCTGTATCCCACCACCATCACTACCACTGCCATGCTCCTCAGAAGGCATCAGCAACCCTGCCCTGACTCTGGCAGATTAGCAACCAGTATTGGTAGGCACCAGTTCTTTCCCTGCTTTTCTAAATTTGCCTTTAACCCATTCCGCATATATTGGGTGTTCTAGGCAGGTGGCCCTCATAGCCAGATGTACAGCCGTTATCCTAGCCTTCTCATATCACTTATTTTAGAATCGTTATGTCCTAGATTCTGATTTTTTTTTTTGCCACCCTCTTTGGGGGAGAGGAAAAGGCTATCTTCCATCAGTTTCTGAGAAAGATTATGTGGCATAGGGCCAATGAGATAGCTCAGCAAACTAAGCACCTGCTTAGGCAAGCGCAGGGACTGGGTTCAATCCCCAGCACCACCTGCCATACCAGCTCTGCCCCCAGGCATGCTGAGCCAGATACTGAGACCAGGCATGGTGGCACACTCCTGTAACCTCAGCACTGAGGAGGCTGCAAACAGGAGGAGCACTACGAATCTGAGCTGCATAGTGAGACCCTGTACCAAATACATTTAAAAAAAGAAAAGAAAAAGAATGAAGAAAACTGTGGCAAATAAAATTTTGGGAGGCTTTCTTGCTTTAAATTGTCTTCAACCCACACTCTCAGTTAATCATTAGTTAGATACAGCATTTTAGGTTGGAACTCTGTTCCTCATAGTTTTGGAAATAGTGTTCTGTCATTTTTTTTTCCTGTGTTGCTGTTGAGAATTTGAAAGCCTTTGTGGTTCCTAATCCTTTCAGCATGTGATCTTCTTGCATTGTTGTTGTTTTGTTGTTTTTCTTTTCTGAAACTTAAGAGAATTTCCTTTGTACCCAGTGTGCGAACACATTTGTGTTATGGGTCTTGGCTGGGACAATTTTCATTTATTATACTGCCTACTTGATGGGTTTTTTCTATTTAGAAAGCCCTGTAGTTCTGGAAATTTTTCTTGAATTTCTTCTTTGATTTCCTTACCACCATTTCTAACTATGTTTTCTATTTTTATTATTAATACCTTTAATTCCTAAGAACTTTTTCTTGTTCTGGAAGTGTTCTTGTTTGATGGATGTAATATGACAGTAACTAGAGGTCTTTTCTAATAGGCTGATATAACTCTCCAGAGAAGATCTTCCGGCCTTCTCCCCAGAGAAGGCTAGGCAATTGCTAGCCACTGGGGCAGAGGGGCTCAGCTGTGCACAGATGGTCTTAGCACAGTATATGTGGTGACTACTCGGGTCAGACACCCTCCCAGGATAAGCCTTCTCCTTAGGTGAATGAGAGGATCTATGTTTCTTAAACATATGTAGTATGATTTTAAAGATGTGAATGTTCAAATTTAAAAATTCATTATGGTCAAAACCACATTGCCATTATTTTCTCTCACATTACCTTCCCTCACTTTGAACATGGTTATGTTGTTATTCTGGGCAATGTGTCTTCTACTGTAAGATTTTTTAAAACATTTTTTAAACATTCACTGTACATTTTGATCACCCTTGTACTTCTGACCCTGGCTTTACCCTACTGCCAGAGATAGCTTGGGACACCAGTTCACGAATTCTGAGGCATTCTGTGGGATGAACTAGGCTTCCTTTCAACTCTCCTCTACTGCCAGATTAGAATTCTGCTAAGATATGTTAGGTAACTTATCTCAATCTTTCTACTTTCTAACCTTTGCTACTGGTGCCTGTAGTTCCTCCTCAGAGTTTATTTTTGCTTTTTATTTTTTTTAAATTTCACTGTGATTTTGGTGAGATTTGGGCATTTATAGAGCTAAATATGTGTACTTAGCATGCCATCTTTAAACAGAAATCAGAGAGTTTTTAATGTAGGCTGCTTATACTATCGTTTGAACATTCATGAAATCCAAAGACCTCAAAATGATTTGTATGGGAAGTTTGCAGTATTCTTTTCATATTCTATCCAAGTCAAATGTGATGGGAAATACTATTTTGGGCCTTTTTTTTTCCTTTTTGGTTAGATTCTAGGTCAGATTCATAATTCAAACTAAAATAATAGGTATAATAATAGTAAGAGTTAACATTTGTTAGACACTAAGCAGTAGACACTATTTTAAGCATGTTCTGTGTTTTAACTTAATTGTTGGACCAACCCTATGAAGTTGGTACTGATGTTAATCTCTGTGTCAGATGAGCTAGAGATACAGGAACATTAATACAGCTGCTCAAGGTAACACAAAGTAATGGCAAAGTCAGGATTTGAACCCAAATAGTCTGACTCTAGAGCACATTTTAGACTTAACTACTGTGAGTACAGTGCTAATGGCTTGTCAGTTGTATAAATAAATAGAAATTATGCCCCCAACTTTGTTATAGATATCCCCAAAATATTTTAATGAACCAGTTGTCATAACTTCACTAACATACGTAAAACTCCCTTTTCCACATAAAGCTTGTCAAAATATCTTTAGCAAGGGGAACATTTTTAACTCTTTACTTCAAATAAACTGTCATTAGCAGAGAACTAGTTGATATTAAGATGATTGCATAAAACAAGATTGTCATTGAATGAACCCTAAACCCTAAAATAAAGATTAAGGAGTGCAGCTGAAAAAACATGCCAGCGTTTCCCTTTTTCTCTGTATTCATAACTAATGATAAGTTACAGATTACTAAAAATTACAAAAGACTACATTAGTGTTTTAGAAGAACTTAGATTTTCTTTACTAGGCAGTCATCTTCATTTTTATAAAACTGACATCATCGTTAAGCTGTTTTCACCTCAGGTTAAAATTTGACCTATTCTATTGCTGACTGAGTCATACCAGGTCACTGAAACCTAAAATAAGTATGTTCTAAGCATTGGATAACCTTTATAACCTATTTAGAGCCAAGATCCACTGAAGAGATGTTGACTACTTTTCTATATCACTGAGACAGCCAATATATCCATCAGTAGTGTGCTGGTTATTAGTTCGTCCACCAAGAAAAGATGCCAGCAAAATGTGCAAAAGTAAATTCAGTAGAATCTCTTTGGTTCAGAATTAGGACTATTGTTCTACATGTCAGCCCATGTGTTGCTAACAGATTTTTTTTTTTTTACAAAAATATGTTTTGTGATTTTATTTGACCCACACTTCATCTGAATCCAAGCAATTATGCTTGTGAAGAGTTCTGCTGTCTTTTTCCCCAACCTGAGAAATGTCAGCACATATTCTGCATCTAAAGGAAGCATGAAAAACAGAAATAAGAACACTTAAGGAGCACTTTACTGCATTAATCAAGGGGTAGCTGCTGCCATTGTTGATGAGGTACTGCCCTATAATTGGCTTAGCCAGACCACATGAGCCACGGAGCAGGAATTAGGAGTGAGACCAGGAGTAGTGCCGGCTCTATGTTTGTCTGAAAAGCCACTTTGGCAAGTACAGTAAAAGTGTATAAGAGCTGGGTGAGAGAGATTACAAGATACATTTTGCCCCTTGAATTTGGGGTGGGGAAATTACCTACACATCACTAGTGGTCATGTACTGTGGAAGAGGTTAGGACCCTGCATTTTCCATTTCTTCCTCTTACAAGATGGTAATTTTCCTTTAGAGATCTGGGTTTCTCTGTTCTATCCATCAATAGGGAGATAATCATGAATTAAAACTCATTTTATGGTAAGTGTCTATGCTTTTTCAATTCTGTGCTTCTCTTTGTAGAATTAAGTCAGGAAAATCGTTCAGGTGAAGATGTTAACAGATTTTGATGTTAACAGATTCCACTCATGGGACAGACAACCAGTTAACAACATAAAATGAGGTGGGGATGGTTTCTGCAATGAAATAATGTGTGCTGTAACTTTGAATTTATCTCTGAATTTTGACCACACCGTAGAAAATGTGGAGGAGGGGAGCAGTTCTGCAAAACAGAATTACACCCAGGGAAGAAAAATTAATCTTAAATACTAAGGGAGAAGCTTGTGTTTCTTGCATGATATTTAGCAGCAAGAGCAAAGAGAGGGATGTTACTTTCTTTGTGTAATGTGCAGTAGTTACAATAAACACAAGATTTCCAAATCTCAGAGGACTCTCTTGACAGTTGCTTGATAACAGCTTTTTTCATTCCATAGTTTTGACAGTTTGTGTGTGTTGCCATATCTAGTGTAAACTAAAACATCACTGTCATTCTGTTTTTCTTTTGTATGTGGCTTTTTTTCATCTTTAGGATAATGAAAAAGATGGGCTTTTCACTTGTAGACTAGAGTAAGGCAAGTTGTGTGCAGAGATTAGCATGTGTTTATAAGTTTTGAAAGATTCAACTTGACAGCAGAATGCTTCTTTAAATGTTTTTTCCCCATATTGCTTCAGTAAAAGTATAAGTAGGATGTGTAAGTTTCTCTTAATCTTTTGATAAATAGCAAATCTTAGGCATCTGTGTGGGTATCTATATTATTCATCAGTGCTTATTGAAAATGAATGAATACCACAAGCATCTCTGGCTCTTCTAATGCTGCAGCCTTTGAGAAACTGTATGTACCCTGGTGCTTATTGTCAGCAGGGCCTCGCCTGCCCCACCTTGCTGCTCTTTAGTCCCCAAGGATGCCTCCTTCCCTTGACATATCACCCACCCACCCACTTCTGTCAGGTTTATAACTAAATTAAATCATTGGCTTCTTTTAGAAAAACAGAATGTTGTTGTTATTGTTGTTTATTTCCCTGGACTTTGTTTTTCTGGAGTAACTTTGAAAATCTAACCAAATTGCATCTGTGCTATTTGAGATTCTGCAGGTAGATGGTGGGCCAGAAGCACAAGTCAAGATCAGAACAGTCTCTAGTTAGCAGATGCAAACTCTTAGATTCCTCAGATCCAGGAAGGGGCTCCATATCTGAGAGACTGTTCCCGCTCCACCCCAGTAACCTTTGATTTGTAGAAATCTTCCTGAGGTTATTTTGCCATCAAACCAAATTTGCTGTAGCATAGCAAAGCTCCCAATGCCGTCATCTGGCATGTTACAGACAAATTCCAATTACTTTTCTACTTTGAGCTATTGTTAAACACTACAAGCTAGCTGACAGTAAAATTATAAATACAGGTGTTGTCACACTACACTATAATCAGAATTTTAATTTGAATTTTCATTTGTAAAGCTTTTTTTTCCACATGAAAATGGGAATAGAATTAGTTTTATTGACAGTAAAAAGACATTTTGAAAGCTTCCTAAATCATTACCTGTATTTAGCAGGAGGAAAAATTGTATATGTCCGTGTAAAAAGAAGAGTTTTATTATCACATATTTACTTATTATATTTGGTGGTAAATAAAACGACGAAGACTTGCTTGACAAATGATTGACGGAACTTGCTAGGTTTTTGCTTCATCAGAACAATAGACAGACATAAATATATATTTTGTTTTTGTTTTGTTCTGCTCTTACTAATACAGACCTGCAGACGAAATCTTCTTCAAGCAAATTAAGTACGGCCTGTTGGGAGTCTACAGGCGATGCTAAACTTTTATTTGGCAATTTTCTCTTCTCACCCAGATTCCTCATCTGTGGCACTCTTTTCCCCCTCTGCATGGTGGTTGGAGTGGGTTCCCCCTTCTCAAGTCCTTTTTTTTTTCCTCAAGGCATTTAGTGTCGTGTCTGCCAGATTTCAGTGATGAGCAGCGAATTGCTTTTAAAGTGGGCATTATGCCAGTTCAGCAGCACAATGGAAAACCAATCTTGCACCATTCTACTTTTGATGCTGTTATTGTAGCATTTTAGATAACTGCTGCCACAAAAAAAGAAAGAAAAAAAAAAGATGTGCTCAATTGCTACCAGTTAGTCAAGTTAAATCCAGAGGAGCATTAAAATTACTCTGAAAACTGTTTGTCAGAGGTCATGTGCCGGCTGTGGCTGCCGCACATAGGATGGATGTTCTGTTCAGGTGGAGGTTTTTTCCCTTTATTATTACTGTGACTGACCAGCTCTCTAAATAGCCCTTCACTCCCTGTTTACTTATTGTCTTCACCTCCCTGTTGAAAAAATGTGTCAAGCAGAAATGTTGAAAAGTTTCTTTAAAGTGCTGGAAATAGCAGAAGAGTGAGTTGTTCAGGGTGCTAGAGTTTGTACAATATGAAAGCAAAAAAAAAAAAAAATGTAAGGGAGAGCAAGAACATAATTCTCTGGTTTCTATAGCAAGATTACTGTTTTCTTCTTTTTATCTTCACTTTTCAACTACTGGGTTCACTATTCTACTTTTTTTTTTAATAGCACAAGTGGAATTTATCCTCTCTTCATCTCAAGCCCCTCCCCCAACTGGCTTTGCTTGCAAAAGAAGGGGATGCCTACCATAACTATAGGATAGATAGTAGTGGTATATATTATATATCTGGTGTACTTTGGAGCAAGCCATGTTTTAAAATTCAGGACTGACAGATGACCTGTTTTGAGGGTAGTGATAACTATACTTCAAGCCTGCTGCATTTCCTTGTACTTTATTTAGATCTTTAAGATTACATAAATAACCTGTACTCTGTTCAAAATAGTTATGATATGTTACCTGTACTGCAGTGATAACAAAAGTGACACAGACTTCTGGACTTCTTTCTTTTAAAGAGTCATGTTCCTTTATATTAGTTTTATTTTTTTAATTTATTTATTTTTTTGCGGTACTGGGGATTGAATCAGGGCCTTGTGCTTGCCAAGCAAGTGCTTATTCCACTGAGCTATCTCCCTGGCCCACCTTTATATTATTTTAATGGACCTTTGTCTTTCTGCTAATCACATCTAAAATAATATCAAGCCCTAAGTCTCATGATGGTAGGCAGTTTTGTCTGTTTTGTCCATCCCCAGGGCTTAGAATAGTTTGTGGTACACAGTAGGCACTCAGTAAATATTTGTTGAATGAATTAATAATTCTTTCTGTGTGAGCATCAAATCTTGGTATATTTATCTGTATGTTTTACTAGTTAAAATGCTAAACTCTGCTCCTGAAATATAGCAGGCATACTATTTTTTTAAACTTCCCCACATCCTATCCCAAATTGTACATGATACCTAGTTAGTACTCAGTAAACTAGTAGAAAAGCCAGACACAGAATTTGTGAAGAATATGGTCATTTAGTGGTAGAGATGAGGATAGATTAATGCCCTATCAATTGATATTTAGTTTTTAATTGGTATCTATTGAGTCTACAAAGTTTTAGCCATATATTAGTTCAGAGAGCTTTCCCAAATATCATATTGGTTTTGTGAGCCTAGGTAAGCACATTTAAGATCTATAGTTTCTTTCAGTGTATAGTTTGCGAGCATTTTAAATTTGGCTTAAACATGCAGGTAAAGGCTCTGATAACAATGTGGCCAGTAATTATTGCCACCCATTCACTCATGCCATCGGGATGCTCACTGTGTGGATGGTCCTGTTGCAGTGCGGCAAGGAGACTACTCTGGATGGTAGGATGCAGGCGTGACAGCAGGTGGGCCTCGCTGGCACCATTCACTTCTTGTTTGAACTGTGACTAAGGCATTCTGTCCTGTCTTCTTTCTGCCTACCTCCTGAAGTGCCCTGTCTCTGCTCCCATCTACAAAATGAGGGCCTAGAGGTTGCTTAACAAGGTTATACGTTTCAGAATTTCAGTGACTTAAAGAACTGTGTAAGACACACCCTGATTCCTTTTTTTTTCCCCAAAAATTTTATTGAGAAACAAATAGCAATGAGACAGTTTCAAATCCGAGTAGTAGGACAGTTTCTTTTCTTTTTTTTTTTTTTTTTTTTTTGGCGGAACTGGGGATTGAGCTCAGGCCCTTGTGCTTGCCAGGGAAGCACTTATTCCACTGAGCCATCTCCCTGGCCCTAGTAGGACAGTTTCAATAATTAATACATTGCATATTGTTGTCTTAGTGGTTATTCATTGTACAAGATGCAGACATGATATCCTGTTTACAAACACTATTAGAACAAATCTTTCTATTCATTGAATTAAGAGAATGTAGGACTGCGGAGATAGCTCAGTAGAATAAGTGCCTACCTGGCAAGCGCAGGGTCCTGAGTTCAATCCCTGGTACCACAAAAAAAACCCAAAAACTCATTTGGGGCTGGGGAGATGGCTCAGTAGAATAAGTGCTTTCCTAACAAGTGCAACGGACTGAATTCAATCCCCGGTTCTGCAAAAAAAAAAAGAGAGAGAGAGAGAATGTAGCTGTATATCGATCCTATTTTGAATATATAGATACAAAATGGTTGTTCATTTGTATCCCCCTTTTTTGTTTAGTTTTGTCGGAGAAGGGTATTCCATAGTCATTTAAATAGTATAGGTGCATGAATTCAACAAAATATTCCAATATAGTACAGTAGTCTATAATAGTAGTGGGTTTTCTGTAAGACTGGCAATGTCAGAAGTTGTTGACTTAGCCTTTCACAGCTCAGCATATTAATATGGCTTTACTTTATATACCTCACTTTTATACTTTTCTGCTGGATTGTTAAGACCAAGATAAAGCAAGACCTGTATAACAAGAAATGTAGCTTTTGTATCTGATAAGGTCAGTCAAATCCCCTCAGGATTTACCCTGAAACTCTATACCACAGTTTGTAGACTTTTTATGAGTGTCAGCCATGTGGATGAGTCACAGCCATTGCTTGGCCAATGTGCTCTCTGTGAAAGCCTGAGAGAATGTTTTCTCTCCATGTGGCTCTCCT
>NW_004524617.1:12429178-12432188 GCF_000260255.1 Octodon degus | reverse complement strand
CTTTAGGTAATAATAATAGATTCCTTCAGAAGACTATTTCGATAGAAGCTCCTCCCTTTTTTTCTAAATAGCAGATAAATGTTTTCCTTAAGTTTTGCCATAAGAGTTACATTTCTTTGAGGAAAAACGGGCCATTTCCTAATACATTCTTTCCATCATCTCCAGTGTTATTTCACCATCTTATAAAAGCCAAAAAACTAACCTAAAATAAAGATTCTAGTTTTTATTAGATCAGATTAAAGTACATGTAAAGTAGAACATCATGTCCTATGTGGCCTAGCATGAACGTTTTACACATAGACACAGAAGATGAATATGTGTTATCTAGCATCCTGTATCAGCACTAATGAAACTGTGAACACTAGAGTTGCCTGAGCCAAAGATGAGAGCACTTTGTGTGTGTGTGTGTGTGTGTGTGTGCGCGCGCGCGCGCACGCACATGTGCTGCTGAGGGTGCCAGCAATTGAACCCAGGGCCTTTGCACTGAACTACATCCCCAACTCTTTTAATCTGGGGGACAGGGTCTCACCATGTTGCCCTGGTTGGGCCAGAACTTGCAGTCCTCCTGCTTCAGCCTTCTAGAGTGTTGGGATGACAAGCATGCACCACCAGTCCCAGCTAACCTTTAACATTTTTAAGATAAATTATGCGGGCTGGTGAATAGAATAAGATCTTCACATACAGAATTTAGAGGGAAAAAAAAAACCTAGATGTGTGACCTTGCAGAAAGCCTCTTATGTGTGGCTTCCTCATGAGTACAGTGATTCTGCTGTTTAAATTTACAGGATTATTGTTAGGATAAAATGTGTATCTTTTGTGGGGGGGGAGAGTCATTTATTTCCTTTTGTTTTGAGATGTGTTCTTACTTGCTGTACAGACTGGTCTAGAACTCATGGATTCATGTGATCCTCCTTCCTCAGCCTCTTGAACAGGAGTGTGCAGCCCATGCACCTGTGCCCATCCAGGGCTATATGTCTTTTGAACCCTCTGTAGCAGGAGTTGGCAGGCCAGCTTTTTCTTTAAAGGGTCAGATAATAAAATTTTCAGCTTTAAGGACAAGGCAGTCTCCTTTACAGCTGTTCAACGTAAGGATTATAACTACAGAACATGTACGCACAGATGGATATGGTTGTATTTATCACTTTATTGACAAAACCAACAAACTAGATTTGGCCTTCCAGCCATCGCTTATTAACTCTTGTTCTTATAATAATGAAAAATGTTAAACATCAAATATCAAACCCCTTTTTACTGCTTCTGGCAAGCAACCCCTAATTTGAGAATCATTCACCGTCATTGCTTGGTCACCCTTACAAAGAGGAACCCTAAAGAGAGCATGTCTTTCTAGAGAAAGTTACTTTTTTTCAGCAGTTTTTACAGTATTTCTAGCTTCCTAAGGTTTTGCCCAATCCTAGAGAGAAGATATAAATTCAGTTGGGCTTGTATTGTGTTAATCAGTGGCTTCACTTAAGCCACCAGTCTCAAAAGCCTGCAGCCTTTTTTCTAACAAAGTGTGTGACAGTTTCCTCAACCTTAATGATAATCACTGTGGAAAAGCCATGCATGTATTAAAATATGATGAAGTACTACCATCTATTACCTCCCCTGGATAATCCTTGAGTCTTTGGTCAGTGAAAAGAGTTGTCACTGATATCTGGAATGTAATGCTCCACAGCCTTCAGGTTGCCAAGAAATAAAAATCACATTAGCTCAGCCAGGTGTGTTGGCACACTCCTGTAATCCCAGCAATCAGGAGGCTGAGGCAGGAGAATTGCTGTGAGTTTGAGGCCAGCCTGGACTACATAGTAAGACCCTGTCTCAAAAACAACAACAGAGAAAAATCACATTGGTTTATTGGAAGAATCCCACAGAGAGCACAGTATATGACTTCATAAAATTCTAGGTGATAAAGGGTATTAACCCTGATACCCTGAAAATACTGGTATTTCAGACTTCACAGTTCATCCTCTAAATGGCTGGATTGCTTTAATGTTTGTTTAGGTTCTAGGGATGTATGCAGGGCCTCACACATGCTAAGCGTGCACTTTACCACTAAGGGATATCCTGAGCTTCCACTTTAACCACTTACCAGCTCAGTTATTTAAGTACAAGATGACCAAAACCTGTATATTTTTTCATTGGTTTTTATAAGATAGGGCTGGGGAGATACCTCGGTGGTCTAAGCGCCTGGCAAGCGCAAGGACTCGAGTTCAATCCCTGGTACTGCATGCCATGCCAGCCCCGCACCGAGCTGGCCACTAAAACCTAGCATAGTGGCACATACCTGTAATGCCAGTGCTGGGGAGGCTGAGACAGGAGGATCACTACAGGTCCAAGCTGTGTAGTGAGACCCTGTACCAAATAAGTGTTTTTTTAAATTTATAAGATAACATAGCAGGAAATATAAGACAACAGTTTTTTCAAATGTACTCAGTATAAGAATTTACTGGTTGAAATGATGCTTGCCTGAGTAATGCTCAGGATAGTCAGTATGTAAACAAATGAACTGCCAGAGCAATGCTCAGGGCAAACTGTTAAGTGGTTAAACATGCACTTTACGTAAACATTAAATCCAGTTCAGCCACAAAAAAAAATGTGCCTGATGCAGAATTTGCCATCATAGATTTTCCTTGGAAAATGGTTGTGATGATAAGCAGTCATTTAAAAATCTACCTTTGAGCCAGCCATGGTGGTGCATACCTGTAATCCCAACACTCTGGTGGCTGAGTCAGGAGGTTCCCTGGAAGTTCAAGGCCAGTCTGGGCTACAAATTAAGTTTAAGACCAGCCTGAACTGCATATGGAGGCCCTGTCTCAAATAGACAAAAAAATAAATGACTAAAAGTCTGCCTTTGACATTATCTTCCTGCTTTCTCATGGTGTTTGTTGTTGTTACCATGCCAGAGATCAAACCTAAAGCTAAATAGAAAGATATAATACAAGGAAAGGGAAGGCAGGATCTCAAGGACTAACTAATCAAGAGAGGGAAAGGAGATGAGCTAGGAAACATG
>NW_004524617.1:12426480-12427722 GCF_000260255.1 Octodon degus | reverse complement strand
AGAACAGACATACAGCTAGTCTCTCTTAGTTCATTGAGAAGAAAGGTCTGCAGTAATACTGTTTAGACAAAAGTATCGTGTCTGTATCCTGTCCTCTGAAAACCTACTGTGAAGAAATCAGTATGTAATGTATTAATCACTGCAACTATCCCACTAACCTGACTTGAAACTATTACACTGCTATTTTTTCTCTGATTACAATGAATAAAAAAAAATAAAAATAAACTTTTCAAGTGACAATAAAAAAAAAAACCCTAAAGCTAGTCAAGCACTCTACCATTGTGCTGTATCTGTAGCCCTAGCCCAGCTCTTAGATTTCCCCATCACTTAGCTGCTCTACACTGACTTAATGAACTCTTCCCCAAAAGGGAGTCGCCCTGGTGGTTCTAAGACCCTTAACATTCTAAGATGGCACCAGTGATCCCCGCCCCTTGGCATTCACTTGTGCTCTCGTTCCCTTCCATTGAGTATGGGCTGAATCCAATGACTCTTCTAACACGTAAAGTGCAACCCAAAGCAATGCAGTGTCACTTCCCAGACTGGGTCCCAAAACATATGATTTCTCACTTTTTCTCACCGCCATGCTCACTGAGAGAAGCCAGCGAAGGCCCTAGTCCAACAACCTGACCGGAAGAAGAGTCTGTAATAGAATTTGGAAGCTGAGCCTTCCACACTTGAACACTCAGATGAGCCAGCAGTCTGGCTGACACCTTGATTGTAGCCTTGTTTGGAGGCATTTTGTTGTGCAGCAACAACCTACTAATAAAAAAATGCTTTAAGTGCAGAGCCTATTTTATGCTTTTGTTTCTGATAACTGTTCGCATAGTACTTTGCATGTAGCAGGCAAACCATAAATATTTATTGGTCAGTTTATACTAACTATATAATCATTTATTGAATACAATATTTTGCCAGAAAACCTACTTGATTTGGATTAATAAAAATGCTCATTTTTCTCTACAACATAACTCAGCATCTTGAGATATGACATCTACACATTCGTGATACATAGTAGAGGGGGGTGGGTACTACCCATGAATGAATACACAATACAAGAGAGGCTCAGAACCCAGCGAAACGGTAGCTGTATCAATCTCCACGGGGCTGCAGAGAAGGCATGTTACAGCAGGCCCACTTAATGGCAGGATCTAAGCAGGCATTGCCTCTGCTCTAGTCTCCAGCTAAAAGATGTAGTGGCCAGTGATAGAATAGCAAGGCCGGCCACAAGACCTGCTCATAGCA
>NW_004524617.1:12401480-12421480 GCF_000260255.1 Octodon degus | reverse complement strand
GTGTGAAGAAGAGTAACTTCTGGATGGTACTTCTAGCCATTAGAGTACTGTTTGACTGGTGCCTCTGTGTGTAGGAAGAGCATTTCCTTATTTCAAAGTTCGGATTTTTGGTGATGGTGGCCATGACAGCAACAGCCATGACCAGTGATTTCTCCTGTGAGCTGGGATGGGATGGCTACAGATCTCTGCCTCCTGTCTGATGGCCTTTGGAGTCTTTATGAGCAGTGTTGTCTTAGGGGCTGGCCAACCCCTGTGGGGCTGGCATCCTTACTAGCAGGCTGCTGCCAAAAACCAGAGCAGGAGCTGGAGTTGGAGTTTTACAGGCCACATGCGCCAGCTTTCACCATTTCATGTCAGTATTTTCTCTTGAGTTCTAAAGCGGTGAATGGAGTATTGGCAGAAACAGGGTAAGAGTTTCGTGTGAAGCCTCATGTGGGTGGCCCCAAGTACCTGAAGGAGGATGAGGAAAACCAGGAAGGAGGGATGACTCCTTGCCCCGCAGGCCCTACCCCCTTGTAGCCCTTGACAGCTTGTCCAGTTCTGTTTTGTGGAAGACCTTCCATACGCTATTGATTAAATTCTCATTGGGGAAGCAAGCAGGAGCTTTTATCTGCATCTCTAACCAACATGGAATGGTATCTGGGCTGTATTGACCGGCTATGGGATATGCTGGCGGTCACAGTTGTCTTTTACGAAGAAGAGCACCGAGTGATGCTGGTTGTCATTCTCACTCTGCTGTGTGGCAGCGTAAATAGTCCCCTTTCTAACCAACCTGGTGGGAAAAGTCAATATCCCATCAGCAGAGGAGGTAAACACATCAGGAGCTATGTCCTCTCTCTTCCTCCCTGCTCTGTATTACCGCAGCTCTTTAAATGCGCTCTCCCCAGTCATCAGATGCATTTGTGTCATTCAGATGCACAGGGTTGCAGGCCTGCAGCTCTGGCCTGCCGGGAGGCAGCCTACACTGGTTGCGGCCTTTGTTGTATATTCCCAGACTCTTATAATTAGAACTTTCAAATTGTCTCTCTATAGTCAGTTAATGATGCGCCCCCTCCCTCCCCCGCCTGCTTTTTCTACCCTCTTTGGGCATTTAAATCCCCTACAAAACTTTTTGTTGTTGTTTTTGGAAAGGCACTGATGCAATTTAGAAAAGATTGTGGAGAACAAATGTGAATGTGTAGCTAAGGAACAAAAATCTTGAGACCGAGTTTTCGTTTTCCGGGGTTTTGTGGGCTTCAGTGGTGCTCTGTTGTTTCAGTGGGTTTTTGCTTTCAGTGATTGATGTGCTTTCTCTTCCATGTTTCCTCCCTGATCCTTTCCTATTCCAAGGTGCCCAGCAGCCTCCCTCCCCTGAGGCACCTTGGCACAGGCGTCTTCCGGGGCCTCACCTCCGGAACAGCTGATTTCTGGGGGCAGCCCATGTCTGTGTGGAGCAGGGGCACTGGGGAGAGGGCGTAGAAGGGTGCCTCTCCTCTGAGCATATACCAGAGGTCTAGTTACCTGAGGCTGCACAGCTACCGCCCTGATTACCTGCTGGCTGACCTTGGGCAAGTAACTTCATCTCACGGTTTCCTCAGCCATAAAATAAGGACTTAAAAAAGTCAGACTTGCCTATGAGCTTTGTCAGCAGCTTTGAACAAAGACATGTCATCTTAACCATGCTGGGCAGGATTCACTCCCCCAAAAGATCAGTCCTGATTATAGCAGCTCTACTGCTGCTATTAAAAAGAAAGAAATAACAGACTAAGAAAGAAAAGAAGTAAGAGACTGGGGAGGGAAAGACTCTTCCCAAGCTGCAGGTTCCCAGATACAGAGCTCTAGTAGCATGAGAAGGCCACAGAGGAATGGGTAGGAGAAGCAGGACACAGAAGTGGTGGATAGGAGTTCACATTATATGGACAAAAAAATCCTTTGCCAGTGAACAGGTGCTCGGTGGGCAGCTCCCCTCTCCCCTTTCAGCAAAGGAGGTTTTGTTTAGCAGCGGGACACAGAGGACCCAGCTGATCTGGGAAGTGTGGGCTTCCTTTGGGACAAGGTATTTGAAGCCACATACAGATTTTCCATTCAGTTGCAGACACAGGCTCAGGGTGGCCCAGCCCAGGCACCCAGTCAGCTGGACACTGGGGGTGGGCAGGCCGGCAGAGCTGCCATAGACTAATGAGTCTGGGCCAGCCATGGCATTGGACTGGCTGGGAGAAGACTGGAGGTAAAGCCATGGAATGGTGGACTAGGAGCTGTGAACAGCATCTGCACCCTCTTCTCCAGTACCTGAGGAATGCTAAGTGATCTTCCAAAAAGCTGCCTCTGAGACTTCTAATACTTTTGTTTTTATTTCACTTTAGAATTGATGAAGCAGTTTCTTACTCCCAAAGTTCGTCAGGACTACAAAAAGCTCAAGAACACAGCAGAGCAGTTCTTGTCCCGGAGTGGCTACTCTGAAGTGAACCTCGGCAAACTCTTCGCAGACTGTGCTATAAAGTCCTAAGGGGAACTAGGAGCAACCAGATGAGGAGGGCGAGTTGTCTGATGGGCACACACCTAGTTGTTTGTTGGCTTCCTGGGCACCTCTACAGGGACACACACCTGCCCCCCACCCCCGCTTGCTCAGTGTTCCTTGTTCCTGTGGCTGTGGACTGGAAGGGGGTGGGTTGTAGAAAAATAGATTCTAATAAGGACCAGAGAAAATGCAGATGTCTTCCTCTTATCATGTATTGCTCAGCTCTTCCCCAAGTACCAAACAGAAAGACAGGAATGTAGGTGACCCTAGCTTTGGCCCAGGGCTTTAGTAGAGATATTCTCAAAGGGGAGCAATAAAGCATTGCCCTTTCACAAAGCAGCTATACCAGGTCTGAATCTTAAAGCTTCCTCAGCCACTTGCTCTGGGAGCAGCTGTGCTTATCTGCTCTACAAGTAGCAATGGGGGATCGAAAAGCCTTGCACTCACTGGATGAAACAGGGTGAACTTGTTTGTTGAATTGCTCCAAAGTCCAGTATGTATTCTAAGCAGGTGTTTTACAGTCATGTTCCCCTTTCCCCCCCATAAATCCAGAGTTTCTGTAAAAGTTCGTATGACACAGAAGCACATTTCACATACTTTTATGTCTTAACATTTTGTTTAGATTGTGTAGGCCAGCGATGTAGTGCAGGGTACTTACTTAGCAATCATGACCTGCTACATTCAACCCAGAGGACTGCAAAACAAGGAGAGGTTGAGGAAAGAATCACTGCGCTGCATCCAGAAAAATGGTGCAGGGAATTGGCCCTGGTGCTTCTTGCGTCTCTTCTCATTTCTTCAGAATGGTGTCCTCTTTGCTTGCAGAAAATGTATGTCAACACGTCAGTCTTTCTTACATTAATGGTAAGATTATAGTGACAAAAGATATAATTCCCCTTATACAACTATGCATGTATTTTTAAAGTGTTTACCTGCTTTTATAAAGGAAGAAATATGTTGTACTTTTTACCTAATAATAAAGTTTTCTAATGGGCAAGAAGTTGTGGTGAGTTTTTAAGAGGTACGAAGATTTGACCAGCAGGGACAGCAAGGAGTATGACTGAAGGCCCCTTCCCGAATCTCACCCAGTGTCTCACCACCACTCAGATTGAAACTCAGCTCAAGAGATTTTTGTGTGCTTGTCCTGTTTTGAGAAGCATTCAGTAGAATTTCCATAGATGTGGGATCCTTTAGAGGATGGGCTGGGGCCAGGGCTGGGCTGTAGCTCAGTGGGAGAGGAGAGTAGCAGGTGTACTTAGCATGTGCAAGATCCCCCCTCCAGTACCACAAAAAGAAAAGAGAAAAATGAGATGTGTTTTCTGGTGTTCTTTGTGGAGTTGGACAACTGAAGAGCTCAACTAAGAGCCATCTTTTTGCAGACCAAAGCCCATGGTTACTGAGAGATAGACACCCCACATAGATTGGCCCCTCTGCAAGTAGTTATTTGTTAAACACATCTGGTTTTGCCTTCTCTTTTCTCTCCCTGCCTCTCTCCTTAGGCTCTTACCCTCCTTTTCCCTTTATACTAAATTGCGAAGTAGAAACCTTGGGTTTAGGTCCCTATCAGTTAATTGACACTAAAAGCTCTGCTGCCCAAACTAAAGTGGAAGCACTCCAGGTTGCTTTAGGAATTTAAGGGAATCATAAGACTATAGAAATTGCTCTTCACTGTATTATCTCTGGACCCCACATCCCTGCTTGGCTGTCTGAAGAGAAGGTATGTTTTCCTTGATTTCTGGGTGATAAGATTACCTTAAGTATAAATACAAATATCCTGAACTTGGTTATCAAGAAACTGGTGCTGGCCAAATAGCTCAGCAGATTAAAGCAGGCACAGGGGCCAGGGTTTTGGGACCTTGGCCTGCTGTGCTGGCCCTGTGCGGGGGCTCCATGAGACAGCAATTGAGACTGGGCGTGGTGGCCCACTCCTATAATCCCAGCTCTTGGGAGGCTGAAAACAGGAGGATCACTATGAGTCCAATCTAGTAGTGAGACCCTGAACACCCTGTAGACCCTTCCCTTAAAAAAAATTTAAGGGGCATGAGAGATAGCTCAGTAGAATAAGTGCTTGCCTGGCAAGCACAGGGTCCTGAGTTCAATCCCCAGTACCACAAAAAAAAAAAAAAAAAAGAAACTGATAAGCTCAGCTGGGTATGGTGGCACACACGTGGAGTCCCTCTACTCAGGGAGGCTGAGGCAGGAGGGTCCCCATGAGTTGAAACCTAGCCTGGAGTGCATAGCAAGGCCCTGTCCAGAATTTTATGAAAAGTTGAAACTGCAAGAATTCCAGGGCTGGAGATAATAGCACAGTGCCTACCTGGCAAGCACGAGGTCCTGAGTTCAATTTCTGGTACCTACAAAAAAAAAATCCAGTGAATCCCTGTTGGAAGAGTAAAATATCACCTACTCACTTTTCTCAGGGAAAAGTGTATTCTTGGTTTGCCTAGGTTGAAGCCACGCTGGCTGGGAGTGTGGAAATGCCCCCAGTTTCTTTTAAGGGGTGACCACCTCCTCGTAGGTCTCCGTAGGCTCTGTGGCACTGGTTTAAGCTCAAGTGCTAAAAGAGAAACAAGGGATCTAGACTCACCCTACAGAGTGTCACTGCCTGTCTAAAGGGGACAGCAGCGATTCCCAAAGGGACAGAGTAGCCAGGAACCCATATAGCTCATAAAGTTTCTCAGTTTCTAAACCTTGGCACCTGATTTTTTTAGGACAAAATTTTAACCACAGTGTGACCCAGACACCCAAACTAAACCTCCAGGCTAAAGCCAATTGGGAAATAGTACCTTTGAAACAACTTGCTCAGCTCTTAGCTCAAGCTTCTGAAAAAAGGCACCTTTTCTGTTTAGTTTAGCAAGTGGGGTCTTTTGACACACTTTCCTCTCAACATCGTATAAAGGTGGTTAGGGGAGGCCAAAAGTTGAAAATCCTTGCACTTACTAGGGAAGTGCTTTTTCCACTGAGCCATCTCCCCAGCCTCTGAAAATGCAATAGCTTATGCGCTGTAAGGCTTTAACTTGCCCAAAAAGTAGATGAAGTTAATCTCATCGCTGTTGCCCCGGATGTGGGTGTTCATTAAAGTGTGTAGAATGGAGTTCTCTCCAGAGATGGAATGAATTCACTGCCCCTCACACCAGCCTTGGGCATGAACATGCGCGAGTGCATATGCATGCGCGCGCGCGCACACACACACACACACACACACACACCTACCTTGAAACACTTTTACAAACATATTGTTTAAAATGAGTCTTGGCAGAAGAAGAACAGACAAGGAAACTCCCAAAACAGATTTCCCCATCTGTGTCAGGTTTTATGAACAACATCAGGCCCCAAACACTCTTAGGATCTTCAACTGCTCAATTTAGCGCTATCCCTTGCTCCCATCCCAAACTTTCTCTCCCTTTCTCTCCCTCACTTTTTCCCTCTTTCTCCCCATCATTCTCCCTTTCTCTCTCTCCCTCTCCGTTTCTCCCTCCCTCTCTCCTCACCTAAATATTTCTTAATTGAGCAGTTTGTGGTAGAGCTTCCTTATAGCAGTTTAATAGATTAACTCATCTGAGCCAGCCTCAAATTTCAGATTAAAATTCCTTCATCCCGAAGGCAGCATTATCAGGTTGTTGGAGGCTGTTTTCAAACCTTGGTTTTGAATAGCAGCGGCTCTGCATTAATTTAACCACTAAGCTAATAAGTAGGTTTCGTTTTGTTATGCTAAGCTTTATTGCTTTTCTTTTGATCAGAATGGTGTTGTTGAGCAAAGCAGCAGACAAGGCATTCTTTGATGAGGGAATTAGCGCTCCATTCTTCCTCTATTATTCATAGCGCAGTGGAATATGTAAGTACCTGAGGGTGTCAAAGGAGCGCAGGTTCTATTGCAAAGTGCTCGCCTTGTTTCTCTCAATAGCTGACTATGAGATGATAAACCGCTTAATACACTGTGCTAATTGGATGAGAGCAAAAAGAGATGGGAATTAAGGCGAGGCAAAAGGAGAAAGTGCAACCAGCCTTCAATTCACTCTTTCACCACTTTAACAGCACCAAAGGAGGCACAAGCTTTCTATAAGCAGACTAGAGGTTTTGTGCAGAGATAAAATGAACATGTTAGTGGATTCAAGTAATACACTAATTATTGCACAGTATAAATACCACTACTGGTTTTATAACAGGGAGGTAAACTTCTTTTGAGAGGGTTATAGGATTGCTTGGCAGTGGTGTAGAACCTAATAAGGGCCCAGAGTAATAACCCCCTGGATTAACAAAATTGCTGCTTGTAGAAGTATGATTCAGGCTTTTACGAAGATTTCCGGAGAATGAATAAAAATGACTGAATGACATTTCTTAATGTATAACTAGTAATCACTCCCTTTTCTTTAAAGGGGAAAAAAAGTCTACTTCAAACTGGACTGTCAATAATGTCCGGGGACAACAAGGTTTTTCCTTTGAAAAATGCTTTTCCCGGTCAGGTAGCAGGGTTTCTCTTCCCCACCCCACCCCCAGCCAGGCTGCCACTATCAGTTAAATGTGCAGTTGCTCTGGGGAACTTTGTGTTCCAAAATACCATTTTAGGCTCCATTTATGACCCCCTTCATTCAGACACGCTTGATTTTATGTATATACATGGTCATGTGCACATTTTTTAGCAAGCTGGGCTAGCCTACGTATCATTACCTCTAATGTCAGTCTCTTTTTATATTCTAGTGAGATCCTCGCACTCAAAACCATACTAAACAGAAAACCATGGATGCTTTGATTCCATATTGTAATGAAAGAGCAATAATAATAAATGTTTGTTCCAATTGGGAGAAGAGAACAAAAAGGGGACCAGGTGGCTGGTGGGGCCAATACCAGTAACTTTAGCTTGAGATTCTCCTAACCAGCCGCACTACCTAATTCATCATTTCATGGCCTTCTTCACCCCACATCCAAAACGTCTACTGTCCTCACTGCCCACAGTCTGGCCAGGGAAATTGGTGAAGGAAAAACACCTCTAATTATATTATACCAAAAGCTCCTCTTTTATCTTTTGGGCCTCCAACAGATCTGACTAACCTGTCAGAAAGTGTAGCAAATCAACTTCCCCTTTCCCCTTAACCTTCCCACAGAGGCCAGTACAGAGTTCCCAATCACCCTTCACCCCAAGATGCTGTGGGGTGGCCCTGGGAAAGCAGGTGTTGGGCCATTCTGCCCTGGGTGTGCTAGGAGACAGGCCTGTGGCAAACTGGGCTCTCCTGAACTCCCCAGGGCTCCACATGGCCTGCTCCATGGTGGAAGAGGTTTGCTTAAGGTTGGGGGGGGGGGGGTCAGCCGCTCCCAGCATTGTGACTGTGTTCCCAGATATTGGGGCCAAATTGGGTTGCCATTCATTAATAATGCTCACAATAAGATTAAATCATTCTGGAAAATCTCATAAAATCCCCCTAAGTACGCTCCAGTGGCTCTTTCCAATCCCCATCATTCAGCACTTGGGGAGGTTTGGAAGGAGAAGAAAATTGGTTTCTTTGCTTTTAATGCTGCTTTGAAAAGATACTCAGAGTTTGTCATGCGTGACATGTCACATGTTTAATGTGGACTTGCTGGAAGTCAGGGGGTCTTTAGCGTGCGATATTTATGGGGAATATTAAGTGCAGAATGAGGTCCCTCCAGCTGGGGAAAGTTGAAAGAATGGGAGGCCCAAAACCGGGCTTGTTTGTGGCATCAGAATGGCATAGGATTAAGAGTTTGTAAAACAAGGCGAGGGGTTCTCATTGGCCAGTAATAAATGTAATCCTTGGAGGTAATTTCACGCAATTTGCTTCTGCTCCATGGAAGGGTCAAATGAGAAAAAATGACTTAAAAAAGAGTTCATTAACAGGAAGAATGGTACTGTTTCTCCTATACTATCCAACAGGCAGCCTGAGGGAGTAGAAAGAAGCTCTACTAAACATAAAGCCAAAACCGTCAGAAAATTGATATTGCCCACCTAACTGAATAACTCTGTCCCCCTCTACCCATCACCTCTCTTGCGCTCCATGTTCTCCTCCCTAGCGCTCTGCCCACTCCAGGAAATCGGCTTTCGCTCGCTTGCTCGCTGGGGGACAGCCTGAGGAGTCTTGAGTGTTTGTGACTCTCGGCCCCCCGGAATACCCTAGAAAGTTCCCACCAGGCTCACTAAACGTGGAAAAGAAGCGTGGTGGGAGACGTAGTTGTGGGCTGCTTCCCATGCCCCAGGCTGGACCCCTGCGTGCGTGTGAGCCCCACCATGGTGAGTCCAGGGCCAGGCCAGGATGGCGGGGTCCCACCCAAGAACCAAAGTCCGAGAGAAGCAGCTGAGGCCCAACAAGCCCCCTGGGCGCACTCCCCAAGGTTTCCGCGGCCGGGAGGGGGGGATGGTCCAGACCACAGCTGCCAGGCGGGCTGGCCACCCCAACTCCCGCGGGGGCACAGAACCCGGAGAGCTGCTGACCTCTGCCCGACCCCGCGCCTTTCCCTTGGCCACGCACATTTGCGCCCCAGGCCCACAGGGGACACAGTCCCCCTCCTTCCAGGGCGCATGCGGAGCGCGGCGAGCCTGGGCCCGGAGACTTACCGCGCCCCCCGCGGCGACCGACTGGCCTGGCCCTCGGCGTGGCGGGGCGGCCGGCACCAGCTCCGCTAGCCGAGGGAGTCACCCGCGGCAGTCCCCCACCCCCGCCCCTCTCCCCAAAGGTCTGGCGCGCTAATTACTGCAAATTGAAACTAATTAAGCTTCTCTTCCCTTTCCCATCACCCTGGGAGCATTGGCGAGACCCAACCCCCACGGGCGGACTTCCACCCAGCGGTCACCGAAGGAGCGCAGGCAGGGTGGCGGCGGGGGTTGGGGGGCACTGTTCCCGCCGCGGGGAGGGGGTGCAACGAAGGGGCTAAAGACTGCAAATCTGTTTGGGTCTACTCGAGAAACCTGAGTTGTTTAGATTTTTTTTTTTTTAATGTATACATTTCTCCATGCTTGGGTAAGTGATGTAATGACATTTGTCGAGTTAAGATCTGCCACTTGGATACCCCTCGCTGCCTTTCCATCACTGTTTCCGCATGTTCTCTGTCTCTCTCTCTCTCTCTCTCTCTCTCTCTCTCCTCCTCCTCCTCCTCCTCCTCCTCCTCCTCCTCCTCGTCTTCCTCCGCCCTCCCTCCCTCCTTCCCTCCCACCCCTCCCTCCTTCTCCTCCTTCCCTCTTTCTCTTTCTCCCTCCTCCCTGTGTGTACCGCGGAGCCCGCCCACTCGGAAGCAGCGCTGAGACTTTCAGTTCTAGCCATTACCTGTCATCTCGGACTGCGCACTTCGTTGCTACGTGGTACTTTCCCCGAGCAGCTTCCTTAGCCTTCCCAGCTAAAACTCCCGATCGCTTCAAACGTCTGACTGCACCGTCAGCAACGCCTGCTATACACCCACTTACCCTGGAGTACATCCCACCTCCATGGCCCAGGACCCTCAGCTCCCACTGCAACAAGACTGGGACGAACTGAGGTGCGCATAGAAAGTACCGCTGTGGCGTCTTTAACCTTCATAGGAAACCTGGTCCCCGACCACGATCGGATTCCAACCAGGGGCCTCAGCCAGGAAAATGCCTGTGCGCTTCAACCCAGGTGTGGTTGCCTAGCCCACCCCTGGTCCCTATGGGGACCCCTTCTAAGTTCCCCTCAGCGCCTGCACAGAACATCCACACTTCCTATTGTTAAACATATAATTTTTTTTATTTTGAGCGTGACACTTCTCCACTAGATAGCAAGGAAAAGTGATAACAATTACACATTACACAAAAGTACTGTACCATTGCCTTTATCTCGAAGGTTTCAGAAGCCTCTACAGTTAATAAGTTAAATAAAGGGCTTGAGTACATAAATATTTGTCTAGGAACCCTACCGTATCTACAACACAGTAAGAATCTACAGGAGGACAAACTTTTACCATACCACGCTGAGTGCAATTGCGTTATAACATTTCAAATATACAAAGCTCTGTTCTTTTTTTTTAATAACAATGGTATGTACAGGATCAATAATCACAGTTTGGTGACTTCGACAGTCCATATTCTAGCAGAGTATTTCCCTTTGGTTTGATATAAAAACCTTGGTTGGTGTATGATAAAGAAGAGAACAAGAACAAGACGCCCCTTTCCTTTAAGTGCACTGTTAGCTATCTTACAGACTCGCATTCACTTCCCTGGCCCAGGCTTCACCCCGGGCCCGCGCTGGGGAGATCAAATTGGAGCGCCAAAATGCTATTTAAAAAAAAAAAAAGCAAATAACCAGGCGTCTTGGAGAGAAAACCTCCCCAGTGTTTTCAGCAAAGTAAGAATGGGAGAAAGTGGACGTTCGAGTTGGAGCGAGGTTGGCAGTGGAGGGGGCAGGGACAAGGACTGGGACAGGGACAGGGGCGGGGCGGGGCAGGTGGACAGCCAGCAGAGGAGGTGCCACGTCCATTAGCGCCGAGGGCTGCCTTGCCCGCGGCCAGGCTGCTGCGAAGGCGGCTGCGCTCTCTCAGTGCCGTCTCAGGAGTGTGCTGGTCCTCTGTTTCCATTTGGTCTTGAGTGGTGCTGAGGTGACCTTTCCGGCGCAAGGGCGGAGGGCATCCTTTAGCACACCTCCTTGCCGGTGCTGGTGCCGGGCAGGATGTTGAGCTGCGTGAGCTGCGCGGCGTGCTCCTTGGCCTTGAGCCTCAGCGCAGCTATGCTGGAGGCGCGTCTGTCTGCGGCTGCCGTGGCCGGGTCCGCCAGCGCGCCAGACGCCACCGCGCCCTCCACCGCCGGGGTGGGCTGTCTCAGGAGCGCGGCCGCGGTTGACGCGCTGGTCAAGGGGGCCATGGTGGAAAAGAGCCTGCAGGGAGAGCAAACAGCAGGGTCACGGCCTCGGGAGCGGATCAGAGCGCCGGAGCGGCCTCTCTCCGGGTGCAGAGGGGCGCTGGCCTCCGGCTGCAGCGAGCGGGACGTGGGCGGGTGGTGCCCGTGGGAGCCGGAGAGCGCTCGGAGCACTCCACCGGAGCCAAGACCCGAAAAGCAGAGAAACCGAGGAGGCCCCGCGGCCAAGAGCTCCGGGCCCGACAGCGCGGATCCAGTGATGTGGCCTGAGTGTGGGGTGAGAGCCAAGGCCGCATTCTCCAATTATACTGTTTGCCAAGAGACCGTGCGGATGAAAGAGAGAAAAAGGAGGGGTCGGGTAAAGATGGACCAAGACCTACAGGACCGGATGAACCCGCGGGCGCCTTCTCAGCTCTCCACTCTAGTCCCGGCCAAGCTGCCCTCGCTTGCTGGCCTTCCCGTTCACCGGCGCAGACCTGGACGCCCTCTGAGCAGGGCCAAACTGCCAGCGCCTGGCCAGTGCCTGTTGATTTGCACTCTACAGGCGCCAGTGACCCGCCGGCAGCCCCAAGTCGGGTGCAGCGACACTTTCCCCATCGCCCTGCAGCGCCTCTGCAACCTCTCGCCCCGGAGAGCTCCAGGCCCCTGACTCCAGCGCGCAGCTCAAGGCGTAGCTCAAACCTGGAACCGATGACAGGCCACCGCCTCCGGGCAGCGCCGGGATTACTCTGCGCCGCGCTACCACTCCTTCTGCGGAGCAGCTCCCATCTGCAGCTTGGGCCCGGCAGCTCTTGGCTTCCAGCCTCACTACCTCCCAGAGCCCGCCAGCCTTTCCCGGCCACCTCCCCCTGGGTTCCAGCTCCAGGGCCCCCACGGGGCCAATTCCGGACTTCACAATTAGAAATGAACCCACCTGGGTTCGCTAAGCACGCCGCGCTCCTCCTCCCAACCCACTGTCACGCTCGCTGCCTGCCGCCCCCCACCGTCACTCCCTCTTCCACACTCTGAATCGCGCAGTTTGGTACTCCAGTCGCACTGATGCCCCTGGTGTTCCCAGTCATTTGTTGTCAGAGGAAAAAAGTGGGGAGAAAGACACTGAAGATATAAGGTGTGGTTTTTTTTTTTTTTTTTTTTTTTTTGTTTTTTTTTAATCAAAGGGGCGTTTTGGAGTTTTTTTTTTTTCTGCTAAGGCTTTTTTTTTTTTTCTCCAAAGGAGCTTATTTTTTTAGGATGAAATAATAACGTGAGCCAGAGGAGGCTTCCTAACAGGCCTTGATTCCAGTAGGGAAACTGAGTCACTAATACACTTCAGAGCACTCAATATTTAGCTTGTTGGTTTGTTACATGAAACTAATTTTACTTTGTTTAGTTTTAATTTCCTCTAAGATGATTTTTAAGTGGTTGCACAGTTGGATGAATCTATTATGTCTTTGTTCTCCCAAAGAGAGATCATTGAAGCTGTGTTCAGTTTTATTTTCACTGTACTTCCCAACTTAATACAACCCTCCTTTGTTTCTTTGTCTGTGTGATTATACAATTTTTAAATTTCATCATTTGCTGCGTTTGGAAAGAAAGGGAGTTATGTATGATGAATTGTTGCTTCTATTTCGTTGTCTTCAGCACTGTGGGAGTCTGGGGTTGCGCATGTGTGGAAACAGGTCACTGGAGTGACAAGGAAGCTAGAGTGTGCCCTAAGAGGGTCCCCCTGACTCCAGGACTCCAGAGGGCACCAGGAATGTGTTCCTTGGGCTGCCAGGCTTTGGGCTCTTGTAGACTTTCCCAAGGCTTTGAAAACTCATCCATGCGCTGGAGCCCACACCTGTGCATATTTATATTTGCATTCACACCACCCTGTACCACTTATGACTGAGGCTGTTCTTTGGTTTCCAAAGTACTTTTACAGCTTTCGCCAAACAGTTGTCGCCAGTGCTGTTACTCCTAACTGGCCTTCCTTTCCTGCTCAATTCCAAGTCACTTCCTACAAGGCCCGCTTTTTCTTTCCAAGTTAAAATTAGAGAGTATTTTCTTTGGCTAAAATCTCTTGAGGCTGGGACAAAGTAAAAAAGTGTGGAACCCTGTTTGTCTCTTGCGTTTTCCCTGCATCTGGCCTCCTCAGTGTGTGTGTGTGTGTGTGTGTGTGCGCGCGCGCGCGCGCGCGCGTGCGCGCGACAGACAGACAGACAGACAGACTGACAGACAGACAGAGCCTCCCAAGGCTGCAGGTTACCTGCCAAATGCTGGGCTGATGAAGGCCGGGTGCCGGAACACAGCGGCTCCGAGGAAAGTGCTCAGGCCCAGCGGGGCCCCGCTGGGCGGCAGGCTAGCCGACCCCGGAGGCGGAGGTAGACTCGGGAAGGCGGCAGCGGCGGCGGCGGCGGCGGCCGTCCAGGCTGAGTCCAGCGCCGGGTGGTGCGGGGGGAAGGGGCTGGCGTCCAGGTAGGGGCTGAGCGGGTGAGTGGCCGAGAGCGGTCCGGGAAAGGGCAGCCCCGGGGGGTGGGTCTGCGCGCCAGCTTTCTCTCGCTTGCGCCACTTGGCCCGGCGGTTTTGGAACCAGACCTACAAGGCGGAGAGAGCCGGGTCGGCTGGGCTCTCGCTCCGGGCAAGCAGCAGCCCCTTCCCGCGGCGCCCCAGGCCCACCCCGCCCTCCCCTCCAAGGCAGCGACCCGAGCCCACATCGCCCCTCTTTGGCCTAGGGTTGCTCTCCTACACATCTGGGGCCAAAATAAGTAGCGAAAAGGAGCCCAAACTTAAAGGCAGGGGGAAACAAAAGGCAAGCAAACTCTTTTCAGTGGGTTTCAACTAGTACAGCCTTTCAAGTTCAGGGAAGGTGGTTTGCTATGTTTAGATGTGAGGGACACCGAGTTTTAAATGTCTGCACTGCCCCTTCCTTGCTGTACAAGTTTGGCAAGCCACTTCAACCCCTCTAATCCTCAGTTTTCTAATCTGTAAAGTGGGAATAGTAAAGGTTTTCTGCTGTGAGGAATGAGTAAAATAAGAGAAATGAAAGCACACATTCAGTGGTGACTCTGGAAGGGGCAGCCACCAAGAGATGAATGATCCATTTTGCTGCATATTAATTATGTTCACCTATCTCAGGTTCACTCAAGCATGGGCAAAAGCCCTGCTCTGCCCTGAAATGGAAAGCAAAAGATTCATTTATTTTCTGCAGGAATATTTATTGAACACCTAAGTGCACTGTGGACAGCAGCGCTTACAGTAATTAGCCAACAGGTACCCCTTTTAGGGGCGAGTTGTCCATGAAATGAAATGGGGGGGGTGCAGGCTGCTCCCTGCAAGGGCTCTATGTGAAGGCCCGGTTCTGTACATAATGAAATCCACAGAAGAATAATGCAGCAACACCTGTGTACACAGAGTACCAGGATACCAGAAGCCTTTTCCCCATCTTCATAGCTAATAGTCCTTTATTTCCTTTTCGGGATGTGGCTTTAATAGGTTATTTAAATGTGATAGTTTTAGGCTTGGGGGAGGCTTTCAGCCCAAGGTATTTTCCTAATTGTTAATATGAAGCAGTTTTTAATAGAGACCTTTGAAACATGGCAGCTACCATCATCTAAAAATAAACCCAGGAGCATGAAATTATTTTTATGTGCCCCGCTCATCACACCCACAGCTGAGAAGATATGCTCCTTCTATCCTGAAGGCATTAATATTTTTAGGACTTGGTTTATGACTGCACATGAATCTAAAAATTAAGAATGAACTCCAGGGCTATACAGGAATTATATTAAAATATAACCTGCATTATGTCAGAGGAATGTGTTAAAAATTTAAAGATGTTTATATGTTTCAAATAGCCACAGGAGAGGGGTCCTTGCTAGCACTAGCAGCTCAGCTTGCTTTGACTTCTAGATAGCCAGTCAGGGCAAGAAAACCAAGGCTCTGAATCAGTTGATTACTTGAAATTCTGTGGAAAGGGGGCACATCCATGACATTCCATGGCGTTCAGATAGTCTAGTTGTGAACTGCAGAAATGCCCCCAGGGTGGAGACTTGGAGGCCTGATAAAGTTAGGCTGTCGATGGGACCAGGCTGGGTGGGCAGCTTTTGTGCATCCAAATCTGTCTAGACGAGAATATCTGCCACTCCTCAATCACACTGAAAGGAGTGAAGGCGGGGAACTGGGAGCAGTGGAGGCAGAATGCCCTTAAAGAACGTGGAAGCCTTTTTACAGACGATGTCTCTCTGGCTCAACTGCAATCATCAAGATGTCCCCGTGCAATTCCTCATTATTGAATTAATACCTCTGAGGCCCCCCAAAGGTAAACGAAAGGACTCTAATAATTCATATTCACTTAATTACATCTTCTCTAGTGAATAGGGGGAGAGAAGGGGAGGGGGCGCTCTCTTTCTTTTAAAAGTTATTTAACTTTCCCACGACTTGTTCCCCTGAGCTGAAAATGTGGAGTTGCTGTCACATCTCTGTTTGACAATGGAGAAATGTGTCAACAGAAAGGAGGGGACAGGCCTCATCATTAGCCCTCTAATGCAAGAAGCTGTTGTGTATTAAATGAGCCATATGGAATTTATTGTGCTTTATCAGCGCTTGATTTTGACTGTAAAGTGATTCACTCAGCTCCGAACCCAGGGACATCTGTTTTCTGTTGGCCATCGGGGCTGCCCAGTGTTGATTGTCTCTTTGGTTATGAGGCCTGGGTTTGGAAATGCACTCTGGTATGGGGCTGCAAACACCTTTAATAGCATTGCACTCACTCCCTATTAGATCAATGTGGGCTCATTGCTATAAAAAATGGGAAATCAAATAGCATTAGCCAGCTCCTTGCGCGGGGCGGAGGGGAAATCAAACAGCATTTTGCCTTCAAATGGCCCTGTTTGTTCTAGCTCTAAGTGGGCTTTTATGAAGCCCGATTGGAGACTTAATCGCAGCCAAATACCTGCTTGGAGCTGAGCGGATTTGTCTAACAACCAAATCCAAGCTCCATCCCATTATTTCAATCAGAAGTCGTCTATAGATTGTTTTCTATAGGGGCTTTGGGACTGGAGGCTCCTGAACTGCACTCTCTGGGCCCCTAAGCCCCCCCCCTCCCCCCCCTTCTCATCCTGGACTCCCTCCTCAGGCTCCCAAATCCAGACACTTTGCCTTGCCACCTCCTAAATCTTAATTTTTAAGTATCTTTGTGTGTGAGAGAGTGCTTGGAACTATTCTTTGGATTCTGCTTCTCTTCTTATGGTGGCCCTCCGCCGCTGCCCCAGAACCCTCTGCCCCATCTCTCTCCCCCACTGGCCTCTGGCCCTGCTCCTCCCTTCTTCTTTCTCTGTGTGCAGCTCACCTGGACTCGGGCCTCAGTCAAGTCCAGCCTCATGGCCAGTTCTTCCCTACAAGAAAGCATCACACAAACAAGAGGTCACTTGGGGCCCCAGAAACTCCCTTCATGGCAGTTGTCCTCTAGGCCCTTGGTTGCCTGTCTCCACCCCTAAGTGCCAGGGCATCACAACCCTTCCCTATCAGACTGCCTACCTTCTGACTGAAAACATAGAAACACAACACGTTGCCAGATATAGAATATTATGTATTATAACACACAAGGTGGCTTCTGGGTATATAATTCTACAATCCTGGCCACACACATTGTCTCTCCCTCCCTTAGGTCAGAGCTAAACAGGAAACAGTGGCACACAGGTGCGCACAGTTCATCCATCCTGTTATGTCATAGTACTAAAGGGGACCAGAGCTCTGCTCTCAAATCAAGCACTTTTTTTACCCTCTTGGTTTCCTTCTGCTTTCTTCTTTTTAAAAATTTCTCTCCTCTCCTCTCTTTCTCCCTCCCCCAACTCTGCATTTTTCTCCATTTCTCTCTCCCCACCACCCTCCCTCACTCACTCCTTAGGTCACACTCCCCATTACCCTCTGGAGACACGTTAAGCTTGTTAAGAGTTCAGTGGGGTAATTTTTCGATTAAACAAAATTCTGTGCACCTCCTGACTCCAGTGCCCACTACAAACCCTGCCCATCTCAGGGGAAGTCAATTTAGCTGAAACTCTACCCCGTCATTGCAGTTATTACTGCGACAATTAAGGCAAATAGAAAACCATTAAGATGCTGTAGAACGGCTTACAACCTGTTTACAAAAATATGAGCGCGCCGAGAATAATTGGCTCTCTGCTCGCTAATATGACAGAGCAGGGCTACCCGAGCTTGGGGCCGGGGTCTGAGCTGCCAGCATGCCCCCGTGCACACCTAAAATCTCGGCACTTGGAGAAGATCAGTTCACCAAGCACTTTCCATTGCCAACCACCTACCCCCTACACACCCTCGGTGAGCACCAGCAGATCTAAAATTGCACTCCTTGGCTCTCCACCCCCAACTCTACCCCCACGCCCACCTCCGGCCGCAGCCTAATGGCTCAGACACCTAGGCTGGCAAAGGGTGGGGGTGGGGCGGTGGAGAGCAGTAGCCCCTCCTCGCGTTGCGCACTTTGGTCCCCCCTCCCAAGCTAAAAAAAAGGGCGGGCCTGGTTTCCAATTGACACCCGCTCACTTTCTTTTTTGACATACACGTGTATGATAAACGCAAAAGCTGCTTGTCCAGTTAGCTATATGCTATCACACACTGATTTTAACATTTATTTCATTAAATAAAGGGACTGAGGGACACGGGAAGAACCAAGTTTAAACCAAGGGGTAACTAATCAGCCCCATTAAATCCACTCTTTTCTTGCTTTTGGTAAGGCCAGAGTTTGGCAATGGCTAAACCAACTGCATTTTGGAGTTATGTCAGGCCTGCTGAGTCCTAAACAGCGATTTTCCTTCTGGTTCAAAGGGACAGAACAGCTTTCCCTCTCTAAAAGGCACATTGAAAAGCTGCACACTTGTGCAGCGAAGGAGCTGCCTGCACTTGACAAGCCCCGCACCAGGCAGACTCCGGTTCCTTCTCCTCCTCCTCCTCCTCCTCCTACTCTTCCTCCTCCTCCTCCTCTTCCTCCTCCTCCTCCTCCTCCTGGTGGTGGTGGTGTATGTGTGTGGGTGCCCTAACCCTGGCTCTTGCCTTGGAGTCCAGACTTTGGCCATATGCTGGAGATAAATGTCTAGCCTGCCAGTGGTCCAGGTCACTGGAGAAGCGGGAATCCAGAGGTCCCGTAACTTCACCAGCACATCTTCCCCAGAAAAACTCGACTGAGAGAGAAGTGGAGTGTGACCATGCTGAACAGTCTTGAGCACTCATCCAAAGAGAAAATTCCTCCCCAACTGTTAGTCTACTGTCTGTCAGGCTTCCAGCAATTATTTGCCACCCGGTAAACCCGTTTACAGTAAACACACACTGGGTTGAAAGTGTGTTGGGGATGGGAATAAGGGGATGGCAGAGGGCAAAATGCTGGCTGGTACCTCTCAGGTGTACAGACACCAAACACTGCCCAGTTCCGACTTCCTTCGGTTATTTCAGGAGCCTTCAAATGACAGAACTCAGATCCTTTTAAAGGCCGTCTGCACGGGCTCCAGCTTCGCTGTGAACAGCGTAACTGATAGCCTCCAGACTCCTGGGGCACCAGGCAGGGGTGGTGAGCACACAGTACAGTGGCCAAAAATAGTCCCTGAACTGCTCTGGCTGTGCCACCTCTCCCAGGCTTCCTATGCTTTTCCCGCGGCCTGGGCCTAAGCTCCTGGGACAGTGTGTGTGTGTTTCTATGTGTGTGTGTGTGTGTGTGTACACGAGCGCGTGCGCGCCCCTCCCCATGGCACCTTCAGGTGATCCTTGGAGAGGCTGCTTCTTTTCTTCTCTCTAACTAAAACGTGTAATTTGCAAACATTCATCTAAACTTGGAAAGTAAGGAAACTATAGAAACCTAAACTTAAATCCAAAGTGGGAGGAGGAGTGGGGTCATTTTCGAAGAGCAAAGGTGCAAGTTCCGGAAAGTGAGCCTCCCCAGAGTCCAGGAGGAAAGTGCCCCGAGTTTGGGAGCCCTGCCTGTCCTGCAACCCAAGCGCACCCCCCTCCACTGCCACCGCGCCCGCCACGCCGGTACCTGGTGAAGACGTCTGGGTAGTGCGTCTTCTGGAAGGCCCGCTCCAGTTCCTCCAGCTGGTAGCTGGTGAACGTGGTGCGGTAGCGCCGCTGTTTGCGCTTCAGCAGCCCCTCCTCTGAATCGCTGCCCGCAGACAGGCACACGCTGTCCTCGCCGTCCTTGCCCTCAGTGTCCTCCGGGTGCAGCAGCAGCTCTTCCTTGGGCGAAAGCTCCCCGCCCTCCGTGGCCACCGCGGCGGCGGCGGCGGCCGCGGCCACCGTGCCAGTGGCAGCCACCGCACAGCGCCTGGGCTCCTTGAGCAGTGCGCGGGCGTCGTCCTCCAGCAGCTCCTCCTCTTCATCCTCCAGCAGCTCCTCTTCTTCGTCCTCGTCCTCCTCGTCCTCCAGCAGCTCCTCCTCGTCGTCCTCCGCGCCCGCGCCGCCGCTCGCCGCCGGGGCACTGCCCGGGCCGCCGGCCGCGCCGAGGCGCTCGTCTGGGTGCGCAACACCCCCCGGGCCGCTCAGCTCGTCCAGCGCGGGCGGCGGCGGCACGAAGGGCGCCCCGTTCTCGCGGTACGACTTGCTGCGGCTGATGCTCACCTGCGGCGCCTGGCTGATCTTCAGCGTGTCCCAGGCGGCAGCGGCCGCGGCAGCTGCTGCCACAGCGGCCCCCGCGCCGTCTGGCCGCTCCCCGGGCCGCGCGGCTGGTGGCGGCGGTGG
>NW_004524617.1:12381213-12401380 GCF_000260255.1 Octodon degus | reverse complement strand
CGCCGCCGCCGCGGCCGCCGCCGCCGCCGCTGCTGCTGCGCCCTGGAGGAGGCGGCCCCCGCCGGGACCGTACAAGCGCCGCAGCTTGGGCGGCAGGTGCAGCTCAGCCTCGAATGGGGCGCCGCTGCCCTTGGGGGAGCCTGCGGGCAAGGGAGAGGGGTCAGCGCGCCAGCGCGCCTGGGAATCCCCTCCAGAATGGCCGCAGTCCCCAGGCCGAGGCCCAGACGAGCGCAGCCTTGACGCCCTTATCTCTTGTTTGTTTTCCCCTTCTCCCTCCCCTCCTTTCCCTCTCACTGTGTCCTTTATTCTTCTTTTACCTATTCCTCTCATTCTTTTAGCTTTTTATTTCTTCCCTCATTCTTCATCTTTTGCTGCCTCTTGCCTATTCTTCCTTTCTCTTTTCGCGTGTATTCCCTTCCCTCTCCTTCCTTCCATTCCTTTTTCTTTCCCCCAGACTCCTCCCTCACTTTTTTCATTTCTTCCCGTTTTGGGGCAGAGGAGAATCCAAAATCATTCAACAACTTAAAAAAAACAACAACAAAAAACTCCGAAAACTTTGCGCACGACCTCTGCCCGCTGGTCCACCACAGGACCACAGGCTGGCAAGAAAGATGCTGCCCTTTAGCGGGCGACCCCTGCGGGGCGAATCGGCCCCTGTCTGACCTGGTCCCCCAAAGCCCACAGCGGGAGGAGGGCGGGAGACTTAGCACTATAAAATCACTCTAGCGAAAATGTGCTGGGAAAGGCCTGGGATGGGGACAGAAGAGGGTGCAACAGGCAGAGGCGGCTCCTTCCCTAGGAAGAAGCCCTGACACAGGTGCCACTGAAGGCTAAAAAAAGAAAAGTCAATTTTGTTTGAAACAGTCATTTCTCCACGGTTCGCTCCTGTCTCCTCAGCAGCATTGCGGCTGGACCGCTGTTTTGGAATTAAAAAAACAAAAACAAAAAAGCACAAGCAGCTCTTTCCCTATAACACCTTTGCACCCAGCTCAAGGCGAAATTTGAGTGTAACCGGTTGGGGGCAAAATGGTAGTTCTGGTATTTTTAATTAATAAAACCTTTTACATATCTCTCAACTGCTCAACTCTTTTTAAAAATAACAGCAGAAGGAAAGCTAGTACCCAGCAGCCGCACATTTCATACATTTCAGACACAATAAGAAGCATTGGGAGCATCCCAGGGAAATGTTTTCTGTAATGCTTGGGTTTAAAAGGCCACGAGTAATGTACAATTTTTAAAAAGATAGTAAACCACGACTTATAAAGAAATCTTCCAAGGAGAAAAGGCCAGGGCTCTCCCTGCCTGGAGATCCCCCATTCACCAGCCTTTGGGTTTCTGTCTCCATCAAGTTGTTGCTGCAGGGGTCTAAGAGGGTAGGTAACTGCTGTTCCTCACCCACTGGCCCTCTTCACAGAATATCAAAAGCCACCCAAAGCAACTGTTAAACCACCTATCCACCGACAAGAGAAGCTAAGAGTCCCTGAAGCGAAGCTGGACCTCTGCATTTTCCGGAAGCAGAGGAGAGCTGAGGAGAGACAGTCCCTAGTGAGATGTTCAGAGCTCCTCTGAGGCACCAGGCCTCAGAGCTGTCCCCTTTTCTTTCCTGGTCTCCAACTTGACAAGCCCCAAGCCTCTTGCTCCCCAAACAGAAAACATCCAAACCAATGCCCAGCGCTCTTTGCAGGTGCCTAATAGGCACAGCCTTACCTTGCACGGCCTTTTCCTGGTCAGCGCGGCTGGCCAGCGGGGCAGGCAAGCTCTGCGCGGCTCCTAGCAGCCGCATTTTGCACGGGCTTCTCCGGCCCAGGATGCTGTCGATGCAGTAGGAGGAGAGCAAAGTTGGAGATTTACTTTTGCACTCCGGCCTGTCGGAGCAGCTCTCCTCCTGGTACTGATTGCTCATGGCTGGGGCTTTTTCCCTGGGCACAGAGAGGGTCGCTGGCTGCCTCTCCTGGCGGCGGGTGGGGTGTGTGTGTGTGTGTGTGTGTGTGTGTGTGTGTGAGAGAGAGAGAGAGAGAGAGAGAGAGAGAGAGAGAGAGAGAGAGAGAGTGCTGGGGGTTGGTTAGATGGCTGGTTATAACGGATATTACTGCGTTATTGCCTCTCAGCCTCCCTCGGATGCCGACTGCTGGCTCCCGCCCTGCCAGCAGCCTGAGCTCGCCCTCTCCGCGCTCAGGACAAGCCTTAACAAGTGTAGTGAGCAGCGGGCGCGGAGCGCTGGAGTCTCTCTCCTCCACGTGCTGAGAGGCGCGGTTTGATTGGCTCTCAACAGAGGCCGGGCTACGTCGGGCTGTGGGCGCAGAGCAAAGCCCGGACTGGATTTCCGAAGGGCCGGCAGAGTGTGTGTTGGGTATAGCACCCAACACACACTAGAGCCAACTCTCTCTCTCTCTCTCTCTCTCTCTCTCTCTCTCTCTCTCTCTCTCTCTCCCTCCCTCCCTCCCTCCCTCCCTCCCTCCCTCCTCTCCCTCTCTCTCTTTCCCTCCTCTCCTCTCCTCTCTCCCCTCTCCTCTCTCCTCTTTTCACTCCTCTCTCCTCTCCTCTCTCCTCTCTTCACTCTTCTCTCTTTCTCCTTCTTTCTTTCCTCCTCTCTTCTTTAAGTTAACAACTTTCCAAGTATGCCATTCTTTTCCTGCACATCCTCCCGTATAACTCTTTAGGGCTGGCCCCAAGCGATTGCTTATTCGGATGCCAGGTCTATAGATGTCACTTGGGGGTCGTGCGCCCCTTCCACAAGCCCCACGACCTCGCTCCCGGGAGGCCAGGCTCCGAGGCTCACATTCAAGCCGACCTGGCACTTTTCAAAGGCGACTGAGCTTCCAGAACAGCGCCTTGACCTCAGCGAGCCTCCCTGGTGCCAGCGTGCGGGCCGCAAGTAAACCTCTGCCGTTCGGTGTCCCCTTTTCTCCAGTGGCCCAGGCCTCGCGCTGTTAGACTTCGCCCTCAGCTCGGCTGTTGTTCTCTCCTTCGGGCTGCGTCTCCGCACTCCTCTGGGTTTTAAAGTCTGCAAGGAGAAAAGGCTCCTTCAGACAAAGCTCTGCCTGAGGCTCTTGGCCTTCTCTAGAGCGCCTACACCGCGCAAAGGGACTCCTGATTGATAGCTTCCAGCAGGGGACAAGCGGGGACCGGTCTAAGGGCCTCCCGCATCTCCCAGGACTCTTTCCTACAGATTTATTTCAGTGAAGCTGTCACCAGGAAACTGTTCGCCCTCTAACACAGCCTGGCGAGCGGAACCGTGGGGGCGGGGGCCCTTGAACACCTAAGGGTGGAAGGAACCCAGGTTGGGCTTCAACCAAATTCAAGCTTCTAAAATTCTGAATTCTCCTGATGTGGTTCCCACTAGCAAAGATGAGAGAAGTGAACTGCAGAGAGAGGGAGAGAGCGAGCGAGCTGTGCTTCTCCTTTAAACAGTTTCCTTCGCATCCAAGCTGACAGCCAAGACCCAACTCTGAGCAAAGTTAGGCCAAGCCCAGGCGAGGGTCCGGCACGTAGATCCTCACTGCCTGGGTGAAGAGCCGAGGGACAGCCAAGGCCCTGACGCTGGGAGGGTGTGGGCGGAGGTGGTGGGTGGCAGAGGGGTTGGGAAAGGGGAATCCACTTCGGGTTTTCCTCTCTCAACCCCCTCAACGTGTCAAAGAGAAAAGCGTTTTACAAAGGGTTATACTTGAATCACTTACAGTCAGTATTTAAAAATACAAGGATGCATAACTGAAATTTTTCCTTAGCCATAAACATCTGCATAACTCTTGGATGCTAGTGGCTGGGTGGCAGATAGATTGGACTGGCTAGGCAGGAGCGTGCCAGACACAATTTGAGGGGCACGATGAGTTGGGAACAGGCACATTAATAATACCAGGACGAATGCTATACTGCCACTATTAAGGATTTCTCTTTCCCTGTCTGTCTCTGTGTCTCTCTCTCAATTTTAGTTGGATTCTCACCCGCTTTCGAACACTTGGATGGTGGAAGCGGGGTGGGGGAGGAGCAGCGGAAAACCTGAGCTATCTTCACATTTGATTTTTTTTTAAGTCCCCCGCAGTTCCAAGGTGTTTGCCTTTCCTTCATTGTTTTTCTTCCTTTTCGTCCTCACCAACAGTCCAGTGTTTTTGTTGTGCCCTATTCAGCTTTAAACTAATATAACGCGCGCTAATTCCTTCCCCCAAGCCTTTTCCGGCCCCGCAAGCCCATTCCGGGCGACAGGGTCTCTAGGAAGCCGAGAGGTGTAAAGACGCAGTGGTTTCCACAGAGCCTCCGGCCGCGGACCCTCGCAGGAGACCCTGCGGCTGGGCGCTGGGAGAGACACAGGCACTTTTCCCTCCCCGGCTGGCCCCGCGTCGGAAATCCACAAGACCCGGCTGCCAGGTGGCTCCGTGACTGCAGAGTGGGCTCCGCACACGCAGGGAGTGGGTTGAAAATGAGTCCAGGAAAGATCGTGTTGAACAAAAAGAGACACAAATGCACAAATCATTTCTGAGAGCCCAACGGGGTTTCAACCTCTCCGTGGAAGACTTGCCTCCGTCCCCCTCCTCCCCCCTCTGCAGCTGTTCTTCTTTTAAAAGAAGTCGGACTTTCTGCTGGGGTGTGTTCTAATTTTAATCATCCACTGTAAAAGGGGAGGTTAACATAGAATGTCTGCTTCTGACTTAATGATCCCCGGAGGTAAATCCAATTCTATTAATGGACTATGAAGTATTTCTTCGGGAGGCCTGCGAAAAAATACTAGTTTTATTTGTTCTGATTATTTTATTTTAGTTGATGTTTTTGGCATTTTCTGATCAGTCTTCCCAAGGAAGGACGCTGTTAGAAAGGCATGGCCACTGAACTACAGAAGAAGAGCCATGTGCTGCACCCAGCAGCCCTGAGATTTGTCACAATTCCAACTTTAAAATATACAGCTGACTCTTGCTATTCCCCAGAGATTAAATTTCTAAAAAATTACAGAAAAGTTTTCTAAGGTACCAGACTAGCAGTGTGCTGTCACCTCCACAATATCTGGTCAAAATATGGGTGTAGAATGTGTATGTGTGCTACCCTATATGCCAACTTAGAAATAAGATGATACCTCTGGGAAGAACTTAACTGGTGCATTGAGTAGATAGACTTTTAAGAATTGGGTATAGGACCATGTGTAAAAGAACTTATAGTTTAGCCAAATTTCATATTTACTCTGCCAGCAAAATGACATTTCACTTCATTTTTGCATTTACTTTCTAATAAAAAATAATTTCACTTTAGTGATATTACTCATTCATACTTCAGTATTTATAACTCCTGGCTCCCTCAGTCTTTACATCTGTAACTGTTGGTTTGCTTTTTCTGGACTGCTTGGAAAACAATGGTGTTCAGTTCATTTGCTTTTACAATGAATCAATAAAATGAAAATGACAGTCATGGTTAGAAGTGAGGGTCAAAAGTGTTTAAAACTGTTGTGTACATTAAAAAATGGGATTTGTCCCGGAAATGGAAATAATACCTACAGGAGGTGAATGAAGAAACCCTTTTCTTTTCTGTATGAGAGAGCTAATTCTACATTGTAGTTTCAAAATTATATTTGCAAGAAATGCAGGATAAGGGGGTGGCAGTTAGATGTCATTATCCAGGGGGGGGGGAAATGTTTGGAGGAGCGTTAACCTCGCACATTTTGATTTGAGATGTTTTAATTTATTATGCAATGTACACATAGATAAATAAAGCTGTAATGGGCTTTCAGTCACACCGGATGTCTCAGGTTCCCTTAAATTATGCTCAACCTCTTCAAAACATATATTTAAACAATAGAAATAAACTTCATTGGAGTCTGGCGACCAATTTGGAAGCCATTGGAAAGGAAGACAATAAGTCCTGATTACACGCAAGGATTCTCTGTGATGTGATATCCCCTTTGCCAAGTCATTTTGCTGGTTTTTTATTTAATTTCTTTTTTTTTTTTTTAACAAACTTTCATTCATTTATGGTCTTCCGCAACCTGCTAATTTAACACTGGAGTGCGTTATTGCAGTGTTAGGAGGAGAGAAAGAGGGAGAGAAAACAACAATACTGCAATAATCCAAATGATACAGTAGAATTATAGCAATTATAGTTCTACTTGTGGAAGAAAACCTTGCTGAGATCAGGCAAACAAACTGAAGCCTTGTGAGGATAACAAGCGTCGGGATTGACAGCCTGTGCTGGGAAGAGCCAGAGGGCTCAAACAGAAATATTTGCCTCCCCCACCCCCCCCCTTAACTCCAACCAGTCAAGGTTAACCTCAAACGCTGCTTTCAGAGTCTCATCCACTTTAGGATATTCAATTTATGCATCAATCGAGGTCTCTCCTCCTAGAAGTCTGGTAATAGGAAGAAATGTAACATAATCCGCTTGGCTAGAATTGTCCCTTGCCTTCTCTGCCCCCTTTGCCCTCCACTTCCTATCCCTGCCTCAGTTCTCCCCAAGCTGCTGGGATCTGTCCGCGGTTGGGGTTTGTTTGTTGATGTGTTTTCAAGGGAGCGCCCCGTGGAAAGGCACTGTACAAAGCGACCGATAAGTTGGATTTCCCGGCAAGATTCCCTCGTGTTTGCCAATGCTTCCCTCTTCTGCGTGTCCTCCGCCTGAGCCATGGGTTCCACCATCAGGGCAGGCTGGCCGGGAGAGATTTGTTAGGAAGCTGCTTTTCTGGGAAGTATCCTGAGGACAACGGCCAAGCCCTCAAGGTATGGACGTGTGGATGTGATTACTGTGTTAGGACAACTCCCTTTCTTTGCAAACTTCGCTACTTTCTGTTGCCCTTCAGCAGCGGGGGAAGAGATGGAGGCGTGGGCAACAGAAGGCACACAGACACCTTGTCCTCTAACTGCCATCAGGTTTTCTCAGGCTTTCTTCTAGGCATAAAGCTGGGCGAGATGGTCGCAGCCTCCAGTCTGTCCTCGGAACGCAGGGCGTCCGTTCCCTCTAACCGGCGAGAAGCAAGTGGGCTGGGGTCCGAGCTGTCCCCCTAAATCCTGTGGCGGGAGCCAAGGTCTCCTGCCGCACCCCCTTCTTCCCCTCCTTCCCCCAACCCCAGGTTTCCAGACCTCAGAGGGAAACTTCTTGGCGCCCTGTAATAGCCTCTCTCTGCTTTGCTCTCTCCGGTACCGGACGGCTGGACCCAGGGGCAGCCTTTACTCTGTAGTTGCTGCTCCTGGCGACCCTGGACTGGCGGGGGCGGGTGGGCACATGTTAGAACCCCAGGAAGGAGTGACAAGGGACCCAGTGCAAGCTTCAGTCCGGAGGCCTTTCGGACCCCAGGTTCTCCGCGTCCAGTCCCCCCACCCCACTCTCACCTAACCCTCCCACCCCCACCCTAGCAGCACCCCAGTCGAGCTCGGCCGGGTGCCGCGGCCAGAGCGCGCCCCCTAGCGGGTGCTCCGAGTGGACCGGGCCCTCCCCGTCGCAGCCTCTAGGGACTGAAGTTGGCAGATCCAAGTGATCCAGCAGGAACAAATGGGAGAAGAAAACAAAAGCCTTGGAAACATTTCCAAGTGTTCAATAAAAGACCCATCTGTACCTTTCTTCTCCAGCGCGTTCGTGGTTAATGTCCCCCCATGAGCGCGAGAGGAGAGATAATTGCCGGGTGGATTCTTGCTGGCGAACCTCAGGAAACACTGGACCCAGAAGTGAAATAATTGGGGGTGGGACCAAGGCTAGTGCTGGGGACGCAACAGCAGGGGAAATCTGAATCTGCAGTCTCCGGGGTGTTCCCGGAGGCCCGGCGGCCCGGTGGCTTGCACTGTCAGATCCCTTGCTCCTTGGAGGCCGGTCTGAACAGAGCTACTCTGAGATTTCTTTGATTCGAAATCGATCTCTGGGATAGCCCTACACTGTGGCTCTGTGATTGCTCCCCACCTTCTGAGTCCTGATTACTCCATCTTCTGATTGTGAGTTCGTGTTCAGATTTTAGGGTCCCCACCTTCTGATTGTAAGGTTCTCCACTGTCTGATTCCTCCACCTTCTGTTTTAAGCACCCTCCCCTTGGTGGCCCTGTACCATTTGAGTGGACCCTGCCCCCTATATCTGTGTGAGAGAACCCTCAGATCCTAGGTCCCTCCACTCTCCTCATACACAGCTCCTGCTCCTTCTTGATATGGCCAGAAACCGAGAAAAGAGAAATAAATGTAAGGGTGCCACCCAGCTCCCTTTGATTTGTGCAGCCTGGAAATGACTGTTTCCTTGAAGCTCTTAATAACCTCTGGTAAAAAGTTATCGATGGACCGTTTTGACAAAAGCCGAAACTCCCTGTTCAAATCAATCTATAACTTATCGCTTTTGCACTATGTTAATCCTAACTCATCAATCAGAAAAAAAAAGCTTCTGAAGTGCTGTAGTCTGCAATCTCATGTCCTCAGACTTGCAGGCTTTTAAAGTCATGCTAAGGTCAACAAAACATTTACTGGTTAAGGCCTAGAAGGAGCAATCCAAAAATAGGAGAGCTAACAGCTCTTTAGAGTCCCTTATTTTGTGCTGGCTTGCTAATTGGGAAGTTCGACACGAGGCTTTCCCTGCCCTTCCAAGGCTGGTATTTCAGAGGGGGTGGGGGAGCAGATGGAAAGGGTCCTATGGGAAGGGAGGCGTCATGTCCCGTGTTTAATTAAGAGTCGCATTGTGTGTAAGGGAGGGGGGAAGGTGCCGGGCTGCGCAGAGCTCTGTTCCCTTCATGACAAAATAACCTGCAAGTGAAGAAGAAGAAGAAGAAGAAGAAGAAGAAGAAGAAGAAGAAGAAGAAGAAGAAGACGACAACCCATGACTAAGAGGGAGCCGGCTCTGGAATAGATAGTGTTAGTACCACAGTGTTTCTGGAATAAAGATATCTAATTCCCTGCGCAAATAATTTACCCGATCAGAAAACACAAATATCCGAACTGCATTGTGTGTGTGTGTGTGTGTGTGTGTGTGCGCGCGCGCGCGCGCAGCGCAGGGAGAGAGATGCAGAGAGACAGTGAGAGAGAAGAGAAAATGAGACAGAGACAGAGAAAGAGACCCAGAATAAAGATAACCGCACAAAAGGGCTTGCATTGAACATTCTGCTAGGCGACTTCTCCATGCCTGGGGCAGCTCCGTTCTCCCCCAGCGACTCCCACCGCGCCCCGACTTTTCCAGGAGACCCCACATCTGTGAGGGAAGGAGGCCGGTTCCCAAGATGAGGTTAGGAGGGCGATGGTGGCAGAGAGCTGTACCACTCAGGGCCTAGGGCCTGCAGCCTCCGCCTAGGCTGATCAGCCCGCGAAGCCTCGGGTCAAGCCCAGCCCTAGGGAGGGCCTTGGCAGGCCGCTAACTAGAGACAACCTCGGTGTTCCTTTCGCGGAGAAGGTGCTAGCACCCACTCTCATCTGGCCCGAGCCGCGCTCCAGGAACCGTTGCCACGAGGACTTTGATGCCCCTTGCCTGGTCTCCTGGGTCTCAAAAGCAAGCAGAAGCAACACCCGCCCTGGGTGACCCGGATGGCGCGGGTGGCTGGACCAGAGCGCCCACAAGAGGGCGCAGGAGGGGAGGCGGCCTTGGGGAGACTAGAGGCTCCCCAGCCCCGAGCGGACACAGGTCAGAAAGGTCCCTGGGGCGCCCACTTCGCCTGCGCCTGGAAAATGACCAAAATGGCCATGGTAACAGGTGTGGCGCCTGGGGTCGAGGCGGAAGGGTGGAAGGAGGAGCGCAGTATTCTACTCAGATGCAAGTGCAGAAAGTGAGCCACGACAGCTTTCTTGGGAGGAGGCGGCTAGCTGAGATCTCCAGATTTTGCTTTCGAGTGGGAAGCCAGAGATTTGGCACCATCTCCTGAAATGTAGTGCAGTGGAGATTTGTGCAGGGCTGAAGATGTTGACATACCTCCAATCAACACCCCATTCTTTACCTCCATTCATACTTGATGGTCTTAGCACCCTTCCTGGCACGGGGGTGGGGGGCAGCTTAGGAAATATTTACTGAACAGGAGAATCGCGTTGTGGGCCTGAAGGTGTAGCAGGCACTTTCATTTAGCAAGGCAAAAGGCCTTTGAGTTTTCCTTCTCGCGGGGCAGGCACTGACAGCGCTCTTTCCCTGCCTGGATCTCTTATTTATAGGCCTCATTTTCTTTCCTCAGCTCTCCCATTACTGCTCTTGCGGCCATTTCATTGTTTGTTCAAGGCTTGTAAGGAAATAAAAAGAAATTAAAGCCAATGTGCTTTTACTCAGAATTGCAGAAAGGCTGGGGAGAAAGGAGACTGGAACCCACAGTTCGAGTGAAATTTAGACCTAGGAAGGATTTATATTTATTTAGTTTTTCATGGATAATAGAGAGTTGGTGTTATCTGTCACTGTACGCTCTCTCTAATAAATACTTTCAAGACTATAATCTAACAGGTGTAAAATTTTCCTCTCTCTCTCTCTCTCTCTCTCTCTCTCTCTCTCTCTCTCTCTCTCTCTGGTACAGGGAATCAAATTCAGGACCTTGCACTTGCCAAGCAAGCTCTATGCTGCTGAGCTGTATCCCTGACCCTAAAACATTCCTTTTCTGAGAAATAAGACCACCAACACTATCTTTTAAATAGTACAAATAAAAAATGTTATTGACAATCTTCCACACTGTAGCATCAATTCTAAGCCTGTTTTTCTTTCTCTTTCTTTCTTTCTTTCTTTCTTTCTTTCTTTCTTTCTTTCTTTCTTCCTTCCTTCCTTCCTTCCTTCCTTCCTTCCTTTTTTCTTTCTTTTCCTTCTCATTCCTTCATTCCTAATAGAGGCTTACCTTCTGGGGTAAGGTGATAAATACCCCACACCTGAGAGTTGTAAACAAAGATGACTGGTTTAAATTCTGACCCCACCCTCACCCCCACAAAAATATCCAGAAAGGGTTTTTTACTCTGCCAACTACAAGGGGACTGACTGATCATCAGAAAAAAATGCCTGCCTTCCTTTCACCCATTTTCCTTTACCCCCTTCAAACATAAGCCCCACATAGGTATCAGTCATTGTAGGATAGGAGGAAAAGAGGAGAGAGCCATTTGAACATTCATTTTCAGTCTCCATTCTATCGGGACTCTAATTTGAGTCCAGGCTTCCTCTCAGGAGGGTCTTGTTTATGGTTCCCTCATTTCCAGACACCTCAGCAACAGCCCCCCACCTTACAAGCACCCATCTCTCAGGAGAAGCTCCCATTTCCTAGAACAAGAAAGCAAGAAAATCTCATCCAGAAGTGTTTTCTCAAACCCACGATGGGAAATTAGCCAGGAAATGCTACCCTGCTGTGTCATTGTGGACCAGTTCATACCTGTCTCGCTCTACCTTTCTCCTTTCTTCTTCAGCTTTTGGGTTGAAACATTTTGATATTATTTATATAAAGGAAATGACATTAGAGTAACCTTTTTATTGCACTGCACTAAGGGGAGATTGAACTATAACTTTGAAAATCGTGACATTCCAATGAGAGCTATATTAAATTGCTTAAAAACATTTTGAAGGCATCATTGGTATTGTCTGTAGTGGTAAGTGAAACAAAGGATTTCACAGCATGTCGGGTTTAATACTAAATATGCTCATATTTAAGTCTTTATGCTATTAAATAGAAGAAAGAAGAAAGGGAGATGGTGAAATAGGAACAGAGGGGGATGGAATCAAGGCGCTACTCTGAAGACAACCCTGACAATAACAGCTGCTGCGCACTGAGTATTTCCTCCGTGCCGGAGTGCTAAGTGTGTTTTCATACTGATCAGTCAATTCCCATGACAGCCATGCAGGGATGGCGCAGTTATGATCTCTCTTTTACCAATGGGGAAAACTGAGGCTGAGAAAGGGTGACCAACACTTCTTGAGATTTGCCCAGCTTTCAAACTGAAAGACCCGTGTTCTGGGCAATCCCTCAATCCCGGGCTTTGATCAGGCCGATTGGTTAACAAACACAGACAAATAGTTTGCTCCAGGTTACAGAGCTGGCCCCAGAATGGGTGTGAAACCTGCAGCCTGACTCTAAGTCTGCTGCCTCTTGTAGCCTTTGTAAGTCTCACCTGACTCACAGACTGGAACCTGGAGCATCAGAGAACAAGTGACGTAAGACTACCATGTGCTCCTAGTGAGTCAGACCCCCCAAAAGAGGTTTTAGGGAAAAATGGCTTTTTACAATTTCACTTTTTTTTAAAAATTTTTTTATTTATTTATATTTTTGTGTGTGTGTGGCCAGCTCAGCCCACCAAGGGGCGGGGCTGGCTGGCATGTGGTGCTGGGGATTGAACCGCGGTCCCTGTGCTTTGCTTAGCCTAGCTTGTTCTAAGTAGGTGCTTTAGACCACTGAGCCATCTCGCCAGCCCCACAATTTCACTTTTTAGCTGGCCATAGTGGCAAATGCCTGTAGTCCCAGCACTCTCTCTGAGACACTGAGGCAGGAGTTTGAGCCCAGCCTGGGTAGTTTAGTGAGTTAACCATAATCTGCCTCAACATAAATAAATAAATGGCTGAAGATGTAGGTCAGTGCAAAAGCCTTGGGTTAAATCCCCAGTACTGCTTAAACACGGTTTTATTTTTTATTTTGAGATGGGGGCAGGTCTTGCTTCTTTGCCCAAGCTCATCTTGAATTCCTACTTGCAAGTGACCCTTATGCCTCAGCCTCCTAGATAGATGTGACTCCAAGCGTACCAGCACACCCGTGGCTTAAATTTTTATTGTTGTTGCTTGAGACAGGCTCTCACTATGTAACCTAGGCTGGCCTCAACATCTCTACCTTCCTGCCTCAGCCTCCCATTCTGGGATTATAGTTGTGCAGCCCCACACTTGGCCTAAAATCAGATACAGAAGTCAAAAGCTACAAGAAGAAAGAAAGAAAGAAAAAAAGAAAGAAAGAAAAACATCCAAGATAGACACATACTACATTGAGCACAGATATCACTACCTGGCAGTCACAGAATATGGAGGGAATGGAGATCAGCTGTATTGAAAACACAGTTTATAATGAAAGACATTTTTAAAATCTCAATAGGCACACAAAGAAAATAATTATATGGATCATGTGGCCATTAGGCAGGGGACATTTTAACTCTGGAAAGCATTTGGTGTATTGTTCCGATACCATTATTGTGGAATAATGATGATCTTTGTTCTACCTCATAACATCCTCAACACCAGCAGCCCCCTGCAGCCTCCGGTGTTTCCAAACAGCTTCTCAGGGGCCCTTCGGACAAAACTGCAAGAGCCGATTCTGTTCTGTGCATCCAATTTGTAAGCAGGTTGCCGAGCTAGGCATTGGCCAGGAGAGCATGCGCTCTCGTACTGCAGCTCATTGTACAAAGGCAGCTTGACATCAATAAAAATAATCACTATTTGATGTATTTCTTATAATTATGGGTCATCTCGTGGCGAGGCTCCGCAGTTAGCAAAGTTGTGATTTGGCCTCTGTCACACTGCTGCAGGAGGCAGCCAGGCCCCGGAGCCTCTCAGAGTCCTGGCGAGCATCTTGCAAGCAATGAGCTTATGCACAACTTCAGGGAAGAAAACATTTTGGAAATGAGGAGAAAGCTGTGAGGGAGTTGTAACCATAAACAACAAATGTGCTAAAGAGTGGAGACTTATGCAGAGCTAAAACAGGGCAGGTGGAGTGTATTCTCAGTTTTTTAAATGTGAAGAAAACATTGGGCTGACTCCATTCCAGCTCCACCGAGCTGAAATGTGCTTTGGTGATTGTTGTTGTTTAATTTAATGCAAGCACCCCAGGCTGTGTGAGGATCAGGGCTTGATGAGCCAAAGGAGTCTGAGGAAAAAAAGGTGAGCAGCTGTGTTTCTTGTCAAATACAAACCCTTAATCATTGCCTAATCATTCTCCCACATTGGACATTTGTGTCATTTTAGTTGTTTTGCTGTTACACGGTTACAGTGTAATGAAAACTTCTGGACAACTTACTCCTTTGCATCATTGGCTTTAATTAATTTCTTAAGAGTGAGTGTTTCTTGAAATATTGCCAAAAATGTCTCTAACTGGTTGAACCAATTTTCACTGCCACTAGCCATCTATGAATGTACTGATTTTGCTGCATCCTTGCCAGCATTATGTATTATAGCTTTTTCCTCTTCAAAATTTGGTTATTATTTACTTATTTTACAGTACTAGCAATTGAACCCAGAGCCTTTGCACCAAACTATATATCCCTGGACCTTTTTTTAAAAATGTATTTAGGACAGGGTCTACAGAGTTTCACTATGTAGATTGGACTTGTAGTGATTCTCTTGTTTTCAGCCTCCCAAGCACTGGGATTACCAGTGTGCACCACCACACCCAGTCTCAGTCACCATCGCATGTGCTGGGCTGCTCAGCAGACCTGAACAGCAGTGATGGCTGGGGAGGCAGGCACTTTATAGAACCTGCAGGAATGGGGAAGGGGAGTCATCAAGTGTCCTTTGCTGGGCCAGGGTGTTCTGGGCACAAACTATAGAGTCCTTGAAGCAAAGTTATATGCATAATCAGCCAGGCACAGACAGTCAAGGTTAAATCTTTGCAGCACAGTTGTGGTTGGGGCATCCAGGAACATCGGTAGTGGTGCGGGGGAAGGGGGCTCACGGCTTGGGTGCCTTAACACTTTTCTGATCCTCTTGCCTCAGAAGCCCAGAATGGTGGGGTTATAGACATGTTCCACCACTCCTGGCTAAAATTCAGTTATTTAAATAGCAGCGGCCAGGTGAGGTAGCACATACCTGTAATTCCAACACTCAGGAGGCTGAGGCAGGAGGATTGCCACAAATTTGAGGCCAGCCTGCGTTACATAGTGAGTTTAAAACCAGCCAAGACCACACAGCAAGACCCTGTTTCATAAAAGGAAAAAGTAGTCCTATACTTAACTCTAGTTCTTTTTTTTTTTTTTTTTTTTTTTCGGAACCGGGGATTGAACTCAGGCCCTTGCGCTTGCCAGGGAAGCACTTATTCCACTGAGCCATCTCCCCGGCCCCCTTAAATCTAGTTCTAATGTCCACATTCAGTATCTTCTCCACTGGAGTGCTTGACCTTAATTTTGTTAACTTGATTGACTTGGGAGCCTCCTAGGACAATGACAGCGAACCTTTTAGAGCCTTCAATGACACAAACAGTGCACTGTGGCATGTGTGCCATAGGTCATCATCACTGTCCCAGGAGATTAGTAAAGCACACTTTTGGGTGTGTCTGGCTGGGTGATTGAAGTATGACCTTGAGTACCATACCTAGTCCCTGGCTCCTTACCTCTCTGACAATCTTCTGCTGTGCTTCCCACCTATCATAGACTCAACAGCTTTGTTCCATCAGGCCCTTCCCCCATGATGTTTCTGCCCCTGAGCCAGCTGACTATGGACCAGGTCCCCTGATACCATGGGCTCTCCTCTATTAGTTGTGGGCATCAGGCGTTGAGTCTCAGTGATGAGAAAGCTGCCTAAGATATCCCCTGACTCGAGGATTTCTTTCCCTTGCTTTTGTTTTCCTCTTTCTTGCTCTCTTTCTTGTCTCCCCCCTTTTCCATTCTTCCTCTTGGCAGAACTGCAGGCTGAACCAGAGCCCTTGCACTGAGCGACATCCTCAGCCTTTTATTCTTTTATTCTTTTTTTTTTTTTTCCGGAACCAGGGATTAAACTCAGGCCCTTGTACTTGCCAGGGAAGTGCTTATTCTACTGAGCCATCTTCCCAGCCCTTTTATTCTTTTTAATAGAATCTTGTTAAGTCACTAAGTTGCCAAGGCTGGGTTCAAACTTGTGATCCTCCCATCTTAGCCTCCCAGGGTACTGGGATTACAGGTGTGTGCCACCATGCCGGGCTCTCCCTTGCTTGTCTGAATGGCTTGGACTATCAGCAAAATGGCAAGGAGACATGAGGAAAAAGGGAATCCTGAGGTACTGCATGTGTTCCATGCTTGGTGAGGCTATTGAAATCACTGTGGCAGAATGTGCCTTGTGTAATGCCTCGGATTCTGGAATCTGCGAGACCTGGTTGAGAGCTCATTGTTTTCTACCTCAGTAGTACAGCACTTGCCTAATGTCATGAACTCCTGTGTCCCGTCTCTAGCACTGCAACAGAAAAAGAAGAAAAGTTAGTTTGTATTGTGTGGCATGAAACTGAAATGCGCTTTTTTAAACCTATACTTTGGAGTAGTTGTGTATTATTTTTATAGAATAGTGACTCAGAACAGGAATTGTTCCATTGAAAGGCATCTATACTTTAAATGCCAGAGTTTATTGTTATTTATTTACTTATTATTATTATGTATTTTAGGGAAGGGTCTACAGGGTGTTCAGGGTCTCACTACTAGATCGGACTCATAGTAATCCGCCTGTTTACAGCCTTCCAAGAGCTGGGATTACAGGCGTGCGACCATACCCAGTCTCCATTGCCGGCTCAGTGCACCCTGGAGGCAGGGCCAGCACAGCAAGCCTGGGGATTGAACCCAGGGCCCCTGCACCTGCTTGCAGGCATTTCAATCTGCTGAGCTATTTGGCTGGCCCTTAAACTTTCCTTTATTTTTATGTATATATTTTTATTTATTTATTTTGCAGTACCGGGAATTGAACTCAGTATTTTGTGCTTGCCAGGAAAGTGCTTATTCTACTGAGCTATCTCCCAGGCCCCTGAAAAATTGTTTAAAAACAAAACAAAGGGCTGGCCAAATAGCTCAGCAGATTAAAGCACCTGCAAGCAGGCGAAGCGGCAGAGGGTTTGATCCCCGGGCCTGCCGTGCCAGCGCTGCCCACTGGGGCAGTCTGAGATGGCAATTGAGACTGGGCGTGGTGGTGTGCACCTATAATCCCAGCTCTTCAGAGGCTGTAAACAGGTGGATCACTATGAATCCTATCTAGTAGTGGGACCCTGAACACCCTGTAGACCCTTCCCTAAAATACAAAAAACAAAACAAAACAAAACAAACTTTATTTATTTATTTATTTATTTTGTGGAACTAGGGATTGAACTCAGTCCCTTGCATTTGCCAGGGAAGCGCTTATTCTACTGAGCCATTTCCCTGGCCCCCAATTTTTTTTTTCAACTGGTGACTTTTTTTTGGCGGTACTGGGGATTGAACTCAGGACCCTGTGCTTGCCAGGCAAACGCTTATTCTACTCAGCTATCTTCCCAACAAAGCAATTATGAGAAATTAAAAAGAAAAGAAAGATCAGCAGTAAACACCAGAGAGTATGTATGTATGTTTGTTTGTTTTGATACTGGCCTTTACACTGAGCTACACCCCCCAACCCTCTTTTACATTTTTAAAATTTGAGGCAGACTCTTTTTAGGTTGCCCAGGCTGGACTCAAAGGTGTGGTGCTCTTGCATCAGCCTCTTAGTGTGCTGCGACTCTAAGCGTGTGCCCCTGCCTAGAAATACTGCATAAATCTTTAAATATGCCCCTGCAACAGATCAAACAACACTGATAGCACTGGGGATTTCCTTTTTTACCTAGTCATATTAATTATACTGAGCAATGAATTTCACCATGGCATTTTCATACCTGTATATAACATTTTTATTATACCTACCTCTCTTTTAGCCCTCCTCATTCCCTTCCTTTTCTCTAATAATCTCTAGCTGGGTGCTTGCTTGCTTTCTTCCTTGAATTCACTATGCAGCCCAGGCTGGCCTCAAACTCACAGTGATCCTCCAGCCTCAGTCTCTCTAGTGCTGCTGAGATTATAGGCTTTACTCCATTTCTCAGGCTTGCTACCTGGAACAGATGTAATGGTTGGAGCTCTAGCAGCCATACTGAACCATGAAGACCAAGAATCCTATTCTGTGGATGGCAGAGTGTTTGGCCAGAAGGTACCTGGATCTCTGGCAACTCCATAGAGCTGTCATACTCCAGTCTCAAACTTCCAACTTCCACATATACTTAATATGAAGGGAAAGAATACCTCTTTTATTTTTTTTTTTTTAGTGCTGTGGATTAAACCAAGAGCCTTTGAACTACATCTCCAGCCATTAAAATAGTTTTAGATAGGATTTCCTTAAGTTGTATGTTTGCTCAGGTTAGGTTCCAACTTGCAACCCTCCTGCCTCAGTTTCCTAGAGTGCTGGGATTATAGGCCTACACTAGCAGGCTGGTTTAATATCTCTTTTCTGATTAAGGCAAAGCAGAACCTAATCCTAAGTGACAGAGAACAAAACCAAATTTCAATATGAAGTACGCTATTTTGCATTTGTAATAGGCACCTAAAGGGACTCCTGCTAGTATGTGGGAGGGATGGTAGCTGAAAGGGTTCCTATGTCTATAGCTTATGGGCAGGCTGGGGGATAAAATGACTCCTAAGACCCTAGTGAGAGGGAGGGTTGGTGGCCAGAGGGCTGATGGGACACTGTCCTCAGAAACAGATGAAGATCAACCTACAGGGACTCTTGCTTCCCCAATATTTAGGCCATCTGTGTTCAGAATGGTGTTCAGCTCCCCAGCTAAAATCTAGGACTGGCCCATATGTGGCAGTTGGGGTGCCTGGTTGCCAAAAGGGTCCAGGGTTTCTAGGTCACAGGCAGGCAAGAGGCACTGAGGGTCTCCAGACCAGTTCCCCACCTCACAAGCAGGCTGGTAACCTGGGGGCTTCCTGTTACCAGCACCCAAGGACACCAGCTGAATGGTGATGGCTTGATACAGGCCAAGGTCATGCTGGGAGACTGAAGATTAGTAGAACCTGTGTGTAATGCAAACATGTACTTTAAAAAGAATCCTATTATGGGGAGAGGCAGGTGGCTGGAAGAACACACAGGGCAAGAAAGATGGTGAACAAAATGGTTCTCATATTTCCAGAAGATGAGTAGCATGTGACCAGAAGAAAACACTGTTCCTCAGCATACAAACTACTCTTGTCAGAAGAAGTACCCAGATGCTTCTGTTAACTTCTCAGAGTTTTCTAAGAAGTGCTCAGAGAGGTGGAAGACCATGTCTGCTAAAGAAGAAGGAAAAGTTGAAGATATGGCAAAAGCGGACAAGGCTCATTATGAAAGAGAAATAAAAACTTGTATTCCTCCTAAATGAGAAACAAAATGGAAGTTCAAGGATTCCAATATACCCAAGAGGTCTCCTTCAGCCTTCTTATTTTTCTGTTCTGAGTATTGCCCAAAAATCAAAGAGGAATATCCTGGCCTCTCCATTGGTGATTTCACAAAGAAACTTGGAGAAATGTGGAATAATACTGCAGTAGATGACAAGCAGCCATATAGGAAAAAGGTTGCTAAGCCAAAGGAAAAGTATGAAAAGGGCATCGCTGCCTACTGGGATAAAGGAAAACCTGATGCAGCAAAAAAGGGAGCTCTCAAGGCTGACAAAAGCAAGAAAAGGAAGGAAGAAGATGAGCATGAGGAAGATGATGAGGAAGAAGATGAAGAGAATGAGGATGATGAAGAAGATGATGATAAATTGGTTCTGGTGCCGATTTTTTTCTTGCCTATAAAGCATTTAACCCACTTGTACACAACTCACTTCTTTTGAAGAAAAAAATTGAAATGTAAGGCTGTGTAAGATTTGTTTTTAAATATTAGTGTTTTAAAAACAAATTATAAGACAAAAAACCAGTCACTACTATCACTGAGATATCTATGTTCCATCTACATGACAGTGACTGCTCAGTGTTTGAATGTATTATGATAGTATGAGATTCCCATGTTTCTTTTCTTGGACCTAAATGATTTACACCATTATTAAAAATGATTTCATATATGTATATTTAAACTGTAAAAAAACAAAATACTCTTGTCACTGGGTATTTTCCCAAATGAACTGAAAACATCATGCCATAGTGATATATGTGCACCCATGTTCATAGCAGCACAATTTGTGATAGCCAAATCTTGGAAACAACCAAGATGCTCATCACCTGAGAAATGGATGAAAAGATGTGGCATTTTTATACAATGGAGTCTTATTCAGCTATAAAGAAAGGCAAACTCAAAGCCTTTTTACGGAAGTGGATGCAACTAAAGGCTATACTCTTAAGTGAAATAAATCTGGCCCACATGTGTAAGTATCATATTGTCTCCCTAGAGTAAGAACCTGAAATAAGAAATAAAACCTGAAAAGTATAATACATATAGTAAAATAGAAAGAAATTGAACTTAATGATTAAACAATGAAGATGAGAGAAATGAGAAAATATAGGAAAAAGAGAAGAGGGAAAACATGCAAGAATATATGCAGGATTGGGCTGGTGAGATGGCTCAGTGGTCTAAAGCACCTACTTAGAACAAGCTTAGCAAAGCACAGGGACCA
>NW_004524617.1:12379203-12380559 GCF_000260255.1 Octodon degus | reverse complement strand
ACATTGCATATTGTTGTCTTTGTAGTGGTTATTCATAGTACAAGATGCAGACATGATATTCTGTCCAAACACTATTAGTACAAATCTTTCTTCTCATTGAATTAAGAGAAAGTAGCTGCATATCTATCCTAACTACTTTGTATATACGGATACAAAATTGTCCTTCATTTGTATCCCCTTTTTTTGTTTAGTTTTGTCAGGGTATTTCCTTGCCATTTAAATATTGTAGGTGCGTGAATTCAGCAAAATAATCCAATATAGTCCAGTATTTCATAATAGAAGGGGTTTAGCCGTAGTACTGGCAATGTCAGAAGTTGTTAACTTGAGTCTTTTTCAGCTCAGAATTTTAATATGGCTTAAAGTTTATATCTCATTTTTATACTTTTCTGCTAGATGGTTAAGACCAAGATAAAGCAAGACCTATATAACAAGAAATGTCTCTTCCACCACAGCAAACATTGAAACAGAGTAGCCATGGCCCCCTGCTATCCCTCGGCCATGGGCTTCAACAAGGGCCACAGGTGACTAAGAATGTGAGCAAACCGAGGCACAGCCGCCACTGTGGACATCTCACCAAACACACCAAGTTGGTGCGGGACATGATCCGGGAGGTGTGCGGCTTTGCCCCCTACAAGGGGCACGCCATGGAGCTGTTCAAGGTCTCCAAGGACAAGTGCACCCTCAAGTTCATCAAGAAAAGGGTGGGGACACACATCCGCACCAAAAGGAAGCGTGAGGAGCTGAGCAATGTGCTGGCCGTCATGAGGAAGGCAGCTGCCAAGAAGGACTGAGCCCCTCTGGAATAAAGCTTTGCAGAAAGTTAAAAAAAAAAGAAATGTGACTTCTGTATCTGACAAGGACAGTCAGATCCCCTCAGGATTTACCCTGAAGCCCTGTACCGCAGTATGTAGATCCTTTATCAGTGTCAACCATATGGATGAGTCGCAGGCATTGCTTTACCAATTTGCTCTCTGTGAAAGCTTGAGAGAATGTTTTCTCTCCATGTGACTCTCCTTAGGCACACTCTACATCATCATCCACCAGTCTTTTGAAAGTAGCAGTTAATGTGTACAATTCTCACCTTGACTAACTCTATATGCTGATATCTGTGATCTAAGCAACTACATCAAGGGCAGCAATGTGCAATACAAAAACCTCACTTGAATACCTCTCATTTTGGTTTTCTAAATGTGCACGATTTCTAATGTCTTGTCAATTATTATTATACTCTTGTTAAAATAAATTTTTTAATTTTTTATTTATTTTTTATTTTTTGGCAGCACCGGGGATTGAACTCAGACCCTTGACGCTTGCCAGGCAAGTGCTTATTCTACTGAGCCATCTCCCCGGTCCCTT
>NW_004524617.1:12371449-12378813 GCF_000260255.1 Octodon degus | reverse complement strand
GAGCCGGAGCGTCTTGGGACGGCGGAAGGTGGGCGACGTTCGTATCTTCTTCTTTTTGTGGCTGTGGATGCCTTTCAGCACGGCCTTTTTGGCCTTCAAAGGTTTTGCTTTGGCTTTATCTTTGGGAGGGGCAGGGGCTTCCTTCTTTGCTTTCAGCGCCATCTTGGTAAAAAGGCCAGATAATTGTTTTTTAAATGGAAAAAAGAAACCTAAAAACAAAGACAAGAAAAAAGAGATGTGTCGCAGGGGGCTTGGCAGAGGGGTTGCTGCCAACCTCATGGCAGCCAGAAAGCAAAGAGAAAAAGGAGGAGCAGGAAGGGAGGAAAGCTCTTCCCTCAGGGCCGCACTCTTCCCACCAGACACCACCTGACGGTACACAGTCACCTTCCACAAGTCGCACTTCCGAGCATGTTGGACTTTGGGGGAATGGCTGGACATAAGCAATAACAATAGTTTAAAGTTGCTATTCCTTTTAAATCAAGTTTTAAGTGACTTTGTACCTGAAAATCTTTGCTTTCAGGGTGCGTTAGGTATATTAAACACCTCACGTTAAAGTAGTTGGATTGTAACTGATTTTATTCTTTTTCTTTCCTCTTCTCTAAATTGAAAATAATGCCAAAAAACCTTTTTTTAAAATCCACTTTAGCTTTCCTGCTTTAGCTTTGCCAGTTCTTAGTATCCCTCACCTTTAAAAGTTAACAGTTAATTAGAACAACATTTTAGGAGGACATTAACCCTAACCAAGAAAATAATGACTTTATGGTAATAAAAATACATGTGAAAAAAATATATATGTGGCACAACAAAAAAAGAAAGGAAGCAGTAATATTCAATTATTGGTCCAATCTTGCATACCTGTATCTGTCAATCTGAGCAACAGATTTGACAATAAAAATGCATAATATAACAACCATTGTTAATTATCTATTCTTGTTTTGAAAATCTGCAAAATATGTATTGTTGTGTGTTACCCTGTTTCTGTCTTTCTTTCTGCTGTTTGCTTTTGTTTTTACTTTTCAAAATAAAATAAAATTAAACTAAAAAAATTAGTCTCATCAATACAGTCCTTGGGCTGGAGAATTTACACAGTATTTTGAGGAGCTGAGGGCTGGTCCTTTAGCTGTATTCTCCCCCATAGGGCCCCGAAGGATTCACTGACATATGGATTTTTGTATGAGTAGTGTCCATGATGGGCTTCAGTTCCATCTATTTGATAATCAGTGAGTAGCTTGAAGGGTCTTTGATATATCAACATAGAGGGCAGGATGATGGTCCAAAAGGTTCACACTTCCACAGTATACCCATGGTCTGGGAAGGACTCTCTGCTTTGCAGTGAGTGAGATCTATATGGTGGTCCAAGAAGCTCTCATTTTCATACTGTGCAGCTCACTGATGGCTGGTTGGCCCTATTTCTCAACACAATCGCAAGAGGGGTGGTGTTGAAATGACCCATGGAAGCTTAGCAAGCATCCACATTTCTATAGGAGGACCCTGTAGGACACCAGGAAATGATGAGGATGGCAACAGAAAAGGTTCCTGTTTCCTTAAATTAAGTTGATGCAAAGCACAAAGTACTTTTGGCTCTATGGCATGTGAAGCCAGTATGGTCTTGGTTTTGATTGTACACCAGTGTGCAGTAGAATTGCTAAATTAGACCTCATGTCCCACTGTACAGGGAAGCTAGGGACTGAAATCACCAGTGAAATCCTAGCAAACAGTAAGGCTTGGCCAGAAGGGTCTCTGGGACAGCAGCGTGGGAAAATACATCTGCCAAGAGGGCTCTTGGTTCCATGTCATCTGGGAGGTCTGATGTTACTGGAGTCTTTAGTAGCCCTGTCCACTACAACCTGGAGATTATTATTAATTTTGCTGTGTGGGAGATTGAAGCCAAGGACTCCCACATACTAATCAAGCCCTCTACCACTTAGCTATATCTCCAGCTGTTAGCCTGAGGATCTCCAGGACCCATGACTGTGTAAATTTGGCGGGCTGGTGACTGGAATGGCCTCCATTTCAGTTCTCTAGTTGGAAAAGATCAAGCAGCTGAAGGACTTGGTGTGCTAGATTAGAGAGAAGGATGGTGGCACAGAGGGCTCTTTTTTCTATGGAATGTGGGCACATGATAGCAAGAAAAGCCCTTGGATTTCCACAATATAAAGCACAGTGGTCAAAAGCCTCTCTCATTTCCAAAACATGTCTAAGGCTGATGGCCAGTTGGCTCTCAGTTCCCTAGTCCCATGGAGGATGACGTTGAAAAGACTCGTGGAACCCCAGTGGTTGGCTGTGTTTGTGATCAGTGTAGCCCTGCTCCCCTGTTAATCAGTGAGGAAGAAGGGCAACTGTACCAAGAGACTTGTGTCCATGGTACATGTAGTTTGAGGCCAGAAGAGCACTCAGTTACGCAGCACATGAGGTCCATAAGGTAGTCAAAGGGATTCACGTTGCACAGTGCATGATGGCCTCACTGATGGCTAGTTTTTCCCAGCATGCAGGCTGGCAGGGGCTGGGCTGGTGGGTAGTGAGTGGTGGTGGGATGCATTGGTTGGTTTGAGATTATCAGTAGAACCTAGATGGCGCCAGATTTCTGATGGGCAGTTCCTTTGGGATATCAGCAGGCTGGAGATAGTAGAAAACAAGGCTTTCTCAAGCCATGGTTGGTATGCAGCCAGGAAGGGTCCTCCACTCTCTCTCAGGAGAGACTAAGATGGTGCCCCAAGTGGCTCTCAACAGCACAGCCATAGGCAGGAAGACTGTAAGAACTGTCTGTGGTGCCCCAGCATGCAGAGAGGCTAGGACTACAATCACCTGTGGAACCTCGGGGGGAGTCAGGTTGGTGACTTAGCAGGCCCTCTGGGGTGCTACCATGCTGGGAAAATGCTAGCCAGAAGCCATCTGTCTTCTCCTGCATTCTGAAGACCTGCGGGTGGAAGATCTTTTTTTTTTTTTTTTTTTTGGTGGAATCGGGGATTGAACTCAGGCCCCTGCGCTTGCCAGGGAAGCGGTTATTCCACTGAGCCATCTCCCCGGCCCCTGGAAGACCTTTTTGTTTCCACTTCAATATTAGGCAAAGACTGGAAGGGTCCTCAAACAGATGAACTTTGGGTCTGGGTATGGTCTCAAAATTTTTTTTAAAATGGCTGGGGATATAGCTCAGTGTGAAGGTCCTGGATTCAATTTCCAGTACCAGAAGAAAATTTTAAAAAATGAACTGTGGGCTGCTTGGCGATTTCTGGAAGGGCCTGGGATTGAATCTTCTAGTTAAAAAGCAGTGGATAGTCAGAAGCGTAATCAGTGCACCAGCCCACTAGGAAGAGAGTGGCCGAGAAGGTTGTCACTTCCATGGAATGCAGGCAGGTTGTAGCAGAATGGCCCCCTTGACCTCCCACTGTTCAAAGCCTGTAAAGGGACCAGAAGGGCTGTCATTTCCACAGCAATCTGGTTGGTCCTTGGTTCCTCAGCACTGATGCAAGCTGGGGAAAACTGACCAGAGACCCCAAGTGGGTAGGTATGTTTGTAACTCCTCCCATTACTCAGTGAAGGAGAAGGGTGGAACCACAATGGATTCTCATGTCTGCAGTAGATCTGCGGCCTGACTCTAGAAAAGTCCTTGTATTTCCCCCACAGAAGATCTGTAAGGTGGCAGCAGCTAAGTTCCTGCCTGCCAATTGAGTGGATCTGGTATGAGCCTGGCCTGATTCATTATAAACTTTCCGTATGCTGCCTCATTTTTCTCTATCCATAATTCAGTGAAGATTTTGTACTGTGGATCTAAACAAGGACACATTTACAAGTAGGAACCTGGCCCCTTGAATGACTCCATAGAGTAGATCCCCTCCCTCAAAACTTCCCTGGGCAAGTGACATAAGTGAAAGATAGCCTTTTACTTAGTTAGAGCCACTGAAAGTTTAAGTGTTATTGCCTATAGTAGCTACTGTTATTGAGGCAGGAAGATAGGATGTGGCTAATACTGGTTGGGGGAAGTTGTAAGAAAATCCCTGGACAAAAGTGAGCACAAGGCCTGCCAGAACTGCATAGCGAGACCCTGTCTCAAAAAAAAAAAAAAAAAGGAAAAAATCCCTGGACTCACGTGCAGAACAGTTCCCAAAGCCTGCACACTGACTTCTCATGGGAACTGCAAGAGACTTCTGATAGGATGACCTGGACATGACCTCGGCTTGGGAACTAAAAGAACAACAGTTGGCATTGTGCTTGCTAGTGTGTCTCTTTAAGATGTTTGCCCTATGTTGTCAGGTGCACTTAAATTTTTTTTTCTTTCTTTTACTTGGCCCTTTCTTTGAACAGCCTGTCACCTCTGCACCCCCCCCTTTTTTTTTTGGCAGAACTGGGGATTGAACTCAGGCCCTTGTGCTTGCCAGGCAAGCACTTATTCTACTGAGCCATCTCCCTGGCCCCTGTTTATGCTTATTTCCTTCAATTGCTCTTTCGGGACAGAGAAAAAACCCCTAGAAATCACCTAGAGATGACGTGTTACAGTTGAATGGGCCCAAACAGTCCAGGTTCTTGTATATGAGGAGGAAAGAACTACCAAGTGTGCCCCTTGTAGTAAGCAGTAAGTAGCTACGTTTATTGATCATCAGGGGACAGGTACAGCAGGAACAGACAGAAGGGCAGAGGGAAAAAGGAGGAGGAAGAGAAAGCTGCGGTCCTGGGTGAAGCTGCTGTTGCTGGTGGATAGGTTCTCCTCAAAGGAGCAAGAGGTGGTGGTGGTGACAGTGTGTAAGCACCTGGGCTCTGGGCTCTGGGCTCTGGGCTGTGCTATGCCCTGGGAGGAGGAGGAAGAGGGGCCTTCAGTAGTGCAGGCTGGAGAGTGAGACACCTCTTACTCCAGGGGTCTTCCATTGTGATCTGACACTTCTGACTCCAGGGACCTTCTATTCTGTCTCTCACTGGTGTCAATGATCTGCTGCCTTGGGCGTCTTGACCTCCTAAGCTTAAACACGGATAATCATTGTACCCATAGCTGAATGGAAGGTAGTGGCTCCCTTGGCTTTTTTGTTTCTAATATATTAGAAGACACCAGTACCTGAGGCCTGTTAACATTATCTTTTTCTTTTTTCAGTGCTAGATATAGAGTCAGGGTCTTTGTACTGAGCTACACCCCCATCCCTTTATTTATTTTATTTTTTATAATTTTGAGACTAGGTCTAGCTAAGTTGCCCTGGCATCCTCCCACTTCAGCCTCCCAGAGTGCTGGGATTATAGGCGTGCTCCACCGACATACCCAGCCGGTGGCATTACCTTAACCAAACAACTTGGCATTTAGGACCAGCTATTTTCTGAAACCCACTTGAAGGCTTGAGAGGCCTTGTAGTTGCATGTGAAGTTTGGAAGATTGACATCACAGTGTCAAGCTCGAGCCTCTGGCCCTCATTTTTGACTTCAGCTTCAGCGAGTCTCTCCTTTGAGCTATGCCTTCTGTGTACCAAACCTAAAATAAGATCTTGGTCGTAGGCTGCCTACTGTCTAGGCAGAGAACATATCCAGCTGGATATTTAAAAGCCTCTAGGACTTGTCAAAAGGAAAGACTCTTTCCTTATTCTTGTTAAAGTCTTTTTCCCCAGCCCCTTCATTTTTTTCTATGTACTGTGAATCAAAGTAAATAAGTCAAAATTGGTTTTTACCTTTGTAGAAATTACAGTGTACAGTGGAGACATGAAACAGATGGCTACATAAATATTTAATGGATGGTACTTGGGGCAAGGGTTATGAAGGAGAAGTACTTTGTGCTTGGAAAATAAATAGCAAGGATTCTAATGTATTGTGGGGGTTGGAAAAGATTTCACTGAGGAAGTGAGAGATCTGGGAAATGAGAATGCATTAGCTACACGATTATCAAGATGGGTAATTCTAACACTTGAGTGTGTATCAAAACTGTCTGGAGTACTTCTAGAACACCTGTGGCTGGACCCCAGCTGAGAGCCCAAGTCAGTGGCCTGGGATGGGGTGATGACTTCTTTTGTGTGTGTGTGTTTGTGATTTTTACTTTTCACCTGTTCCAGGTGTTACTAATGCTGCCATTCAGGGACTACATTTCTAGCACCACTATTTTGGGCCATATCTCCAAAACATGTGGGTCCACAGTGGTGAAGGTAAGTTATAAGTTGACTGAGAAATTGTTCTTCTTGGCTGTCAAGGGTAGTCAGGCTTAGAGGCTGGAGCAGAGCTAAAAAGAGATCATTTCTAGCTGTGGGTGGTCGCATGAATTTTCCCAGCATGTGCTAAAAGCTTCCTATCTATTCACTGTGTTGGTAAAAGGCTGCAATAGTTTGAGGAGGACTAACCTGGTCAGATGAGGAGAGGTGGGTAAGCATTAGGTAGGGAGAGGAGTTTGTCCGAAGGCTCACATCGGGAAAGAGTGCCGCATAGTCTCAGACCCAAGAGAGTCAGTGAGGCTGTAGAGAAGGTCCAAAGAATGTGGTAGAAGAATTTAAAGGGTCACATCATAAAAGGCTTGGGGAACCTCATTCATTAAGGATGCAAAATAATGGGAAGCTATTATAGAATTTTAAATCAGGGAATAGATTGGAAGTATGCTAGTATGTATGTTCCAAGATGAGTTAGGAAGCTATGGTATAGTCTAGGATGGAAATCATGGTGGGATGGCCTGCCATGGGTAAGTGAAGATGAGAATGTTGGAAAGATGTGTTGGAGGTGAGTCAACAGAACTCACTGATAATGGGAGGTTGAAAAATAAAGGGGGTATATTATTTGAAATTATTTAGCTTAAGATTGTTGTGTTGCTTTTATTGATGAATCACACTGGTGGTCAGATTTGGGAGAAAGAGTCTCACTAGCAATGCCTTTGTTTTCACCACGTACTTAGAGATGTTGGGTGGTAGCTGAATACACAGTCGTAGGTGTCAGAGGATGTTACTGTAGTTTGGGACTGGAATGTCTACTAAGGGCCTGTATGTTAAACGCTTAGTTCTCAGCTTGGTGAAAGTGAGAGAAGATGGAAATGCTTCAGAGATGGGGCCACGTGGGAGGTTTTATATTGCAGGTGGTGTGTCCCCAAAGAAGACTCTGGGATGGCAGTCCTTTCTCTGTCTTTTCCCTCCCAGCTCTTAGGAGGTGAGCAGCCTTTTTCTACCACGTGCCTCCACCATGCCCCCCACCACGGGACCAAAAACAATAGGGCCAGCTGAGTTTGGACTCAAACCTCTAAAACTATGAAGCCAAATAGCCCTTTTCCCTTGCAAAGTTGATTAGCTCAAGTATTTGTTTTTTTTTTTTAATTTTATTTATTTATTTTTTAATATTTATTTATTTCTTTATTTTGTGTGTGTGTGTGGCCAGCTCAGCCCACCAGGGGGCGGGGCTGGCTGGCATGTGGTGCTGGGGGA
>NW_004524617.1:12370320-12371349 GCF_000260255.1 Octodon degus | reverse complement strand
TGGTGCTGGGGGATTGAACCGTGGTCCCTGGGCTTTGCTTAGCTTAGCTTGTTCTAAGTAGGTGCTTTAGACCACTGAGCCATCTCACCAGCCCTCAAGTATTTGTTTTTACAGTTATGGAAAGCTGACTAGCACAAGCATATAGGATATGTGGTTTGTGGTCAAACACAGATATGTGGTCTATATCTTATAAGACATATAGATGCATAAATCTAGATTTCAGGAAATGCCTAGATTGAGAGGAAGTGAGCTAATGGGATGTTAGATGACAGGCACCAGATGGAAGGAATAAGTTCATAGTAACCTATCACATATGCTATGAAGATCTGGAAGAAGGGAGTTTGAAAGCTTCAAACCTAAAAAAATCATAGGAGATGGAGAAACTAATTACTCTGATTTGGTCAGTGGACCCTGAGTGGGTGTATTGCACTGCACACTGTGCCTCACTAATTAATATGCACAATTATCGCATGTTAATCAAAAGTAAAACCAGACATGGTGGCATGTGTCTGTAGTCCCAGAATGTGGGAAGTGGAGGTGGGAGGATCAACTGAGTCTAAGAGTTCAAGACCGCATAGGCATCGTATTGAGACTCCTGTATTAAGTAAAGAAAATCAAGTGAGGCATGGTGGCACACACCTACAAGCCCAGCCCTTCGATGGCTGAGACAGGAAGATTACCATGAGATTGATGCTGACCTGAATTACATAGTAAGACCTTGTCTCAAAAAGCTAAATGGAAATAAATGAAAAAATAAAATGAAAATAAAACTTAAATTTAAACTAATTTTTATTTTATTATTTATTTTTGTAGAACTGGGGATTGAACTCAGACCCTTGCATTTGCCAGGGAAGTGCTTATTCTATTGAGCCATCTCCTCAGCCCCTAAGCTAATATATATATTTTTTTTTTTGGTGGAACCGGGGATTGAACTCCAGCCCAAAATGGCAGAAAGATTTTTTTTTTTACTGCTCAGGATGCCTTCAGGGCAAGTTTGGTTTGGCTTGAGGATGAGGGGATCGAACCACA
>NW_004524617.1:12364514-12369916 GCF_000260255.1 Octodon degus | reverse complement strand
GGAGCAGAGCCAGACTTTGCATGGTGGGAAATCTAATAATAAGATGTAAAAGATACACTGTAATATTTTTACAAGTTGCTTTCATTTTGATGATACTAAGCAGCACCATTCACTGAATTTTTTTTTAATTTTATGAAAAAAGTAAAACAATTTTACAGCAAAATAATAGGAGAATAACAATGGTCAATAACTAAATGTTGGTATACTTAAAGTAGTTGTTCAGGGTATAAGATATGGTCATTCACTGACAAAGGATCCACAAACTGCAGTACAGGGCCTCAGGGTAAATCCTGAGGGGACTTGACCGACCCTGTCAGATACAAAAGCTACATTTCTTGTTATACAGATCCCCCTTTATCCTAGTCTCAACCATCCAGCAGAGAAGTATAAAAATGAGACACAAAAAGCAAAGCCATATTAATATGCTGAACCGTAAAAGGCTCAAGTCAACAACCTCTGACATTGCCAGTCCTAGGGATAACTCACTATGATTATGGACTACTGGACTATATTGGGACACCTTGCTGAATTCACGCACCTACAATATCCAAATGGCAATGGAATACTCATCTCTGACAAAACTGAACAAAAAAAGGGGGATACAAATGAAGGACCATTTGTATCTGTATATACAAAATAGAACAGATATACAGCTACTCTCTCCCAATTCAATGAGAAGATCTGTACTAAGAGTGCCTGGACAAGATATCATGTCAGCATCTTGCACTATTAACAACCACCATGAAGACAACAATATGCAATGTACCAATCATTAGTACAGGTTAGTACTGTCCTACTAACCTGTCTTGAAACTGTCTCCTTGCCATCTGTCCCTCAACAAAATTAATAATAAAAAATATATGGTCATTAAAATTTCTCCAATCGATATTAGCACAAACATTCTTTTTTTTTTAAATTTTATTTATTTATTTATTTATTTATTTATTTGTGTGGCCAGCTCAGCCCACCAGGGGGCGGGGCTGGCTGGCATGTGGTGCCAGGGATTGAACTCAGGACCTTGTGATTGCCAGGCAAGCGCTTATTCTACTGAGCTATTTCCCTGGCCCCACATTCTTTTTTTTTTAAATTTTTCTTTTTTTAAAAAAATTATTTAGGAGGCCGAAGCTACGCGAGCGAGACGGGAGTAACGCGGAGGTTGCAGCTGCCACCATGAGCCTCCTCAACAAGCCCAAGAGTGAGATGACCCCAGAGGAGCTGCAGAAGCAGGAGGAGGAGGAATTTAACACGGGTCCACTTTCTGTGCTGACCCAGTCAGTCAAGAACAACACCCAGGTGCTCATCAACTGCCGCAACAACAAGAAACTGCTAGGCTGGGTGAAGGCCTTTGACAGGCACTGCAACATGGTGCTGGAGAATGTGAAAGAGATGTGGACTGAGGTCCCCAAAAGCGGCAAGGGCAAGAAGAAGTCCAAGCCAGTCAACAAGGACCGCTACATCTCCAAGATGTTCCTGCGTGGGGACTCCGTCATCGTGGTGCTGCGGAACCCGCTCATCGCTGGCAAGTAGGTGCCGCCTCTGCTTTCAGGACCCGCTCCAGCCCCTTGAAGACTTGTCCTTGAAGACCTGTCCTTGAAGACCTGTCCTTCATCACTGTACTGATAATAAAGTGCTATGTGGTTTTTTTTCAAAAAAAAATTATTTATTTATCTATTTAGTGTGTGTGTGGCCAGCTCAGCCCACCAGGGGGCGGGGCTGGCTGGCATGTGGTGCTGGGGGATTGAACCGAGGTCCCTGCGCTTTGCTTGGCTTAGCTTCTTCTAAGTAGGAACCTTAGACCACTGAGCCATCTCACCAGCACCCAAACATTCTTTTTTAACGAACTAAAAGACATTAGTAGTATAAGAAGCGTGAATTTTTCCCTCCCAACTGTTCTTCCCCCTTTCACCCATCTTAGTTCCCTTCACATTTTGAACAATTTCTTCCCATTTCACAATATCCATTGTACATTTTTTTCATAATTTTATTGATAAACAAATAGCAATGAGACAGTTTCAAATCAAATCGCTAGGATAGTTTCAATAACTAACACACTGCATACATTCTTCTTAGTGGTTAATTGCTGTACAAGATGCGGACCCGAGATCCCATTTACAAACACCATCAGAACAAATCATTCCATTCACTAAGAGAATGTAACTATACATCCATCCCAACCATTTTGAATACACAGATACAAAATGGACATTCATCTGTATACCCTTTTTTTGTTAAGTTCCGTTATTTGAATATTATAGGTGTGTAAACTCAGCAAAACATTCCAAAAGAGTCTAGTAGCCCATAATAGCATTGGGTCTTCTGTTTAACTGGCAATGCTGACTGCTTTTTTTTAGCAGGCATTAAACACCTGGGCTAATGGGCAGGCCCTCCCCCCCCCCCGCAAACTTAATTTTAAAAATCCAAGAAAATGATCAGCAGGGGGCTGGGAGAGATGGCTCAGTAGGATAAGCGCTTGACTGGCAAACGCAAGGATCTGAGTTCAATCCCAGGTTCCACCAAAAAAAAAAAAAAAGAAAATGATCAGCAGTTGTTGTTAGTGCACAGAGACTAATGAGATATCTTGGGGATGGGGCCCACACCTAAAAATGAAGTTCCTTTATGTTGCACATGCACCACATGTGGATAGCCTGCAGGTGATTTTATATAATATTCTTAGTGTGACTGTGTCCTGACTGACTGGTCACATCAAGTCAGGTGTATCCTTTTTCATTTGTGGCAGGCATCATGTTGGTATTCAAAAAGTTTTGGATTTTGGAGCATTTTGACTTTTGCATTTTTGGATTAGGGCTGCTCAGCCTAAATGAGAATGTGGGCCAGTTGTATACTTTAGATCACTGGTTGGGACTGTCTGCTTCAGCTGTGTATTACCAAGTGGCAATTGCATAGGTCTTCAAGGGAATCTAGGAGTCCAGATTTTACCAGGAAATGTCTTAGTTTTAAATGTTGGCTCAGTTTAAAAACTTCGATGTGAAAAAAAAATTAAAAATAAAAAAAATTGCTGTGAGCCAAATCAAACAGATGCATTAGAAGGAGGCCACCTGTTGTCACTTGCACTTCTGCTAAAGGAAGAGTCGTGGGATAAACCTGTGGGGAATCCAGTTGAATGGTCTGGTAGAGTAGGATGAAGAGTAGCCAGACAGGTGGAGCTAGGAGCACACTGTGAAAGGACAGAGGATGTTCTATTCTTGTGCTCTGTGGCATTTCAGCTACCAGTGCCTCTAGGTTGATGTAACACAGATATTAGGTGGGCATCATTTTAGGATGTGACCACGGTGGAAAATGTCTGTGCTATGATCCATTTTTCTTCAATCTAGAGGACAGAGCTTCAAGGCTTTAAGGAGTTATCTGTATTTGTATGTAAAGATCTAAAAGACACTGTTGTGAGTGCATTTCCTCTCACTGCCCAAACCCCACTGATTTCACTCATTTATATCTTGACATGAGGTCTCATTATGTTACCTAGGCTAGACTTAATTTCCTGGGCTCAAAGACCCTTCCGTGTTAGCTTCCTGTGTAGCTGGGGTTACACAGTCATGTCATTCCACCAAGCTACCATGGACTTAATTTTTTTTTCTTTTGGTATTTTTAAGATAGGGTCTTTCTAGTTCACGCTGCCCTTGAACTCACTGCATAGCCCAGGTTGGCCTTGAACTCATGGTGATCCTCCTGCTTCAGCTTCCTGAGTGCTGGAATTAAAGATGTATACCATCACATCTGGCTTGGACTTTATAATTTATTATTTATTTGTTCATTTATTTTGGAGATTGGGTCTTGGTTTGTAGTTTAGGCTGGCTTTAAACTCACTATGTAGGCCAAGTTGGCTGTGAAGTCACAGAAATCTGAGAGAGAGAGGGAGAGAGAGAGAGAGAGAGAGAGAGAGAGAGAGAGAGAGAGAGAGAATTCAACTTTTGTGAAAGATGTTCTTGTCCTATAAAGAACTGTAAGATGTGATTCAAAAGCTTTCTTCTGCTAGGGAAGTCATTGTGAGTTAAAAGTGAAAGTAATAAAGTGGATACTGTATCCAAAGGAGGCAGAGTGATCTCAGGTCTATTCTGTAGGCTTCCACTTGAGGCTTAATAGAAATTACAGAATATGGAATGAGGAGCTTCACTGTGTAGTCTTAGGTAAATCAGTGATCTCTGATTTAGCCGTCAATGAGAATCCTAATATCTCTGCTCATACTGCATTAGGTTGTATGAATAAATACCATGGAAGAGGGGGCCCGCCCCTTAGCTCAGTTCTTTAAGTGGCTGCTTCAACAAAGCAGTCAAGCTCAGGTTGCTGGGGTTCGATCCCCACAACTCAAACCTGCCCTGAAGGCATTCAGAGCAAAAAAATAAATACCATGGAAGTGCCCAAAAGTGAGTTTAAGGGCTGGCCAAATAGCTCAGTGGATTAAAGCACCTACAGGAAGGCACAGGAGCCAGGTTTGATCTCAGCCTGCAGTGCCAGCCCTGCCCCAGGGGCACAGTGAGATGGCAATTGAGACTGGGCGTGGTGGAGCACGCCTGTATTTCCAGCACTTGGGAGGCTGTAAACAGGTAGATTACTATGAGTCCGATCTAGTCGTGAGACCCTGAACACCCTGTAGACTCTTCCCTAAAATACAAAAAAAAGTGAATTTAAAATGATGCAGTAACAGCTGGACATAGTGGTGTACAACTGTGGTCCCAGGGACTTGGGAGGCAGTAGGATTGCCTAAGCCAGGAGTTAGAGGCCAGCCTGGGTAGCACAGTGAGACCCCCTCTGAAAAAGAGGACTGAGGGTAACTCGGTGGGAGAGCACTTGCTCTGAGGGTAGGAGTCCCTATGTTTGATCTCCAGCACTACAGAAATCTTTACAATATCAATATGAAAAGTTGATAAGAATCAGTATAGTACAGAAGTATTAAGCTTACCTAATATTCTAGAGGATGCAAGTTTTAGAACTTGAAGAACTCAGATTAGCAGATATAGCGATTCATGCTTTGAAAATCTTTAACATATCTATTGTTTTATGTTACCCGGTTTCTGAATTTGTTTCTGCTATTTGTTTTTGTTTTTAACTCTTCAAAATAAAATAAAATCTTTAAAAAAAGAACTCAGCTCTTTCCCATGTTGCAAGATGGTGGGTGAAAAAACTGAGAGGCCAGACACTAAAGAAAAGAAACCTGGCTCAAAATGGAGGTAAAACCGCCACCCGGTCGCCCCCAGCCCGACTCCGGCCGTAGCCGTCGCCGCCGGGGGGAGGAGGGCCATGATCCAAAGGAGCCAGAGCAATTGAGGAAGCTGTTTATTGGTGGTCTGAGTTTTGAAACTACCGATGACAGTTTAAGAGAACATTTTGAAAAATGGGGCACACTCACAGATTGTGTGGTAATGAGAGATCCTCAAACAAAACGCTCC
>NW_004524617.1:12341741-12360514 GCF_000260255.1 Octodon degus | reverse complement strand
ATGCCGAAAACTCAAACTTGACCCGGGTCTATCACCATGTACTAAACTAAAGTCAAAATGGATTAAAGTGCTTACAGTTTCTTTCGTTGAAGCCCTAAGTATGTGCCCTACTGTTACTTTTTCTTTGGCAGTTGAACATTGAATTCAAGATTTTTATTTGGTTTTAAAAGTACTAAGCAAAACAAGCAATAAAAAAAGGGGAATGGGGGAAAAGAAAAGAAAAGAAAAGAAACCTGAAGCCAAGAAGGCTTCTGCCAGTGATACTGGTAAAAAAGGTAAGGTGAAGAAAGCCAAAAAGTCCAAGAAGGGGCAGCCCCACTGCAGCCGACATCCTGTCTTGGTTAGAGAAATTGGTAGATACTCCTGATCTGCCATGTATTCCAGAAAGGCTTTGTATAAGAGAAAATACACAGTTGCTAAATCAAAGGTTGAGAAGAAAAAGGAGAAAGTTCTTGCTACCATCACAAAACCGGTCGGTGGGGACAAGAATGGAGGTAGCCGGGTGGTTAAGCTTTGAAAAATGCCTAGGTACTACCCTACTGAAGATGTGATCTGAAAGCTCTTGAGCCATGGCAAGAAACTCTGAAGTCAGCATGTGTGGAAACTTCGAGCTAGCATCACTCCTGGCACCATCTTGACCATCCTCACCAGGCGTCCCAGAGGCAAGAGAGTGGTCTTCCTGAAGCACTTGGATAGTGGCTTGCTACTTGTGACTGGGCCTCTGAGCCTTAATCGTGTTCCTCTACGAAGAACACCAGAAATTTGTCGTTGCCACCTCTACAAAAATTGACATCAGCAAAGTGAAAATCCCCAAACACCTCACTGATGCTTACTTTAAGAAGAAGAAGCTGTGGAAGTCCAGACACCAGGAGGGCGAGATCTTCAGCGCCAAGAAAGAGAGATACCAGATTTCAGAGCAGCGCAAGGTGGATCAGAAAGTGGTGGACTCACAGATTTTGGCAAAAATCAAAGGTGTTCCTCAGCTCCAGGGCTACCTGTGATCCTTTTTTGCTCTGACAAATGGAATTTATCCTTATAAATTAGTGTTCTAAATTTCTTACTAAGAACCTAATTAAATACCTGATACATTAAAAAAAAAACTCAACACAGGCATCCCCAAATGATTTACCTAATACTTGCTCACTTATGGTAATTATGTGGAATGGCTCTAGTGAACTATAGAACTTATTGTCCAAACCAGAACACATTGGAGCATGAAAAGGGGCACATTTAAAAGTGCTTTGGGGTAACAGAAAAAACTGAGCAATGGGTAAAATGGGTTACACAGTCATCCCCAACAGAGGTAGATAATTGAATTGTGAGATCAGGTGGTGAGACAAGATCTCTGTCTTGGTTACTTTTCTCTCATTGCTGAGACAGAATACCTGACACTCAAAACTAAGGAAGGAAAGATTTATTTAGCTCACAGTTTGTGGAGGTTTCAGTCCATACTCATCTGGCTCCAAGGCAGAGTGACCATGGAAGAGGGCAGCAGTTTACGGCAGTGGAAAACAGCAAAAGCAGGAAGAGCAAAAAGGGAGGAGCAAGCCTCTTTCCCTCCCTTATACTGTGTTCAGGCTACCTGCTCCAGGACAGGTATAGTACTCACACCCATAATCCCAGCATTGGACCATGAATCAATCACAACTTTAGAAGCCCATCCAATGAGGCTTTGGAGGGACATCTAGACACAAACCGTAACAATCTATGCATGCAAAAATGATTTCACTCTGAAAACTCATTCACCTGGATATGCTATGAGAATGACATCTCAGTTTCACAGATAGGAATTTTAGACTAAGTGAGAAAAAATAATAAATATAGAATTTACAGTCTCTGGGCCAGCCAAATAGCTCAGCGGATTAAAGCGCCTGCTTAGGCAGACACAGGGACTGGGAGTTCAATCCCCAAGCCTGCCGTGCTGGCCCTACCTCCTGGAAGCCCTGAGACTGAGATTGAGACTGGGCATGGTGACACACGCCTGTAATCCCAGCACTTGGGAGGCTGTAACCAAGAGGATCATTATAAATTCAATCTACGCAGTGAGACCCTGTAGACACTGTCCTAAAATACCCCTCCCCCCAAAAAAAAGAAGAAGAAGAAGAAGAAAAAGAAAAAAGAATTTACAGTCTCCAGTTCCTTTTGCTTCTAAGAGCATTAAGAAATTCATCAGAAAGATTTGCTTTGGTGTAGTCTTCTTAACCTTAGTCAGGCAATTGGGTTTGAACTCTTAGAGAAGACTATGAGGGTAAAAAGAACACTGGATACATCTTCACTGAAAATATTAACTAGTAGAATTAGTATGCAAAAGATGGTAAGTTCAGTAGCGTCATAGCTCAGGCAAACTAATGTACAATGCATTTATATTCTCATGCAAGTAGATGAGATTCAATGGTATGCACAAAATTTGAATGTTTCAAATGACTCATTTGGAGCTTGGCTACTAGATCCAGCTGGCCTCTTTAGGCCGGAATGATTTGGGGAATGGTAGGTGAGATTAACACAACAGTAATTTGTACGTGTTTCCATTTTGTGTTTTTATCTTCTCAAGTTTGAGATGGGTCTCCTATAGGAGTTACAGGAGTACTTACTGGGACATGAGGGACTATTAGAAGACACTGCTACCCAGCGACATTTCTCAGTAATTGGGTGAGTAGCCAAGCTGCCCTTTGTTCTCTGCATAATCTGACATGCCTGTGAAAGCAGCCTATCTGGATTGGCGAAGAGATCTTTATTTCTTTTCCACAATGCATAGAGAATAGAGAGAAAGGGAATCAGAGTGTGATTTCTGTCTTGGGGAGCATGGGTTAGTAAGTTGAGGAAAGGAAATGCTACCGGAAGTTATGTTCCTTCACTTCTTGCATTGTATTATATTTTGTGCTGGGTCCAGAAGAGCAACCTCCCACTGAATGGGTCTGAGCTGAGCTGAGCAAAGAACAGCTGCTTGGGAGAGAAAATGTATCCATCTGCAGTGTTGTTTTGCTCCTGGCAGAAAGGAATAGCACCCCTAGCCTAGCTGGGTAGAGCCATAGTTTATCTCTAGAGAGGTAATTGGGGAAATAAAACCATTATCATGCTAAGCCCTTGAGTGTGTTGAAAGAAAGTTGCTGCCTGAATATTGTCTGTCTTTAGATAAACTGTTAGTGTAGCATTTAGTTGTTTTCTGGATCAAAATGCTTTATTCTCCTGTGCCCAGGTGACTCTGCTGAAGTCAATGGAACTATTTTGGGCACATCCAGAAATTGACTCTGGGGGTAGCAAATAATGGTCACTATCACACATTTTATTTAGTAACAGAACAGTGAAAATAATGAATTCTTGCTTTACTGTAGTACTTAGAAATTTATTCTAACTATCCTGATTTGGGGTCACGATAATGGCTGTATTCAGAGCAGTAGCATTTTGTTATTTTATATGTCCTAGGTGGTGACTCTTACACTGAATGGTGGAAGTCTATTTACTACTTCTTGTCTAATTTGAAATTGATTTTAAGGCTCCAAGTTCATAGCATGCAAAAGAAAGTTCTTTGAAACTCCTTTGCTGAAGTTTCCAAGTTCCTTCATTAAGTTTAATAAAAAATGAGCACTTAAAGTTATGAAAGAGAGCCAGGGAGATGGCTTAGTAAAATAAGGGCTTCCCTGGCAAGTGCAAGGGCCTGAGTTCAATCCCCAGTTCTGCAAAAAAATAAGATAAGATAAAATAAAATAAAATAAAATAAAATAAAATAATGAAAGCATTTCCTTCTTTTCTGTTCTGTTCTTTTTTTCTTTCTCTCTCTCACATTCTTTTTTTCCAGATGGGGCTGAGATGAGGTCTGACTATGCTACCCAAGTTAGTCTCAAACTTCTGGACTCAAGTGACCTTGCTGCCTACCTCTGGGTGCTGGGACAATAGGAACATTCCACTGAGGCTGGCAAGCATGACTTTCTGATACTTCCCAAGCTTACACTGTTTTAAGATGTTTGAACTCAGAAACCTGGAGGGGTTCAGGAAAGCTCCTAGAGCATTTGATCAAATCCAAAGGAGGAATTCACAGTGGGGGAACCACATCTGGAGGTCGGGAGTGGGGCAGGGGAAAGGGTGTCCTGGAGTCAGCTTTTCATGTGCAGTGTCCAGGCAGGTGAATTTTGAATGCATCACTTGCCTTAGTTATTTTCTAGGATCTGAAAATGCATTTCCTGTTAAATGCAGGGTTGCCAGTGTAAGTGCGACTCCTAATTCAGTCCCCAGTAATGTTTAAAGCTCTGCGCAGGGAACAACATTCATAGGAAACATGGGAAATTTTAAAGCCATTTGTCTTTCAGCAAAGAATTTTTTTTGTATTTTATTTTACATACAGAACATTCAGCATATACTTGAAAGAATCTTGCTGGATATTCAGATATGTAAATTTCTAGCAGATGGCTCTTAAAGTTGACATTATATGTGGATGGGTCAGAGTTAACCATGGTGTAATTTAGTTCTGTTCCTAAGGCTTCCATTTCCTCCTGCCTTCTTTGGAAATCATTTCCTGGTATTCTAATTCTGTATCTTGCCAAACAACAAAAACACTGAGCAAACCCCAGAAGTAGCTTATGGTTAAATTTCAAGTTTTCTGGCTCCTATCCAAACACTCGTGAGCTTCATTTGTGTTCACATATAAGAAAAGCCAGCCCAGATCTCCTAATAATGCTTTATTTAGTGCTTAAACTTTAATTGCAGGGTATAAATGATAGCATTAGGAACTGATATCAATACTAATGCCACCTATATTATTATTTACTCGGCTGAAAACTAAGCTTGTTGAAATATATTTATTAGCGCTGCACCCTAGAACCACGCATTTAAAGCTTAATTCTGTGGCTGTTCATGAATTCTCAGAATACTACAGTGTCGAGGGCTTCCTAGCTTGAGGTAAGTTCATTATGAAATTTAAGGGATGGAATGTGTTAGGGCATGTTTTTTTTTCAGGTCACAAAAACAAGCTGGCTTATTCAAAGGATGAAGGCTTGTAGAACCCCAGCACTTTTAGCTAACAAACAGTTAAATTTGACATTTATGATGTATAAACTTTGCTCCTTAGCATTAAAATGTACCCTACTCATTCTGTACATTTCTTTCAACCATGGCTATTGTTTGTCACTAACAGCTAGCTTTTGTGAAGTTAATAAATGTGCATAATAAGGACATAAAGGTATGGAGAAGTAATACTGTAATCCTTTTGTTTGGATAATCAGTCTAATGTATGCAAATTAAACCTTATTAGTACTAGGGTTTTGTGTCTGCTTATCAAAATGTGCCATTTTCATGAAAATTGGAAGTCCATTATATAAAGTTATTATTAACAATCATTTAGGAATTATATACGGTATGCAAATTAAAGTTGATTACAACTAATTAAGGGCTTTCTTTGTTATTTGACCTTGTCTGCTTTTTATGTAAATATGTTTCTTTTGGTCTGGCATATTTTTAGACTCAGAAAAGTATATTAAGACAAGTTACATTATGTATTTTTTAATATATCTTTGTGTTGCCATTGTCTGTGCCCCTCATTTCACAGAGGCACATAGGATATGCTACAGCCATGCATCTTGCTGTTTAGGGATGTCTCTCTAGGTGAGTAGAATTTCAGAAACAGAAAACAATCAAATTTCCAGGTCCCTTCAATAAATTTAATGGGAAATGAGCACAAATCTAGTATGACATATAAACAGTCTTCATGCCAGAATACCCTTTTTTCCACTATTTATTGACTTCAGTAAATCTTGAGTTACAGATTTCTAAACAGAGCTAAGTAATAAATGATCATACTTACAAGGTGCCTTACAAAACCTATTATGCTATATATGAAGGGATTCAGTTAAAGATAAGAGACTTCAGCACAGAAAATGTAACAGGTCTGGCACCTTAAACCTTTAAGAGGAACTGGATATTCCCTGTGAAAGTGGAAAGAGTTTCTTAGCACACAAAGAAGGAAACATTTGGAATGAGACTTTTCAATGTTTATTGAGTTATATCTTTTCATTAGTGAAATTGTTCTAGTAGTTTTCTGTGAGCACAGAACCTTCTTGATGTGGTGGCTGCAGCAAAGTATCCTAGGCCATTAAATTTAATTGCAGGATTAAAGATAGACCTGTTAATCAATAGTGTTTCAATACCTTAATGTGTAGGAGTGGGAAAAAGAATAAGAAGATAAGGAACCTTAGAAAAACACCCAGGTTTTTTTGCAAGAGTGAAGAAAAACAGTATCTAGGTACAAAATGTACCTAGATACAAAATGGACAAGTGAGGAAGTCAGAATAAAACTGGGGTAAGCGATTAGGAATTGGCCCCCTATCTGGGCAAGTGGGTGTGGCCTGTCAGTAACAGAGATTCACGCTCTGCCCCTGAGACCAATCCCACAATGCTGTCTTCAGTTCTTCTGATATGAGATTAAGCAGGTTTTTGATAGGGTAACTGAGATCTTACATGAGCCTTGAGGCTTGGAGAAGAAGGCTGCCATTAATGTTGTGGCCAATGTGCTCTTTCTCTCCAGTTGCTTCTTCTCACTCTGCAGAGCACATTTCTTTTCCTCCCTTTAGTTAATATAAAATCTCATGATATGTGTTTCTCATCTAATTCTTTGATCAGGATAAGAATGTGGAAAAGGTCCCTAGGAAGAGCACATTCCAGACTCAGTAACAAAACTACTATTGGCCTCATCCAAAGTTCTTGTTTGTTTTTTGAGGCAGGGTCTTGCTGTGTAGTTCAGGCTGGCCTTGAACTCATTTACAAAGTCCAGCCTGGCTTCAAACTTGTGGCAATTCTCTTGCCTCAGCCTCCCCAGTGCTGGGATTATAGGTGTGTGCCACCCTGCCCAGCTGGATTCATCCAAAATGTAAACACTCTTTTGTTTTTCTACTAAAAATTTAGCAGTTTAATTTTTTTTTTAAATATTTATTTATTTATTTATTTATTTGTGTGTGTGTGGCCAGCTCAGCCCACCAGGGGGCGAGGCTGGCTGGCATGTGGTGCTGGGGGATTGAACTGCGGTCCCTTGTACTTTGCTAAGCTTGTTCTAAGTAGGTGCTTTAGACCACTGAGCCATCTCACCAGCCCTAGCAGTTTAATTTTTGAAAAATGTTATTTGAACTCATGATCTTCCTGCCTCAGCTTCTTGAGTGTTAGGATTACAGATGTGCTAAAAGCAACTATGTGCTGAAGCCGACTTTAGTCAGAATATAATATGCAAAAAACTGATTGTCTTTTCACAACGTCAGTACTCAGATGTAACCTGGACCCAGATCTAGAAGTAATACAGTAGCAGGAGTCCAGTAGCCATGATGTTGAGTGCGCCAGTCAATGAATATGGTGTATCTCATATAAAGGGATGCTTTATGATTCAATAGCCTCCCGAAAGTGCAAACAAATCAAGGTGTGGCTAGACTCATATGTTTCTCTGGGCTTTGAGGGTCCCTGAAGAGAGTAGATATTCTACTTTATCATATCCTCTAGAATGGTTGCAAATGTGCTCCTGGGCTTTGTGGCATGATTAAGACTTCCGTATAGGATCTGTGGGTGTTCAACATCTTCCTCCGTCCAAAGGCATCCTCTATTCACTTCTTGCTACTTTTGCTCCATTCCTCACCTGACAATTTTCAGTATAATACAGAACACAGCACCTTTGGAAGATTCCAACTTTAGGTGCAGCACTCTTTGTAAACATTTTCTTTGTTCCAAAAGGAAGCAAAATTTGTACTCAGATTCAATATGCCCAGCTAAGATATATTAGCCATTACTTAGTTTCCCTTTTTTTTTTTTGAGACCAAAGTTTTCTAATAGTTCCTGGCATATTCTTTCCCTACAGAAAAGTGTAGTACATTGGAATTTCTAGTTTTGTGGATCTTTAAAAAAAACACATCAAGTAGGTAGATGTGGAGGCTCATGCCTGTAATCTGAGTAAGTTCTTGAGAGGCTCGAGTACAAGTTCAAGGCCAGCCTGGACTATGTATAAAGAGACCCTATCTCAAAAAAACCCCACAGAATATCCTCATTTAGCTGGGTGTGGTGGTACATGCCTGTAATCCCAGAACTTGGTATGTTGAGGCAAAAGGAGTTTGAGGCCAGCCTGAGCTACGTAGTGAGTTCAAGGCCAGTTTGGAATATACCATGAGACCCTGTCTCAAAACCAAAACCAAAGCCAAAAAATCCTTATTGGCACCATAGCTTGATAGGTACAAGGGGAAAAATGATCTCATGAGATTGGTCTCACAGAGAACTCAGGCTGTGTCTGTATTGTACTACAATAAAGGTGCCACTGTGGGTGTGTAGCTTTCTGCTTCTATCAAGATCCTTTGCTCTTGTAGGAGTTGCTGGGTGTGCCTGGAGGAGCTCCAGAAAGGTTAATAAGTGCCTGTGTAGGCAAAAGAGGGAAGATTGAAAGAGAACCCAGGAAATTCTCACAGTGGTGCATGGAAAAGGAGGCAAACCATGTCTTTAGTCAGCCTTGAGAATAATGTAGAGAAATATAAACACCAGGAGTGGTATGGGTGATTCTTCCAGTCAAGTGACTGGATATGTAATCAGTACTTCCTTTCCCAAGTGCTGACTGCCTCTGAGCCTGGGAATGGGAGGAAGGGACACAACTACTCTCACCTGGTCCTCAGTAAATGGCAAAGTCAGACTGGGCTGACCATAGTTAATCTATAAGAACCCTAAGAACAGCATGCCCAAAGTTACCATCTTGCTTTAGAAGGTTTATTATATTACATTTCTTAAAATAACACGGTAACATTATAGGCAACACAAGATTCAAGCTATGCGAGCCTTTTAATTCAGGCAGAATTTAATGTGTAATTAAGATTAATTATACCATAATGGAATTGTAGACACATGATTATTGCATCCTATTCCTTTCAGGCATACATCGTGCTTTCGCATCGTTTTCGCTTTTCAGGTTGAGAAGTGTGCTGAAAGGCAGGAAGCCAGCTGCATTTCCTAGGACATGTTTGTTACAAGGTTGTTTTGGAAGTGAAATTTTGCCACTGGTTGTTTTAGAAGTGCTTGAAATGAGTGATGAGTTTTAGAATACAGTAACCTGCTTTTTTGTTTGTTTTGAGAAAAAGTCAGCCTTAAAATGTTTCCATCAGAAGCTGCAAATATTTGTGTTATCATCAAGTTTAGGAAATCACCTGAGTGTTTGGATTGTGTGTGGAAGAAAAAGGAATTTGTTTCTTGGTGATAAAGAATATGGTTAGGAGTCGGGATATGTTTTAGGATAGACTACTGCTTGCTGAAGCAAAGCAGGTGGGGTAACACTTCACGAAGTTTTGGCTTCGTATTAGACAAAAAAAAATCCAAAGAAGGAAATTCTGTCCGGTGCACACATGTAATCCACTCCAGCTATTTAGGAAGCTGAGTTTAGCCTGGGAACTTCAGTGAGACCCTGTCTTGAATGAAAAGCAGGGATGTGGGGCTGGGGATGTAGTTTGGTGGTAGAGTACTTGGTCAGTGTGCACTGGGTTCTAGATTGACTGTTTTTTTTTTTTTTTTTTGGAACCAGGGATTGAACTCAGATCCTTGCACTTGCCAGGGAAGCTCTTATTCTACTGAGCCATCTCCCCAGCCCTAGATTGACTCTTGAATACTGCCAAAAACCAAACCAAATGGAATCCAAACCAACATAACAAGAAAACAAAATGAAATGAAAAGGTTATTCATTTATAGGCTATAATATTTTACTTAAATATATATCAAATATGGTAACTTTGAGTCAGTATGTAAGCCAGCCTAGTTAGACCTATAGTTTTTTTTTTAAATTTCAGCTTTCTTAACTTCATCAGTACTAAAAGAGAATGTTTCTCAAAATCGAGTAAATTACATATCCTTTAACTAATCCATACCTTTTATTATGAGTGATTAAAAATTAAGCATTTCGTACAGGAGCTCACTAGCAGCGCAGACTCATAGTGATCCTCCTGATTTCAGCCTCCCCAGTGCTGGGATTACAGGCATGCACCACCACGCCCAGACTCCGGTGGCTGGCTCAGCACATCCAGGGGGTAGAGTATTGAACCCAGTTCCTGCGCTTGCCTAAGAAGGATCTTAGTCTGCTGAGCTATCTCGCTAGCCCTATTTTTTTTTTTTTTAAGGCGGAACTGGGGATTGAACTCAGGCCCTCGCACTTGTCAGGGAAGCGCTTATTCCACTGAGCCATCTCTCTGGCCCCCCTCGCTGGCCCTATTATGGATGATTTAAAATGCATACTCCAAGGGCCGGCCAAATAACTCAGTGGATTAAAGTGCCTGCAAGCAGGCTCAGGGCCTATCCGGCCCCGCCCCTGAGGCACGCTGAGATGGCAATCGAGACTGGGCATGGTGGCACACATCTGTAATCCCAGTACTTAGAAAGCTGTAAACAGGTGGATCACTGTGAGTTCGATCTAGTAGTGAGACCCTGAACACCCTGTAGACCCTTCCCTAAAATACAGAAAAAAATAAAAATAAAATGCATACTCAGACTTTTATTGTGTGGACATGGGGATGTAACTGAAGGCCCTGGTACTGAGCTACATCTCCAGCCCTTTTTTATTTTTTGTTTTGAGATAGGATTTTTTTTTTTTAAACTGGGAATTGAACTCAGGTCCTTGTGCTTGCCAGGCAAATGTTTATTCTACTGAGCTATCTCCCCAGCTTGAGATAGGATCTTGCTAAACTGCTATTTTGGGCTTGAATTTTTGATCTTCTTGCCTCAACTTCCCAGTGTGCTGGATTATAGGTGTGTGCCACTATGCCAGGCTTATTCAGACTCTTAGAGAAAAAAAAATCTGGGACTCTAACATTGACTCATATTATTTTTATAATATGCTAACCTTGAGATCAGGTATAACTCCTGCTTATAGCTCTTATACAAGTATAAAACCAAATAAAATAACATATAGGGAATACTAGCAAATGTATAACCCATAATATTTAAGTTAACTGCAGAATCTTAAAGGATGATGTCAATTTTCTGGAGCTACTTCTTATGCCTACTTTTTTTTCTCACTAGGTCGCCATGGTACAAAGCATCTTACTCTGGTTGAGGTGATTACAAATCCATCTGAAAACCAGAACACTGAATAGGATAACAACCTTCTCTAATGAGACAGGTTCTCCAGGTGATCCAGAGCATCTACAAAGATGATTTTTTATTTATTTATTTTTGGATTTTTTTTTTTGTATTTTAGGGAAGGGTCTACAGGGTGTTCAGGGTCTCATTACTAGATCGGCCTCATAGTGATCTGCTTGTTTATAGCCTCCCAAGAGCTGGGATTACAGGTGCATGCTACCATGCCCAGTGTCAGTTGCCATCTCAGCGTGCCCCCGGAGGCAGAGCCTGCACAGCAGACCCAGGGATCAAACCCTTGGCCCCTGCACCTGCTTGCAGATGCTTTAATCTGCTGAGCTATTTGGCTGGCCCTTTTATTTTTGAATTTTTTAAAAAATTATTTTATTAAGAAACACATAGCAATAAGACAGTTTCAAAGCAAATTACTAGCACAGTTTCTTCTTCTTTTTTTTTTTTTTTTTTTTGCGGAACTGGGAATTGAACTCAGGCCCTTGCACTTGCCAGGCAAGTGCTTGTTCTACTGAGCCATCTCCCCAGCCCCTAGCACAGTTTCAATAATTAATATATTGCATATTCTTGTCTTAATGGTTATTCATTGTACAAGATGCAAACATGATATCCTGTCCACAAACACTATTAGAATAAATCTCTCTATTCAATGAATTAAGAGAACGCAGCTGTATATCTATCCTAAATATATTTTTGGATTTTTGAAACAAGGTCTCACTGTGTAGTTCAGGCTGGCCCTGAAATCACTATGCAGTCCAAGCTGGTCTTGAACTCACAGCGATCCTCCTGCCTCAGCCTCCTGAGCACTGGGATTAAGGGCATGTGTCACCATACCCATGGCCTTCTTTCAGGGATCAGGAAATATTTTCTGTGAAGCACAGGGGTGGACAATAAATACTTTAAGTTTTGAGGGCCATGTAGTCTCTCACAACTACTCAACTCTTGGTTCTGGGGCCCTGGGGAATCCTTATACAGATGTTTGCTAGGTTCTTTGTGTCTTGAACAAATAATTAGTCAAGACAAGTGGAAAAGAAAGTGAGGTTTTGGAATTATTAGAGGTAGAAAAAAAACAAGCTCTGCAGAGGGAATGTGGGTCAATTAAAAGTAGGAAAAGAGGTACACTCTATAGGCTAAGAGTGAACCACTGAAAGAGGGAGCACAAAGGCCTCTGGGTAAGTGGTGGCCATCTTTTGTTTACCCACTCTTCAGGTCTAGGCCATCCTATCAAAAACTTGCTTGAGTTCTCCTAGGAAGAAGTGAAGTTATCATTCTCTGATTCTCCCAGATGCCAGGCTTTGGGAGCTATTTTTCTGTCCATTTCTTGGATTTCCATGATTGACAGGTCATGTCCACTTGCTCAGCCAGTTTGCTACACTCTAATCTCCTGCCTTACCATCGTGTTATGAAATTAGCCACAGACAATAGTTAAGTGAATGAATGGGCATGGTTGTGTTCAAGTAGAACTTGATTTACAGAGAGCAAGTAAATAAAGCCAGAGAGTTTAGCAACAGGGCTAAACCTGTAGTACAAATGATACAGGCTTAAAAATTCTCTGGGAAATTTTGTAGACCTCTCTTTGAAAGACAATCTATATCTATATCTATATCTATATCTATATCTATATATCTATATCTATCTATCTCTCTCTATATTTTTTTGAGACAGTGCCTTGTTAAATAGCTTAGGTTGAGCTTGAACTTGTGATCATTCTGTCTCAACCTCCCAGAGTGCTGGGATTATAGGGATGCACCACTACACCCATAAAGTATTATTATTATTATTATTATTATTATTTTGTATCTTAGGGAAGGGTCTATAGGGTGTTTAGGGTCTCACTAATAGATCCAACTCATAGTGATCTGCCTGTTTACAGCTTCCCAAGAGCTGGGATTACAGGCGGGTGTCACCATGTCCAGTCTCAATTGCAGTCTCAGCATGCCCCAGGGTGGGGCCAGCATGACAAAGTATTATTTTGGACAAGTGAAATACTTTACAGATACAAAAAGAAATGTTGATCTGGGCATAGTGGCCCATGCCTGTAATCCTGTACTCAGGAGGCTGAGACAGGAGGATTGTTTCAAGTTTGAGGCCGGCCTAGGACACAATGTGAGCTCAAGGCCACCCTGAACTACATAGCAAGACCCTATCTCCAAAGCAAGCAAGCAAGCAAACAAACAAATAAAAAAGGAAATATTATTAACTTTTTCCTCACTCCCTCTGTTCATATTGTACTCAATGGTAATAGGTTAATTCACAACTCATTCTTTTCTATATGATTGGACATATAGATGTAGGTTGTCCTCTATTCACTCCCTTTTATGGATATGTTTTATATATATGTTTCTCAGTTTTTTAAAAAAATGAAATAAAGACCTTGGGGAGATGGCTCAGTAGAAGAGCTTCCCTGGCAAGCACAAGGGCCTCAGTTCAATCACCAGTTCCACAAAAAAAAAAAAAAAAGAAAAGAAAACAAATAAGACTTGGATATGGTAGTGCATACCTGTACTCCCCAGCACTGGGGAGGCTGAGGCAGGAGGATTGTTGCAAGTTTGAGGCTAGTTTGGGTTATGTAGTGAGTTTAATTCCAGCCTGAATTACATCAGGAGAACCTGTCTCAAAAATATCCAAAAAACAAAACAAACAAAAACTAAACAAATACTCTGAAAGCCAAAAAAAGCAAACTAAATGATATATCATATATCTGTCTGGTCCGATAAACAGATATGTTTTTTTTTTTTTCCTTCAATTTTTACTGTGAAAAGTTGAAATAGTAAAATGAACTCCAATATAACCTTCATCTAGATTCAGTCACTGTGGACACTTTAGTGTGTTTGTGCTTTTGCTTCCCCTCCTCACCAGTCAGGTTAAGCCATGTAAAATTGCCAATATATACTCAATTGTGTTTGACATACAAAACGGCAATTTGATTGAGTGTAATCTAATATTTATTTTTCCTCAAATCATTTGAGAGAGTAAATTGGATATTATAATGTTCACCTATAAGTATTATGACATACATTGCTTAAGAAATAAAGACCTTGTCATTCATAGCCATGAGACCGTTTATCATACCTTAGAAAACCAACAATTTCCTCCTCCTTTTTAAATTTTTTTTTTCTGAGATAGTATCTTGTATATAGTCCAGGCTGGCTTTGAAGTTACTCTGGGACTCAAGCTGGCCTCATATTCATGAACCTCCTGCCTCAGCTTCTTGAGTGGTGTGGTTACAGGTATGTGCCACCATGCCCAGCTTCCTCTTATCACTTAATACATTATCTAAAAATTGAAAGAAAAACATTATTAACCTTTTGTCATGCTGGGGATGAAATTTAGGGCCTTGCAGATACTTGGCAAGTGTTTTGTCACTAAGCTACATCCCCTTGATATTTATTTCTTAGCTGACACGTAAAAACATAAAATTGTATGTATTAAATGGGGTACCATGTAATATTTTAATATATGTATATATTATGTAATATTTACATCAAGTTAAACATATTTCTCCTCAGATATTTATTACTATAAAATCCTTCAAAATTCTTTTTTTTCAGGTTTGTGAAACATACAATATATTATTTTTATCTATAGTGACTTTTCTGAGCAATAACATACTGGAATTGATTGGCTCATCCGTAGCTTATATCCAGTATGTAGTCACAGGTCCTCAGGCATGCCTGAAATTCCTTTAGAGTCACTTTATTAGAATTAATTCAGTAAAAAATTGACAGACATGCAGTTTACTTTATGTCTCTTTAGTCATTAATTTAGAATAGCTCTCTACTTCTTTTTCTTTTCTCCTTCCTTCCCCCACCTCCCTCCTCCATCTCCCTCTTCTAGAGCTGTGCCCGGGACCTTGAGCAAGCTGGGCAAGTGCTCAACTATTGAGCTACACTACCAGCATCCCTTTTTTTTAAAATAATTTTTTAAAAGTTTATTTATTTATGTGTGTGTGTGTGTGTGTGTGTGTGTACGTGTGCGTGTGTGTGTGTGTGTGGCCAGCTCAGCCCACCAGGGGGCGGGGCTGGCTGGCTGGCATGTGGTGCTGGAGGATTGAACCATGGTCCTTGTGCTTTGCTAAGCTTGTTCTAAGTAGGTGCTTTAGACCACTGAGCCATCTCACCAGCCCCACCAGCATCCCTTTTAATTTGGCCTTTGGAAAAGACCAGGTTAATTGCCTTTAAGACTGTCTTACATTCTGTATTTTTCTGATTATTTCCTCAGGATGTTGTTTAGCTTGTTCCTCTATTTCCTGAAAACTGGAAGGTATGTCTCTACATTTGGTTAGATTTACATTTTATTATATTTGTTAAGCTGAGTTTGTGGATAATTTTGCATGTCTTCTGTACAAAGTCGGGAGGTGTAAAACAACACTCTTTCATAGGAAGCCGTTTGATAAGTTACTTAAAGTGGTGACTGCAAAAATCTTTTCCATTGTAAAGGTGTACTTAATCTTTCCTTAATGTTCTTTTCTTTGTTGCTTTGAGACAGGGTCCCCGATGTAGTTCAGGCTGACCTTAAACTCACTATGTAGCCTGGGCTGGCCTTGAACTCACCGTAACCTTGCAACCCCAGTGTGGGCTGAAAAGTGGGCACCACCACACCTGGCCTTTTCCTTAAAGGTCTTTTAAAATAAGTCTAAAGTTATATTGTATAGCCTGCTTATCTGAATAAACAGGGATAAGCCAATTGCAGCTTATTCAAGCATTCACTTATTGGTAGAAATTCATTTTCTTTCCAATTTTTTTGCCATTGAAATGTCACACTGAGAAATCCTGTATTTAAGTATTTTTAAGTATTGATGCTTTTATTTCTGTGCAATAGATTTCTCATTGTGGGTCACGAAGCATGCATATTTTTAATTTTGACATTTTATTTGACATTTAAAATTTTTCTCTGACATTACAAAATTTCTAGAAAACTTGTAACTTATTTCTACCAATAGTATATGAGAGTACTTGTTTTTCTAAAATTTGCATTGTTCACTATAATTACCTTCAAATCCACACCCCTAAATGTGATGGGTTAAAAAAAAACCAAAACAAAACAAACCTGTATTTTATTTTGTATCTCCATGACTACCAATGAGTCTGTACAACCTCTTATATAATTTTTGTTTATCTAGATTTCCTCTTTCCTTTTCTATTCCTATTCTTTGCCTATTTCCCCAACATTTCCCCTTGTTTATAGCTCTTTTGCTGTACAAAAATTAAAATTTAAAAAATGTAACCAAATGTGTCTGCCCTTACGGTTCCTAAGTTACTTATCTTGTTTTAGGAGTCCTTCCCACACTAAAATAATATGAAATTATTCTACATTTCCTTTTCCTATCCTATTTTCTATTTATTACATCTGAGATAAATGTCTATGTTTTTTTCATTTTAGGTAACCAGCAATTATTATCACTGTCATGTATATTTTAAAAACCATCCTTTTGGCAAAGATTTAAAATTCTTTGTTGAAATTATAGTAAGGATTCAAAATTTCTTCTTTATGAAATTTATTCTCATGTGGGAAGCTTTTTGATTCATCTTAACACTAGGATTTGAACCCATGGCCTCATGCATGGTAGGCAAGCACTGTACCACTGAGCTACAGCCTCCACTTTCTTTTCTTTTTAAAAATTTTTAGTGTTGGGAATTGAAACCCAGGGGCAATGCACCAATCATATCCCCAGACCTTTGTGAAATTTTTGAGACATGGTCTCACTAAATTGCTAAGCTAGTGGGTAGGATTTGAACTTGTTATCCTCTTGACTCATCTTCCCAGAGTTGTGGGTTTATAGCCATCCACCACCACACCTGGCTCCTCAGCTTTTTTCAGTTTGTTTTTGTTTTTTAAATGGGGATAAGAGAAAGGAGAAAAGATAGGAAAAAAGGAAGGAGGGAAAAAGATGCAAATATATATGCAGGATGGCTGAGGTGACTGTACTCATAATTTCCATCAGTGTTTTTTTTTTTTTTTTTTTTTGCAGAACCGGGGATTGAACTCAGACCCTCGCGCTTGCCAGGGAAGCGGTTATTCTACTGAGCCATCTCCCCGGCCGCATTACTTTTTTTTGAAAATAGCAGTTAATGTTTAGAATTTAGACCTTGACTAACTCTGTATCCTGAAATCTGTGATCTGAACAACTACATCGAGGACAGCAACATGTAATACAAAACCCATGGTTGAATACTTCTTATCTTGGTCTTCTAAATGTGTACTGTTTATAATGTCTTATCAATTGTAATACTCTCTTTAAAGTAAATTTTTAAAAGACAAGGAAAAAGATTAAGATTTCTTGAAAACAAGCATCAATATTCAGTTATTTCCCCAATCTTGCATAACTATATCTGTTAATCTGAGCAACAGATTTTTTTTTAGCAGAACCTGGGATTAAACTGAGGCCCTTGTGCTTGCCAGGGAAGCACTTATTCCACTGAGCCATCTCCCCAGCCTCTGAGCAACAGATTTGAAGATAAAAATAGATAATATAACAATCATTATTATTATTATATATATATATATTTTTTTTTGCAGAACCTGGGATTGAACTCAGGCCCTTGCGCTTGCCAGGAAAGCGAATAACAACCATTATTAATTAACTATTCATGTTTTGAAAATCTGTAACATATATATTATTGTATGTTATCCTGTTTCTGTTATTTTTCCTATTTATTTTTGCTTCTGTTTTTACTCTTCAAAATAAAATTAAGTTAAAAAATGAGGGAGCCGGGGAGATGGCTCAGTGGAATAAGTGCTTCCCTGGCAGTGCAAGGGCCTGAGTTCAATCCCCGGTTCTGCAAAAAAAAAAAAAAAAAAAAAGAGAGAGAGAAAAGGAATACACAGATACAAAATGGTCCTTCATTTATATCCCATTTTTTGGTTTAGTTTTGTCAGAGATGAGTATTCCATTGCCATTTAAATATTGTAGGTGTGTGAATTCAGCAAAATAATCCAATATAGCCCAGTAGTCCATAATAGTAGTGGGTTATCTGTAGGACTGGCAATGTCAGAATAGATATACAGCTACTTTCTCTTAATTCAATGAGAAGAAAGATTTGTACTAATAGTGTTTGGACAGGATATCATGTTTACATCTTGTACTGTGACTAACCACTACAAAGACAACAATATGCAATGTATCAATTATTGAAACTGTCCTACTAATCGGTTTTGAAAATGTCTCATTGGTATTTGTTTCTCAATAAAATTAAAAAAAAAAACAAATAAAAAAACCCCAAAAAACAAACCATAGGGCACTGTGTTGTCCAGGCTGGTCTCAAATGCCTGGGCTTAAGTGAGCTCTCCTCTTGCTTCAGCCGAAGTAGCTGGGAGTGTAGCCACATACCACTGCACCTGGCTAAATCCTTTTTCTTTCTAAAGTACTTTCTTCTTGCAGGTACGGTGATGCACCCCTCTAATTCCAGGACTGAGTCACAGGATCTGTTCTGCCTAGAAACTACTACACTTTCAAGACTAGCCAATCTGGTTAGGCTGTGTGGTCACTCCCTGTACCGACAGGGTAAGGGTTAGGTGGATGTACCAGGGAATTAAAACCCAATTCAAGGGTTGGGGAGATAACTCAGTGGACAAAGTGCCTGCTTTGTCAAGTGTAGGGACTAGGGTTTGATCCCCAGTCCCACATGCTATGCTGGCCCCACCCTAGGGTTGCGCTGAGCAACACAGTCTGGGCATGGTGGTACAAGCCTGTAATC
>NW_004524617.1:12336221-12341481 GCF_000260255.1 Octodon degus | reverse complement strand
GCCACACACACACACACACACACACACACACACACACACACAAATAAAATAAAAAGTTAAAAAAAGAAAGAAAAACCCAGTGGATTATTTGTTGTGTGTGTTGGTTAGCTTTGTTGAGCTTGGCCATGCACCCTTCTGCAGAAGTACAGCCTTGCTGAGAAAATCCCAATGTTTGTTCTTTTGTCTTGCGTGAGATACTGAATTTTGTGTCTAACACAGCCCAGAAAGGGCAACTTAGTGATTTAGTGAAACTCTGTCTCAAAATGAAAAATAAAGACAGTCTAGAGATACAGCCCAGCATGAAGGACCTGGGCTCTATCCCCACTTACCACACACACATATATATACACACAAGAGAAGCCATCAACAAAACTAAACAAAATAAAACACCCAAACAAAATAGTACTTGCTTTAGGTATTTCATTATGATAATGAAAAATGGTTTAATAGACTATATATTCATAAATATATAATAAAATACATTAATGATAAATAATACATAATATATTTGGAAGAAAGTAACTTTTTTATAGGAGAACTGAAGCCAGAGATTGGTTACATCCCCAGCCTTTTTGATTTTATTTTTATATTTTGAGATGGAGTCTTGCTAAGTTGCCAGACTGGGCTCAAAGTTGCAATCTTTCACATTGACCTCCCAGATTGCTGTGTGTCATCACACCTAGCTTGAAGTTCATTGCTTAATGATGAAATACATACATACCTGTTTATGTAGATGCATACATGTATATCATATGTATAATCACTTTAGGAATGATCTGCATATTAATGACAAGCCACATGACACTGAAATGATAACAAAAAAGAAACTTGATCTTGCCCTAAAGTCTCAAAAATAATGTAGAATTTTAGTTCAGAAGACAAAATGAAAAGGTTTAGGTTTCATTGTAGTACAGGGGCTTTTCTTTCTTTTTTTTTTTTGAACTATAAAAGGTGAAATGTTTTTGTGCCTGCTATGGAAATACAAGTGTATCAGTTTATTCTTATAATGTGTCAGCAATGTATTCCCAGGTGAGCTTGAAAACTTGTCTAGATACTATTAATGTCTTAGTAAATCTATTTCCATCTGTCACACCATAATGTATCCTTTCTGCATCACTCTCAAAATATAAACACTCATTTTCTCACTTCAAATGGGAGACTTTGAGCACAGGTCAAATACTACTACAGTGACCTCCGCAGACGTGGCAAGTGTTCCCTGTATCATTTGATGCAGCGCGGGCATTGCCTTGCCAGCTCATGCCTCCTGTTGCTCATCCCTCGGGGGGGTGGGGACACCCAGACTCGAGGCAAGGAGACCAGGGTGCAGGCATTTCTGCTACGGGTGGTGGGGCTTCCTTGGCCGCAGCTTTGCTTCCTCAAGCTGCTTGCCTGTGGGGGCTGCTGTCTGAGGAAACCTCACAGGAGCTCTCAGTGGGAATTTCACGATGATAAGGTGGATTTATCAGGAAGTGTCTTCGTTACTTTTCTCTCATTATAGGGTCAGAACACCTAACACCCTAAGTTGAAGAGAGAAAGGTTTATTTAGTTCAGTTTGTGGAGGTGTCAGTCCGGAATCAGCCTGCTCCAAGGCAGGGGTGTGTGGCAGAGGGGCAGCAGCAAAAGCAGCAAGAACAAAAGGGAGGGGCAAGCCTCTTCTCTCTTACTCTGAGTGCAGGCCGCCAGCCCTGGGGGTGGGTACAGCACTCGCAATCCCAGTCCCAGCACTGGCCCATGATCCAATCACAAATTCTAGATTCAGTCACCTCTGCAGAGCCCATCATCCCCTATGAGTATACAAGACTTTTTTTGGGGGGGAGGACATCTAGACTCAAACCATCACAGAGAGTGACGTGTATGATCTTATTTTTGTTGTTGTGGTCCCAGGGCTTAAACTCATAGTCTTCACACTGAGCTCCTCTCAAACAATTTAAAACAGTTTTTATTTGGGGGCAAACTAAATTGTCTCTAAATTGCCTGGCTGGGCTTGAACTTGATATCTTTCTGTTTCAACCTCCCTGAGTGCTGGGATTACAGCTGTGTGGCATCATGCCTGGCTTGATGTTCTGTTTGTGAAAGGTAGAGATAAGCCAGTATGGGAGGAAAGGCAAGCACTCTTGAACCCACTGCATCTGAGTTTGAATCTCATTTCTACCACTCCCTTGGCAGTGCCAGCTTGGTTGTGGGGCTTAAACTGCCCAATACCTCCATTTCCTCATTCACCAAATAGGGCACTAAAGTCATAGCACTGTTGAGAGGCTTAAATTATTTATATATGTAATGCATTTGAAATTGTGCCTGCCACATACTTAGTGCTCTGTAGGTGTTTGCTATGCTATTGGTGTCTATGGTGTTACAGATTGAATCAGGGCCCTCATACTGTGCTACATCCCCAGTACTTTGGTTTTATAAAATTTTAAGACAGGGTTTTCTAAATCAGTATGTTGCCTAGGCTGGACTGGATCATGCAATCATTCTACCTCAGCTTCCCAGAGTTCTGGGCTTACAGGCGTGTGTCACCAAGCCTGACAACAGCTGCTACTGCTACTGTTACTGCTATTACTTCCACTAAGACTTCTACTCCTCTTCCCTTTCCTTCCTCTCTTTGTCTTTTCCTCCTCTCTCCTCTTCCCCCTCTTTCTTCTTCCTCTTTTTTTTTTTTTTTTTTTTTTTTTTGCGGAACCAGGGATTGAACTCAGGCCCTTGTGCTTGCCAGGGAAGCGCTTATTCCACTGAGCCATCTCCCTGGCCCCTCTTCTTCCTCTTCTTGTTATTGTTGTTTTTATTGGTTCATTAAAGGAGAAATTGGAGACAAAGAGTGGGATCATAGGGAAGAAGCAGAAAGGAGATAACGTTCATAGGTCTTAGGTCAGCCACCAGAGATTTAGAAAAGGCATCCAATCTAGGAGAGAGCTAGGATACCAAGCAAGATCCTGAGCTAGAACTATAGTTGTCTGGGTCCTGCTTCAGGGATTAGGGAAGAACTGAACCTCCCAGAGCTCCATGCGCCTAGTTAGTAGCATGGCACTCTGGATCCCAGGTAGGTAGCGGGGGTGGGGGGCAGATGTTTGCCTCACCTGCTGAGGGTTCTGCCAAGAATGGCTGAGTGACTTCAGAATGAAGGGCTTCAGTGTGCTGACCCAGGCAAAGTGCATCAGAATGCAAATCAGTCTTTTCATCTTTCTCCTTTTTTTTAGTGGAAAATTTCAGACACATCTGCAAGTAGAGAAACTGGCATAATAAATTTTCATGAACCCATCACTTCAATAGTTAGCAACTCTTGTTTTATTCTTATCCTCATTTATTTTCTCAGCCTGAATAGTTTGAAGCAAATCCCAAACATCACTGTATCTGCATTGCTGAAAGAGAACTCCTTTTTATTGTGGTAAAATATATGTAACATAAAATTGCTCATTTTAAGCTACACAGTCCAGTGGCCTTGAGTACATGCATATTGTTGTGGTTTGGGGTTTTGCAAGGATAACCATACAATACAGGACACCTTATAAAGTTATTTATAATAGTAGTTACCCAAAGAATCATATACAAAAAGAGAGTGCAGAAAATCTATTCACACACTAAAGACCAAAGAATCCAGTTGAGGGCATGGATCCCACAGTAATGTCCTGCAGAAGTCAAGCTGAGAACCTAGAGCTCATAACAAAACCTCCCACGAGTCCAACTAGAGGTCTAGAGCCTATGACAATATCCCATGTGGGCCTGCTTCACACATCTGCACCAGAAGGGCCCCAAGGTCAGTGGTGGAAGCTACAAGTCTATTTTTCACTTTGAGACAGTCTCATTTGGTGACTAAACTGTCCAGGGTAAGGTCTAACTTAAGACACTCCTGCTGTAGTGTCCCAGAGTGCTGAAATTACAAGGGTGCACCATTATACCTGGCTTGAAATTCCCAGTTTATCTGCAGAAGAATCTGGGTTGTTTGCCCTGTAGAATTTTTCAGAGTCTAGATTTTGCAAATTCCATGCCCAGTGTTGTTTAACATCTTCTTTTGTTCATTGTCTTTCTTGTAAATTGGCAAATTGGTAGTTAGACATAGAACCTTGCTCAGATTCAGGTTTGATTTTTTTTGGGCAGGAATGTTTCATAAATAGTGCTGCACACAAGAGACATTGAAGAATCTTGTTTTCTTTTTTGGTGATATTAGCAGTACTTAATGATCATTGTTTAGGTTCACTAATTCACTAGGGGATACTCCAATTCTGTTATTCCTTCTTTGTGTATTAGCTGGAGTACTTCTATGAAAAGAAACTACCCCTCATCTGCTGTTTGGCTTTGCAGATAGATTTTATAAAAGAAAGGTAAGATAAATGCTTCTTTTTTCCCCTTTGTTTTTCAGTTTTCTTACAAATGAATCAATTCTTTCACACCCTACAAAGGTGATCATTGAGGGTTAAATTATTGTTTTTTCAGTAATTTTTCTTTTGCTTAACTTTATTAGTACATATTTGCAATTCATGCAGTTTACAGTCATCTTGAGCGGTGGGTCCATGTACATACCACAGCTTGTTTCTTTTCTTTTTAATCCCCTTACCTCCCCTCCCTCCTCCTCCAATTCCTCTATCCCATCTTTCATTCATGTTTATATTATTAATTGCTCATATTATGTTTACATAATTAATGTCTACATTAATTGAGATTATTAGGCTCTTGTACATGACATATCTTTATTCTAATAATTTCTCCTACCTCTCTTCCCTTTTTCCTCAGAACTCTTCTCTTTTGCAAGAGATCTGTCTCTTTGTCTCCTTACCCCCTTCTGTCCAGCCTCTGTTGCTCTCTTTGTCCTTTGGCTTACTTAAATGAGAGATTCTATATGGTATAGAAGTTTGTGTGTCTTGCTTATTCACCGACAATTATATTTTCCAGGGAGTCTCCATTTACCTGCAAATGTCTCAAATGTGTCATTTTTTTTATATCAGGTTAGTATTCCATTATGTATTGATGACATATTTTATCTAATCATCTCTTGATGGGGATATAGGCTGTTTCCAGGATTTAGCTATTACAAGTTGTGCTGCTGTAAAGATTTGAGTGAGTGTATCACTGTAGTATAATGACTTAAAGCTCTTTGGGGAAAATACCTAGCAGGGGGATAGCTGGGTCGTACAGAATTTTAGATATCTGAGAAATCTCCATACTGTATTCCACTATGCTTGTAGTGGTTTATATTCCTATCTACCATGAGGAAGGTTCTTTTCTCAGCACAGCCAGGCTAGAATTTGTTATTTATTTATTTATTTAT
>NW_004524617.1:12321679-12334881 GCF_000260255.1 Octodon degus | reverse complement strand
AGCACAGCAGCAACTGGCATGTCATGACAAACAGCCCATATTCAGAAGACCAGAATGACAGGCACTCCAAGCATGAACACACTATTACAGATTACCATCTTCAGTGCAGTTGCTTAGTCCACAGGTGTCAGTATATATAGTTAGTCAGGGTGAGAATCTTTCCAATTAACTGCTAGATTCAAAAATCTTCTGAAGATTCTTAGGATCACTGCCTTACCCATCTTCTACATATAACTGTATGGCTTGCCACTGTCATGTTTCCTAGCTTTTCTCCTATCCCTTTCTTAATTAGTTAGTCCTGAAGTTCTTGCTTTCCATTTACTTGTATTATACATTTCTATTTGTATTTCTTCTTTTGAGTTCTTATACAAGGGAAACTATATGATATTTACACATGTGTGTCTGGTTTATTTCACTCATGAGTATATCGTCAAGGGCATCCACTTCAATATTTATCATTCTTTATAGCTGAGTAATACTCTATTACATAAAAATGCCACATCTTTTTCAACCATTCCTCAGGTGATAGGCATCTTGGTTGTTTCAAAGATTTGGCTATCATAAATTGTGCTGCTATAAATATAGGCACATATATATCACTATGATATGATGTTTTCAGATCCTCTGGGAAAATTCCCAGTAGAGAAATAGCAGGTTTAAATGGGATTTCCAGTTCAAGTTTTCTAAGGAGTCTCCACACTGACTTCCATAATGGTTGCACCAGTCTGCATTCCCACCAGCAGTGGAGAAGGGTTCCTTTTTCCCCACAGCCTCTACAACATTTGTTGTTGGGTGATTTCTTTATGATAGCCATACTTTTGGGGTGAGATGATATCTCATTGTTGTTTTAATTTGCATTTCATGAATGGCTAGTGATGTGGAGCATTTTTTCATATATTTATTAGCTTCTTTAATTTCATCCTGAGAAGTCTGTGTTCATCTCAGATGCCCATTTCTGGATTGTACTTTAAATTTTAGAGCCCTAGAATTTTTTAATTCTTTCTAAATTCTAGAGAGCAGACCTTTGCCTGAGTACTTATTTGTCATGATTTTTTCCAAATTTGTGGATTGTCTTTTCATTTTGATGGTAATTTCTTTGGACACGCAAAAACTTCTCAGTAAGAGCATGTCCCAGTTGTTAATTCTTTCTAGTGTTTCCCATGCCTTTTCATTTTTGTTCATGAACTCTTATCCTACCCCTATGTCTTCAAGAGTTCCTCCTACTTTCTCTTCCAGGAGATTTAGTGTCTCTGTTTTAATGTTTAGATCTTTAATCCATTTTGACTTTAGTTTAGTGCATGGTGATAGACCTGGGTCAAGTTTTAGTTTTTGGCATGTAGAGAGCCAGTTTTTCCATCACCATTTGTTAAAGAGGCTACCTTTCTTCCAGTGAGTATGTTTGGCCCCTTTGTCAGAGATAAGGTGGCTGAGTGTGTTTGTAGAGGCTTCAGCATCTTCTAATGTATTCCACTGATCCTCAGGTCTATTTCATTGCCAGTAACATGCTGATTTTATCACAGTAGCCTTGTAGTATAATTTGAAGTCAAGGGGCTGGTTGGATGGCTCAGTGGTCTAAAGCACCTACTTAGAACAAGCTGCAGCAAAGCACAGGGACCCCAGTTCAATCCCCCAGTACCACATGCCAGCCAGCCCTGCCCCCTGGTGGGCTGAGCTGGCCACACACACACACACACACACACACACACACACACACACACACACAAATAAATAAAAATTAAAAAATTTTGAAATCAGGAATTGTAATGCTTCCTGCTTTGTCTTTATTGCCCAGGATTGTCTTTGCTATTCTAGGTCTTTTCTGGTTCCAAATAAATTTTAGGAATGAGTTCCCTAGCTGTATGAGGTATGTTGGTGGCAGTCTGATGTGGAATGCATTAAATCTGTACAGCAATTTTGGGAGTATGGCCATCTTCACAATGTTGGTTCTTGCTATCCTGGAGCACGGAATCGCTTTCCATTTTCTGAAATCCTCTATGATCTCTTTTTTATGAGTACTGTAGTTTTCCTTGAAAAGATCTTTGACTTCTTTAGTTAGATTAATTCCAAGGTATTTCATTTTCCTCGGTGCTATTGTAAAAGGTATTATTTCTATAACTTCCCTCTCAATGTGTTTGTTGTCTGTGTAGAGGAATGCTATTGACTTTTGGGCATTGACTTTGCATCCTGCTATGCTACTGAATTTCTGTATTAATTCTTGTAGCTTCCTGGTGGAGTTTTTTGGTCTTCGAAGTAAAGTATCATGTCACCTGCAAATAATGCTAATTTAACTTCTTCTTTACCTATTCTTATTCCTTTTATTTCTTTCTCTTGTCTAATGGCTGTAGCTAATAATTCCAGAACTGTATTGAATAGGAGTGTGATAGAGGACATCCTTGTCTTGTACCAGATATAAGAGTAAAAAATTTCAGTTTTTTGCCATTTAGAATTAGGTTAGTCATTACCTTTCCCAAATGGCCTCTACCAGATTGAAGTAGAGGCCCTCTATTCCAATTTTTTTGTAGGACTTTGAACATGAATGAGTGTTGGAATTTGTCAAAAGCCTTTTCTGCATCAACTGAGATGGTTATGTGGTTTTCAGTTTTTTCTCTATTGATATGGTGTATCACATTTATAGATTTTCGAATATTGAACCATTGTTGCATCCCTGGGATGAATCCTACCTGGTCGTGGTGTATGATCTTCTTGATAATTTGCTGTATTCTATTTGCTAGGATTTTATTGAAGATTTTTGCATCTATGCTCATGAGGGAGATTGGCCTGTGGTTCTCTTTCTTAGTTGCATGTTTCCCTGGTTTTGGTATCAGTAGAATACTTGCTCCAAGAATGATTTTCGGAGGATTTCTTCCTTTTCAATTTCATTGAGGAGTTTGAGGTGTATAGGGACTACATCTTCTGTTAATTTCTTGTAGAATTCAGCTGTGAATCCATCCGGACATGGACTTTTCTTTGTTGGTAGGTTCTTTTTATTACATCTTGTATTTCATTGGCTGTCATTGGGCTATTGAGAGTGGTTATAACTTGTCGATTCAGTTGTGGTAATTTGTACCTTTCTAGGAATCTGTCCATTTCTTCTGTGTCTATTATTCTGTGAGAGTAAACATTCTCAAAGTAGCTATTGATAATCTTCTGAATTTCCACTGCATCCGTGGTAATTACACCCTTTTCATTCCTTATTGCTTGTATTTGAATTTTTTCTTTCCTCTTTTTGATGTTGTTAGCTAGGGGGCTTTTCAATTTTATTTAGTCTTTCAAAGAACCAACTTTTTGTTTCGTTAATTCTTTGATCTTTTTTCTTCATCTCAATTGAATTAATTTCTGCTCTAATGTTTATGATTTATTCCCATCTTTGGGCTCTGGGTTTGGTTTGCTCTTCCCTTACTCGTTGTTGAAGGTGCAGCATTAGGGTATTTATTTTTTGTCCTGTTTTCCTCATGTGTGAGTTCACAGCTATGAAATTCCTCTGAGAACTGGTTTCATCGTATCCCATAAATTCCAATAAGATTTGCTTGAATTTTCATTGGATTGAAGATATTGTTGAATTTCTTGTTTAATTTCATCTGTGACCCATTGGTTGCTGAGTAGGGTGTTGTTTAATTTTCATGTATTTAGTGTTTTTTCTGGTTTCTTTTGTTATTTATTTCCCTTTTCATTGCACTGTGGTCAGATAATATGCATGGGATAATTTCTGTTTTCTTGCATATACTTAAGCATGACCTATGGACCACTATGTGGTTGATTTTAGAAAATGACCCATGTGCAGTTGAGAAAAGTGTGTATTCAGCTGTGTTTGTGTGGAACACTCTTTATATGTCCACCAAGTCCATTTGTTTCAAGCTCTGGTTCAGTTCTGTTATTTTTTTTGCTAATTTTTTGTCTGGTTGACCTATCTTTTTGGGATAAGGGTGTGTTAAGGTCTCCTGTTAAGATTGTGGTATTGGATATTAGATTTTTTATGTCCTTTAAGATTTGCATTATTTTCTGATTTGATTTGACACTGTTTCATTGCTATCTGTTTATCAATAAAACTTTGAAAAAAAAAAGATTTACATTATATAGTCGGGTTCTCCCGTGTTTGGTGCATACATATTTATGAGTGTTACCTCTTCTTGAATGTTTCCCCTAACCAGTATGTAGTGGCCTTCTTTATATCACTTGGTCATTGTTGGTTTGAAGTTGAGACTGTCTGAGAATAGGATTGGTACCCCTCCGTTTCTTCTAAGGTGTTGGGGTGTGTAATATTGTTTTCCATCCTTTGACTTTCAGCCTATGAATGTCTTTATGAATTAAATGTGTTTCTTTTATACAGTATATTGTTGGATTTTGTTTCCTTATCCACTGTGCCAGTCTTTTTCTTTTAATTGGTGAATTGAGTCCATTTACCTTGATGGTTATAATTGAATATTGATTGAAAATTGACATGTTATTTTCCTGTTGTCATTTACTCCTTTTTCTCCTGTGATTCATTGCTTGCCCTATTTATTTCATTCTTCTGATCTCACTTGTGGAGTTCTGATTATTTTCATCCCTCTCTAGAACATCTTTCAGGAGCTTGTGTAGGGTTGGCTTTGTCATCATGAAATTTTTTAGCTGTTCTTTTTCATGGAGGTATTTCACTTCTCCATCAAACTTGAAAGAGAGTTTTGCAGGATACAGTAGTCTGGGCTGTAATTTGTTTTCATAGAGAACTTGAGGTACTCTGCTCTATGCTTTTCTTGCCTTCATGGTTTGTGAAGAGAATTCGTCTGTAATTCTTTTTTTTTGTCCTTAAATATTTTTGTTCTTTGTTTCCCCTCCCTCTTTAGATCTTTCCCCAATTTCTTACTTTTTTCCTGTAATTTTATTGAAAGACAAATAGCAATGAGACAGTTTCTAATCAAATTGGTAGGACAGTTTCAATAATTAACACATTGCATACATTCTTCCTAGTTGTTATTTGCTGTACAATATGCAGACATGGCATCCTATTTACAAACACTATTACAACAAATCCCTCTATTCATTAGGAGAATGTAATTATATATGTATCCTAACCATTTTGAATACACAGATACAAAATGGACATTCAGGGCTGGTGAGATGGCTCAGTGGTCTAAAGCACCTACTTAGAACAAGCTAAACTAAGCAAAACACAGGGACCGCGGTTCAATCCCCCAGCACCACATGCCAGCCAGCCCCGCCCCCTGGTGGGCTGAGCTGGCCACACACACACACAAAATAAATAAATAAATACATAAATAAATATTAAAAAAAAACCAAAATGGACATTCATCTGTATCCCTTTTTTGTTTAGTTCCATCATTTGAATATTATAGGTGTGTTAACTCAGCATAATATTCTAAAAGAGTCCAGCAGTCCGTAATAGTATTTGGTCTTCTGCTTCACTGGCAATGTCAGAAATTGTTGACCTGAGTCCCCTACAGCTCAACATAACGGCATGGCTTTACTTCGTATTTTTTTCCCCATATATTTATTGAGAAACAAATAGCAATAAGACAGTTTCAAACCAAACTGGTAGGACAGTTTCAATAATTAACACATTGTATACATTCTTCTTAGTGGTTAATTGCTGTACAAGATGCAAACATGATATTCTATTTACAAACACCATTAGAACAAATCCCTCTATTCATTAAGAGAATGTAACTGTATATTGATCCTAGCCATTTGAATACACAGATACAAAATGGACATTCATCTGCATCCCCTTGGCCGTAATTCTGATGGCTTTTCCTTTGAATGTGATCTGCTTCTTTCCTCTAGTGGCTTTTAGTATATTATTCTTGTGCTGAATTTCTGGGATCTTGACTCTTATGTGTCTCACTGTGTTTTTAATTGGGTTGAGTTTACTTGGCATTTTGTATGCTTCGGTTACGTGAATGTCAGATTGTTTCCTCATATTTGGGAAGTTTTCCGCTATTACTTCTTTTTTATTTTATTTTATTTTAGTTTTTATTTTTCTGCTATTACTTCTGCCTATATTTTTAATGTCATTTGTATTGAGTCCTTCTTTCTCATTGATACGTATTAGTCTCACATTGTTCTTCTTTCCATCGTCTTGCAAGTGATGAATTATTTTTTTCCTGCATCCTAGTTGTTTTTAACAGATCCTTTCTTACCTTTTCACTAGCTGCACCAGCGTCTTCAAGATCTGAAACTCTGTCTTCACTTTCACTCAAAGGTTTTGCAAGCATGTGATTGAGATTTTAATTTCCTCTATATCTCTTTGACTCTGCTTCATGCAATTTTTTTCCTGTATTGCTCATTCAAGGAATCCATCATTTTTCTAATCTGTATTTTTTAAAAAATCAATGTCTTCTTCAGAAGTGGTCATTAATTCTTTTACTGCAGTGTTTTTTTTTCTTTTTCCAGATTGAGTTTCCTCCCTGTGTCTTTACTTCAGATTCTATGAGTTCAGAGAATTCTTTTTTTATTTCAACAAAGAATTCCACTCTGAGTTCCTCTATAACTTACTGCATGTGCTTATTTACTCTTGACACTATTAATTCATACATTGTAGCTGAGCTAGTGTCCTCTGCTCCTGTTCTGGGTGGACATTGGGTTTCTTCCATATGTTTCTGCATTTGATTCTTTACTGCAGATGATATTAATTCAGGGATTTCTTTTTTCATTTCCAATCTGAGTTCCTGTATACCTTTCTGCAGTTTTTTCTTTATTTCAGAACCCATTGATTCATTGATTTCAGCTGTGTGATTCCCAATTTGTTCTGTGCTAGTGTCCTCTGTACTTGTTATGGGTGGGCTTGGGTTCTGAGATTGCAGTTTGTTCCTTCTCATTGGCATTTTGTGTAACACTGTCTTCTGACCTTTGTTGTGGAGCTTTGGTGCAGTTATAACTTTCCACCTACTGAAATTGAGGTGCATGTCTCCAAATTTTGGATTTATCTAGCTGTGCCTGGCTGCTGTGGTCAGCTCCTTCCTGCTGCCACCCTTGGGAGTGAACCTGTTGTCCCCCTCTGACAAGATGTTCTGCTCCTGGACTAGCTGGGTGGTTCTGTCCCCTACTCTCTCTGCAGGGATTGTAGCTGCAGGATTTCACCCCATGCCTGTATGCCAGGACTGAGCTGAGTCTGGAGGGGACAAGGTGGACTAGGGGGGAAAGGAAGGTCTCCCACACACTCACCCGGCCTGAGCTAGGACTGGATCTGGTGGATAGGTGCTGTGGAGTGTTGGGGGCCATCCCAAGGAGGTGGAGGATGGTCTCACCCACCCTGTGCCTGGGCTTGGACCAGCAGGTCCCGCTGGTGCAGGGTACCTGGTGCCGTGTTGCCGGAAGATGTCCCACACACTCACTGAGCCTAGAATTTGTTGTCCTTTCATTTCTTATTGATTGCTAATTTTTCTGAAGTAATGAAGAATCTCAGCATTGTTTTAATTTGCATTTCTCTAATGGCCAGGGATGTTGAACATTTTTTCTTTTTAAAATTTTATTTATTTATTTATTTATTTATTTATTTATTTATTTATTTGTGTGTGTGTGTGTGTGTGTGTGTGTGTGTGTGTCTGTATGTGTGTGCATGGCCAGTTCAGCCCACCAGGGGGCAGGGCTGGCTGTCATGAGGTGCTGGGGGATCGAACCGCGGTCCCTGTGCCCTGCCAAGCTTGTTCCAAGTAGGTGCTCTAGACCACTGAGCCATCTCACCAGCCCCGAACATTTTTTTCATGTATGTGTTGACCATTTGTATTTCTTTCTCTGTGAAGTGTCTGTTCATTTCTCTTTTGCAGTTTTGACTGGATCTTTAATTTTAGGTGGATTAATATTTTGAGTTTTGTGTATTCTAGATATTAGCCTTCTCTCTCAGAAGTAGCTGGCAAAACTTTTCCCCATTTTGTAGGTTGACTCTTCACTCTACTTATTGATGCTTTTCTGCTCAGAAGCTTTTTAGTCTGATATAACCCCATCTATTGATTCTTGCTATTATTATTATTTTTTGGTCCAGTGACCTCTGAATTTTTATTTGCTAGTTATTTCCCAAGGGCACCCCAGTTCTGTTGCTTCAGTGTCTCAACACTTTGGTGTCCTTGGTCTCAGACACTAATTTTGGTCCACGATTTTGCAGGCAGTTGTTCTCTGGATGCTTTGCACCGAGGCGCTGCTGCTGTACAGGGCATTACCGAGACTGAAATCCTCCCTATCTTCCAGTGGGCAGCAGTACGTGGCGATCTCAACCTCCAGCTCTCCAGCTTGACCTTGCTGTTCAGCAGGGCTTCATAGTCCTGGGCCTGGCACTGCCTCTCTGTTCAAGTCTGTGCCAGCTCAGACTCCAGGTGCAGCAGGACCCCGCTGAGTTGCTCCATCTGCATAGCATAGTGGGCCTCCAAGTCTCTCAGGCTGATCTCCAGGACAATCTTCAGATTTCACATGGACTCCAGGTCAACCTCCAAGGACTGGGCCATGTGCTGCAGCTCTGTGAGTGTAGTCTCAGCAGCTCCAACCTCTGCAGACTGTGAGGTGACTACTGTGGTGCTCTCCTCAGTCTGCTGGGACCAGTACTTGTCCAGCTCTTCTCAGCGTTCTGAGCCAGCACATCGTACTGGGCCCTGATGTCCACCATGATCTTGCCGAGGTCCTGAGATTTGGGTGCATCCACCTCCACAGTCAACCCAGAGCCAGCATTCTGGGTTTGAAGGCCTCTGACGCCCTTCTCATGGTTTTTATTCATGAATATCAGCTCCTCCTTCAGAGTCTCGATTTCTGTCTCCAGCTGCAGCTGAGTGATACTGGTGTCATCAATGACCTTGCGAAGCCTGTGGATGTCATTCTCCACAGACTGATGCATGGCCAGCTCCATCTTATACTTGACTCTAAAGTCATCAGCAAGACGAGCACGGTCAATCTGCAGGGCGATGCGGGTGTTGTCCACAGAATTCATCTTCAGCTCCTCCATGGTCTTGAAGTAATGGCCCCAGTCTCTGACCGGGAACCTCTTCTTCTCCAGGTGCTCCCGGATCTTGCTTTCCAGCCTCCGATTTTCCGTCTCCAGGCTCCTCACTCTCTCCAGGTAGGAGGCCAGGCGGTCGTTCAGGCCCTGCATGGTCTCCTTCTCAGTCTGGATGCTGCTCATGCCAGCCAGACTCCCAGACACTCCCGTGGCCAGGCCCATGGATGCCATGTCTCTCCTGAGGATGGTGGAGCGAGACATGCAGACCTGGAAGCCCGAGCACCCGAAGCCGGCATAGCCACTGGTAGCACTGCTGGCTCGCCGGCCTGGTTGGCTGGGGCCCCAGACCGAGCCCAGGGACCGGTAGTTGGTGAAGAAGGTGGTGGAGTGGGTGGTGACACTCATGTTGCCCGGGAAGGAAAGCGAGAGACCAGGACTCAAGTTTGGGTTGCAGAGGGTGGCCGTCTGTGATCCTCTTGCTATTAGAAAATCCTTCCCTATGCCTATGTCTTCAAGTGTTTTACCTATTTTATCTTCCAGTTTAATGTTTAGATCTTTGGTCTATTTTGATTTTAATTTGGTGTTATGGTGAGAAGTAAGGGTCCAGTTTCAATCTTCTGTATACAGATAACTGGTTTTCATAGCACCAACTTTATTAAGTTATCTTTCCTCCAATTTATGCTTTTGGCTCCTTTGTGAAAGATCAGATAGTGTAATATGTTTGGGGAAGTTTCTACATCTTCTGTTCTGCTCCATTGACCCCTTGCTCTGTTTTTGTTCCAGTACTATGCTATTTTTATCACTGCTGCTTTGTAGTATAGCTATGCTTCCTTCTTTACTCTTTATTTTTGTTTTTATTTTTGATGGAACCGGGGATTGAACTCAGGCCCTTGTGTTTGCCAGGCAAGTGCTTATTCCACTGAGCCATCTCCCCAGCCCCTCCTTCTTTACTCTTGTTTCCCAAATTGCTTTTACTAGTCTAGGTCTCTTCAGGCTTCATATGAATTTTATTTGTTTGTTTGTTTTTTGTTGGAACCAGGGATTGAACTCAGGCCCTTGCGTTTGCCGAGGAAGCACTTAGTGATTCCACTAAGCAATCTCCCTGGTCCCTTTTTTGTTTGTTTGTTTGTTTTTTGTTTTCTTCATATGAATTTTAGATTTGTTTTGTTTTCACTTCAACCTCTTCTGGCTGTTTGGGTCTGTGTTGAGAAGTCTGCTGTGATTCTAATTGGTTCCCATTTATATGTGAGTTTTTATTTTTTCCCTGGATATTTGTAAAATTCTTTTTTTCTGAGTATCTGGAAATTTAATAAGGATAGGGCTTGATCACCTTTTTATCATATTTGTTTGGTGTTCTATAAGTATATATATATATATATATAGTGTGTGTGTGTGTGTGTGTGTGTGTGTGTGTGTGTGTCTCATGCTGCCTTAAGGGCAGCTCTGGTAAGGCATGTGAAACTGGGGATCAAACAACTTTGGTATCCTGTGCCTGAGTGCATTTGTATAAGCAGGTGCTTAAACAACTGAGCTAACTGGCAGGCCCTACTCATATTTTAAATACTTACAAGTATTTTGGAAATTGTTTTCTATGATTTCTACAAACATGTTAATGAATTCCTCTGATACCTTATAGTTTTTCTCTAACTTCAGTTAACCTTAGGTTGGTCATCTTGTTGCCTAATAGTGGCTAGATGGTCTTATTTTGTTTGTTTATTTATTTATTTTGGCTTCTTTGAGCTCTTTGTAATTCACTATTTTTTCCTCGATCTGAGATACTCTGTCTTCACATTGGTCATTTCTGCAATATATGAATTCTATACAGCTTTTTTAATCTCAGGTGTTGCTATCTGACATCTTTTTTAAAGGATCCCACATCCTTGTTGAATCTGTCATTCAGATTTTGAACTGTTTTAGTTAGCTCTTTTTTTTTTAACCTATGTCCCCAAAATTCACTATGAGCATGTTCAGTGAAATTGCAGTGAACTTCTGGTTTATTTCCTCTTTGAATTCATCTATTTTCTTCATTGCTTCTGTGAACTTTTCACAGATTGCTGTTACCTGGTATTTTTTTCTTCTGTATTTTAGGGAAGGGTCTAGAGGGTGTTCAGGTCTCACTGCTAGATCAGACTCGAGTGATCTGCCTGTTTATAACTTCCCAAGAACTGGGATTACAGGCACGTGTCACCACATTCAGTCTCAATTGCCGTTTCAGCCTACCCCGGGGGGCAGGGCCTGCATGGCAGGTCCAGGGATTGAAACCCTGGCCCCTGCACCTGTTTGCAGGTGCTTTAATCCACTGAGCTATTTGGCCGGCCCTGGTATTTCTTTTCTTCTCCCTTTGGATTCCTTGCTCTGCCTTGGGAGAATTTGGGGGGTGGGTTTCAGAGATCTTTGATTACTTTGCTTCTCCGTTCTCCTATGTGGATCTGTGGGTTTTTTCTTTGTATAATCTTGGAAAAAATGTATATATACCCCTTTTTTTCTTCCTTTTTTGGGGGTAGTTACTACAGGTTGGGGACTAGAGAAGTGAGGAGAGTTTTTGGATTATATGAAGAGTTTTAATAGGATGCTTATTCCCAAGCATAATTTTTAGCTTTTTTTTTTTTTTTTTGAGACAGGGTCTTGCTGTGTAATTTAAACTAGCCTCAAACTCCCTATGTAGCCCCTATTGGCATTGAACTCACAGTGAACCTCCTGCCTCAGCTTCCTGAGTGCTGGGTTTACAGGTGTCAGCCACCACACCCTGAAATTTTCAGTTTTTTATGTCTGCTGGTAATGTTTACTCCTGTTATCTATTTCAAATGATTTTTGACTCTGTTCCTGTTTTGCCAAAAGAATTACTTCTGGGGCTGGGGAGATAGCTCAGTGGTCTAAGTGCCTGCCTGACAAGCCCAAGGACTAGGTTCAATCACCAGTACCGCATGCCATGCTGTCCCTATGCCAAGCTTACCACAGAAACCAGGTGTAGTGATGCATGCCTGTAATCTCAGCTCTGGGGAGGCTGAGACAGGAGGATCACTACAAGTCTGAGCTGTGTAGTGTGACCCTGCACCAAATAAATAAATAAATAAAGAATTACTTCCAGTCATAACAGCACCCACAGCTTTAATCTTATAACACATCTACACAATAGCCCTTGCAGTTACGTGTTCCCCCTTTGTGTATTCTCTATGCACATCATGACAGTTTCTTGCTTGTGATTACTCCACAGCGAGGTATGTGAGGTTGGGTCTGGAGAACGGGATGTGGCTGGATGAGTGTTAGGCACTCAGGGGGAGGCTGGAAGGGGGAACACTGGGAGATGAACAGGTTGATATGGGTCTGATTTTGTTGAGGTACTCGTAGTTGAGTTGAAGAGTTAGTTTTTAGGGTTTTTAGAGGTCATATTGTTGGGACAAGGGCAAGATGTGGGAGAACAGGAGTTTATGTTGTGATTGAGAAAAGCTGTGTGGTTTTCAGAGTTTGCAAATAGGGAGGTTAATAAGCTAAGTATGCTATGGAAGAGCCAAGAGGCTTAGGAGTGGGAGGACTGAGGATGAACAATGAAGAAGACAGGAATGCCTGTGAAGAAGCTAAGCACGGGCAATTTCAGAATGGGGGAGGAGGACTTTATGTGTTTGGAAAAAGAATAAATAAATACGTTAATAACATTGTTCTGGAGGCTTGAAGTGAGACTAGATAGGAATTGAGACAAGAGAGACAACCTAGACACCTATTAAATCAGAGCCAATGAAAGAACAAATACACTTAATAACAGGCTAATAAGCCCAGGGGGCTGGGGAGATAGCTCAGTAGAATAGGTGCTTGCCTGGCAAGCCCAGGGTCCTGAGTTCAATCCCCAGTACCATAAACAAACAAACAAAAAACCCCAAAACAAACAAACAAAAAACTGATAAACACAGGAAATCATACAAGAACATAACAACCCCACATTACTAAGTAAATAAACCTCTAAAACTTAAGACTATAAGATGTTTGATGGGAACACAGATGAAATATTCCAAGGAGAACATTCAGTTTCACATGTGATTCACAAGTAGCTTCTTTGTGACAGTCTGAGTGCTCATACCCAGTAACTCCTGACCCCTCCACTGCAAGAATGAAGCCACCCCAGACTCAAGACTTCTCTCTTCCAGATTGCAGGCATCCTTGCACACTCTGATCCACTCAGAGTTCAGTTCTTTTTTTTTCTTTTCAAAGTTTTATTGATAAACATATAGCAATGAGACAGTTTCAAATCAAATCGAAAGTACAGTTTCAACAAATAATACACTGCATA
>NW_004524617.1:12302312-12312214 GCF_000260255.1 Octodon degus | reverse complement strand
TTCGAGTTTATCATTCTTAATAGCTGAATAATACTTCATTCTGTAAAAATACCACATCTTTTTTAACCATTCCTCAAGTGATGGGCATCTTGGTATGATATGTAATTATTGATTTTTAGTAAAGTTAATGAAAAAAAGGAACTCTAATATATAATACAGAAGATGAGAGAGAGGTATTTTAATGGCATAAATGTTTCATGACTATAATGTATTTTATGAATATTAATACATTTATACAAACATCATAAAATAACAACTACAACAAATTACCACTCAATATTGAATTAATCATATTAAAGTCCTTTTATAAAATATTATTTGTAGATTAATGTATATTGTATATCACAATTAGAGACAAAACATTCAAATTAGTAAATTTAGTCCATTTTTAATTGTTCTAAAATGCACATAAGACTCTTAATCATTTCTAACTTTATAATTCAGTAATATTAAGTATGTTTGTATTACTTGGTATCCAATCTCTAGGACATTTTTATATTGTAAACCTGAAATGTGAAGGTATTTTTTTCTCAGCCATTAGATATTTATGAACAATGAGTTTTTGCCACACAAAAATGTTTTCATTTTATGTAGTTAAATTTACTAGTCTTTGACAACAACCCTGATACTCCTTACTTATTAAATAACTCCTCCTTTCTTCTACCCTTAACACCTGGCTATCTTTTGTTATATTTATACATATATTTATAAACAAGTATTAATCATAAAGAATGGGTGCCACTGTGATATTTCCATACATACATGCACTTCTATGTGAAAGAGAATTATTCCCTTTGGGAACTACTCTTCTACTTGCTGTTTCTATAAACTTCACTACTCTAGATGCCTCGTACAAGTAGAATCTCACAATATTTGTCTTTTAGTGGTGTCTGGCTGGTTTCACTTGCATAATGTCCTTAAGGCTTACTCACCTTGTAGCATGTGTCAGAATATCCTTCCTTTTAAGGCAGGATTGCATGTACGTATGAGCCACATTTTGTTTATTCATTTGTATATTTACTGATGTTTGTCTTGCTTTCCCCTTTGGCTATTGCAAGTGCTGATGTTGTGAATATCTGAGACCCTACTTTTAGCAGCCAATTTGCCTCTGTATTTTGCTTTGGCCATAGAGTATAAAAAAATCTTAACTCAGGTAGATAAATAGTAGTATCTTAAGAAATTTCATGGTTCATCCAAATGTAAATTCATCTAGAATCATATAATTGGAATTGAGATAATTTAATTCCAAGGCTAATCATCAGCCATATTCAACTTGTGCTTTTTCTTTTTTTCAAAGTGTAAGTGTACTTGATAAAGGATCTACAAAGTGCGGTGCAGGGTTTCAGGATAAATCCTGAGGGGACTTGACTGACCTTATCAGATACAAAAGTTACATTTCTTGTTATATAGGTCTTGCTTTATCTTGGTCTTAACCATCCAGCAAAAAAGTATAAAAACAAGGTATAAAAAGTAAAGTCATATTAATATGCTGAGCTGTAAAAGGCTCAAGTCAGAAACTTCTGACTTTGCCAGTCCTATGGATAACCCACTACCATTATGGACTACTGGACTATATTAGAATATTTTGCTGAATTCACACACCTACAATATTTAGATGACAATGGAATGCCCATCTCTGACAAAATTAAACAAAGAAGGGGGATACAAATGAATGACCATTTTGTATCAGTATATTCAAAATAGGATAGATATACAGCTACATTCTCTTAATTCAATGAATAGATTTGTTCTAATAGTGTTTGTGGACAGGATATCATGTCTATCTTGTACAATGAATAGCCACTAAAACAACAATATGTAACGTATTTATTATTGAAACTGTCCTATTAATTGGTTTTCAAACTGTCTCATTACTATTTGTTTCTCAATAAAATTATTAAATAAAGAGTAAGTGTACAATTTGGAAACTCAATGAAAGTGTGTATAGTCTGTTAAAATTTCTATCTTATATTATGACACAATTTGTGATGTCTTTTTTTCCCAGTACTGAAGACAGACCCTGGCCTGGGCTTTCACACTGAGTTACATTCTCAGCTCTTTTTTTTCCCCCGGAACTGGGGATTGACTTTAGGCCCTTGCACTTGCCAGGAAAGCGCTTATTCTACTGAGCCATCTCCCTGGTCCTTTCATTCTCAGCTCATTAAAAAATATTTTATGTTGAGATAAGGTCTTGCTAAGTCACTTGGTTGTCCAGGCTAGGCTGGAACTTGTAATCCTTCTGCCACAGCCTTCCTGATCACTGAATTACAGGTGTGCCATCATACCTGGCTTTGGGATGACATTGAAAAGAGTCTTTGACTTCTCACTAAGAGTCTTTGACCTCTCACTGTCCTTTGTTGTAAGATATTCTCTCAAACTTTCAGAGAAGACTGTTCACCTTTGCTTTTCTTTTTAACTTTTTCTTTCTTATTATTAATTTTATTGAGAAACAAATAGCAATGGAGTAGTTTCCAAACCAATTAATAGGACAGTTTCAATAATTAATACATTGCATATTGTTGTCTTCATAGTGGGTATTCATAGTACAAGACGCAGACATGATATACTGTCCACAAACACTATTAGTGCAAATCTTTCTATTCATTGAATTAAGAGAATGCAGCTGTATATCTATCTTATTTTGTATATACAGATACAAAATGGTCCTTTATTTGTATCCCCCTTTTTGTTTAGTTTTGTCAGAGATGGGTACTTTTATCTACAATTTTAAAACTTGGTAACAGTGTAACTCTGTATGGTTAGACAGTATGCCCAGAACATTGAAGATCTTTTCATCAAATATTTATGGGCACCTCATGCCAGGTCCACAACTTGGAAATGATAGACAAAACATATGTGATCCTTGGCCTTATGGGACTTCCAGTTTACTAGGGTTAATGAGAATAAACCCATGTTTCACTGAAAATAAGGCTTAAGTAGAGATTAGAAATGCCAGTCCTCAGCCTGTCCTTGCCTTCCCTGGCATTACAGAGTAGGCACTGAGAAAGAGAATAGTGGGGTATGGAAGGGAGTTAAGTGAGTCCAAATTACCTTGCCATTGTTCCTTCCATATGTACATTTTAGTTAACTAATGCTGGGTATTAAAGGATAAAGTCTTTCTGTCTAAATTATGTGAAAAGTAGCAAAATAATCCTTATATACATGTTTTAGCTTGGCCTTGTGACACCTGCCTGTAATCCCAGCACTCCTGAGGCTGAGGTGGTAGACTCACTGAAAACTGGGCATGGTGGTACACACCTGTAATCCCAGCACTGGGGAGGTTGAGACAAGATCATTATGAATCTGAGCTGTGTAGTGAGACCCTGTACCAAATGAATAAATAAAAGATTAAAAAGAGAAAAAAAAAAAGAGAATAGTGGGGTATGATCTATACAACACTGGCTATCACTGTGGAAGTTACCAGATGTTAATTATGCCTGAAGTTTATTTTCTGGTTAGGTCTTGTTTGGGGGGCACAGAACTAAATAATTACAAACTATGGATTTTTATGATGGCAAAGAATAAGGTAGTATGACAGAGAATAAAATTGAGGTTTTCTTAGGTTAGACAAGTAGAGAAGGCCTCTGAAGAGAAGCTATGCCCTGATGGCTGGAAAGGAGCTACCATAATATAGGCAAAGAGTGTTTCAGACACTGGAAGCAACAAGACAACGGTTCTACAGTGTGAAAGAGCTTGCTATGTTTGCAAAACTGAAACACCAGGTTCTTCCCACCGGTATTTTAATATTCATCAATGATCCTTGAATACTTATTGATCAATCATGGTGGCAGAGACCTGGGATCCCAGTACTTCAGAGGCTAAGCTTTAATCTGCTGAGCTATTTGGTTGGTCCTTCAAAATTCTATCAGCATATCTCACAGAATTAAAGACAACAACCATGAAATTCATTTGGATCCAGAAGGGACCTAGAATAGCAAAAGCAATTCTGGGCAACAAAAGCAAGGCAGGGGGCATCACAGTCTTGGCTTTAAATCATACTACAGAGATCATATGATAAAAACAGCATGGTACTGACAAATAAAATGGACACAAAAGATCAGTGGAACAGACTAAACGTTGCAGAAACAACTCTGCATATACTTAGCCACTTTATCTTTGACAAAGTGCCAAATGCATTCACTGGAAGAAAGATAGCCTTGTTAATAAATGGTGCCAGAAAATTGGCTCAGTACATGCTGAAGAGTAAAATTGGACCCATGTATTTCACTATGCACTAAATTTGAAATGGGTCAAAGATCTAAATAATAAAACAGAAACATTAAATCTTCTAGAAGATAGATGAATAAAACTCTTGAACACATTGGTGTAGCCAAAGACTTTATGAACAAAACTCTGATGACACAGTCACAATTACAAGGAACCAAAAACTGGATACTCATCTTACTAGAAAGCTTTTGCACTGCAAGAGAAACCACAAATAGAGTGAAGGGAAAACCCACAATGTGGCAAAAATATTTGCCAGTTGTTCCTCAGACAAAGGATTACTGTTGGTAACATTATAAAGGACTAAAAAAAATCAGACCTCCAAAATTTAAAGACTCAATCCAAAAACAGGCAACTGAAATGAATATACACTTTTCATATGAAGAAATGCAAACACCAAATAAATATATGAAAAAATGTTTAGCATCACTGGTCATTCAAGACATGCAAATTAGAACAACACTGAGATTCCATCTCACCCTGGAAAGAATGGCTATTGCCAAGAAATCAACCAATGACAAATGTTGGAGTGGCTGTGGGAAAAAGAAAAGAACCCTTTTCCCCTGTTGGAGAGAGATTCCTCAAAAAAATTAGGATTGGAGGTCCAATTTGACCCAGCTATTCTCCTGTTGGATATCTACCCAGAAGAATTAAAAACATCACACTACAGTGATGTATGTGCACCCATATTTATAGCAGCACAAATTGTAATAGCTAGATCTTGGAAACAATTCAAATTCCCACTGAGGAATGAATAAAAAAGATGTAGTATTTTCATACAATGGAGTACTACTCATCCATAAAGACTGATAAACTGGAGACTTTTATAGGTAAATGGATGCACCTTAAGACCACACTCATAAGAGAAATTAGCTAGACTCACATGTGCACACATCATATTGTCTCCTTAGTATGAGAAGCTGAAAGATTAAATAAGATCCAAAATGTGGAATAGATATAAAATGGTAAGAAACTATTCAAAAGGAAAGAGAAACTAGGAAGAGGGAAAAAACAAATGAAGGAAGGGGAAAATATATATTTTTCCCCTTTCTTCATATATATGTATGTATATATATGTATATTTATATGTATATATAACAGTTAAGATCATTATGTACAGGGCCAGGGAGATGGCTCAGTAGAGTAAGTGCTTCCCTGGCAAGCGCAAGGGCCTGAGTTCAATTCCCCAGTTACACACACACACACACACACACACACACACACACAAGCAAAAACAGAAAAAGATCGTTATGTACTAATTTCTCTTAGTTCATTGAAAAGAAAGGATTTTGGGGCTGGTGAGATGGCTCAGTGGTCTCAAGCACCTACTTAGAACAAGCTCAGCTAAAGCACAGGGACCGCGGTTCAATCCCCAGCACCACATGGCAGTCAGCCCCGCCCCCTGGTGGGCTGAGCTGGCCACACACACACACACACATACACACACAAATAAAAATTTTTAAAAAAAGAAAAGAAAGGTTTGTGCTAATTAAATACTTATAAATGCAATTAAATGCTTATATTTTGTACTTGACTAACTAATTTAAAGATAGTAATATGCAATGTGTTAACCATTGTTTCAAATAATATTTGCTTGGCACAAACTTAGGGTCCACTTCAAAACTTCATTATTTGTTAGCTATCAGAGTGTGCTTTTTTTCAACAATGGGACTACTCTTAATTCACCTGGCTCATTTGACTAAATCTACATTCCTTTTTCATTGCAATCATTCCAAAAACTTAGAGAAATGGAAAAGGAGCCTAGAAGGCAAAGAGGGATGGAAGCGATTAGTAATTTTAATATTAACCTGTTAATCTTTACTGAAGTCAAACAGTGAAAGAGACAATATATACTGTGGTGCATATTTTAATACAAAATAGGCTAATTACCAATATTTGAATACTTGTATCATTATTTATTCATCATGGACATACAAAAAATTCAGTAAAATGCTCAAATAGCAAGTGTCAAGGTATTGTATATTCACCCAGTTGGTAAAATAAGTCAGTTAATTTGGCAGGTAAGTATTAAGTAATCACGCTGTCAAACTCGGGTGAGTATCTAAAGGAGAAAGACAAAGACTGAACAAAGGAGGGGGAAAATTATAGAAAAAAAGTGAGAAGAGGGCCAAAAATAGGCACAAGGAGAAAATAAATACAGTGTGACAGGTTCAACAGTGGGGATGGGTGTCTTGATTCCATCAAAGACAGCTTATCCTAGAAATAAGGAGAGATACTTTAAACTGATGCCACTGGAGTGCAGGCATCTGTCTAGTGGATACAGGCTGTTCATAGAAGTGGATTATGGATTAAAGTGGTCTTTCAATATCAGGGTTTACCACCCAGTATCACACTGTCTGTTGCCCTACAATATGCTAAGCAGCATACACAACATATTCACACCCATATAGTGACTTGTGCTCTTAGCTCTTGACTCCCTAGCCTAGGAGTCAGCAAATTTTCTGTAGAGCCACAGAGCAAATATTTTCAGCTTTGTGAGCTAATAATGATACCATGGTTCATGATAAGTTCCTTCTCTGACTAGCCATTATTTCTTAACTCATTTTTCCTCTTATTACTCACATTTCCTCTTATTAGTCTCTTATGTAAGAGGGAGGCGATCAGTGTCAGTCACAGATGAAAACTGGAGTTAGATTGTAGCAAATACCTTCTATTCTGGGCATTTCCATTTGAACAATGGCAGTTATCTGTCCTCAGCTTGCTGGTTCTTCATTTTTCAAGCCTCTACTCCTATTACTTGACATAAGTGCCCTTTTCTGACAGCAAGTCGCAGAATTTTTTAAGAGGCCTGGTCCCCTAGGAAAAAAAGGGGCAAGAAAATGCCTTCTGAGAGGGCTGCATATGGGCACAACTCTCTTCTCCCTAGAACTGATCCATCAGCAAATGCTATTGAATATATATTCCAAATATATCCAGAACCCAATATCTCATCCCTTTATTGCAATCACCGTGTTGCAAAGCACCAATTTCTTACCTGGGCAATTTGAAATAAACTCTAAATGGGCTTCAACTTCATCCCTTGCATCACCACACCTAGGCACACACTTGTATGCTCCATATACTCCTCACTTTTTAGTGCTTTAGTTTGTAATGGTTTTACATTTATAATAATGTCACAAAAGGAGTACAGAAAGTTTTAGTATATCTTTCTCCCAGCTTCACTTTCTGTGAAACCAAGATTGATTTATCAAAACTAAGAAATATACAGACAGTCCCCAAATTATGGCATTTCAACTTCAGATTTTTCAACTTTATGATTCTGTGAAAACATATGTTTATTAGAAATCATACCTGAAGGACCATTTTGTATCTGTATATTCAAAATAGTTAGGATAGATATACGGCTACTTTCTCTTAATTCAGTGAATAGAAAGATTTTTACTAACAGTGTTTGTGGGCAGGATATCATGTCTGCATTTTGTACTGTGGATAACCACTAAGAAGACAACAATCTGCAATGTATTAATTATTGAAACTGTCCTACTAATCGGTTTTGAAACTGTCTCATTGCTATTTGCTTTTCAATAAAATTATTAAAAAATAAATCATATCATACTTCAAATATTGAGGTTTGATTTTTTCCTGGTCTAGCAATATGCAGTAGATAGTCTCGCAATGAACTAGAGAGCTGCTGAGAGATGCTGCCCTACGCAGTCATCCAGTGGGGAAGAGAAACAACCAGTTCTCTAGTAAGTACTCTGTTACTAAGACTGGATGCTTGGCGAGTATATGAGAAGGATTTTCAACCCATGATAATGTTACTTTATAGCGAGTTTATAAAAGAATCACTTTCATAAGTTTCAAGGAATTTCTTCCCATTAATATAGTGCTATTGCCCAAATTACAGGCTTTACCTGGATTTTACCATTCTGTGCACTAATATCCCAATACAAGACATGTTTCTAATATGGGATCTCATCCATGATACCATGTTCCATTTAGTCCCACCTTCTTAACCTCCGCAACAGTTCTTATGCTTCCTTGTACTTCATGTCTGGCAAGTTTTGCTGCTGTAAGATATCATTTTTTCCTATTTAATCAACATTTCCTATGGGGAGATGATTTGGGATAAATCAAATAGTCCACTTTTCACCACGTTCTTCCCACTGGTATTTTAATATTAATCAATGATCCTTGAATACTTATTGACCAAGCACAGTGGCAGAGACCTGGGATCCAAGTACTTCAGAGGCTGAAGTAGGTTCATGACTTTAAGGCCAACTTGGGCTATAGAGCAAATTCAGGGTTATCCTGGATTGTACAATGAGACCATAGCCCAAAAAATCATTACTGTGTTGTTTGTCCAGTTTCTATTGTCTATTTCTTTCATTCCTTACACATTTATTAACTTAAATTTTACTGCAAAGTCTTGGTCATCCTTTTCTTTCATTAATAACTTAATATCACTATGAATTCATCAATATTTTATTCTACACGTTGCAATCTATTGCTATCATTATATACTGTTATTATATCCTAGATTTGGCCATTTGGAGCTCATTTGAAACAGATATTATATTTTTGTATATATCTTTAGCATCTTATGATCATGTAATTATTTTCTGAGACCACAAGATTTTCCATAACCTTATAATTTTGTCCTAGCTTGAGAATCAACCATATCTCCAAGGATATGGTTTTTTATTCATTGAATCATCATATACAGTTATAGATGTTTTCATTGGCACTAATTATTTCTGTGTGTGTTCCTCTGTATCTATAGTAAGAAACATAAGATTATACAATTCCACAGGGTTCATTTCAGATTTCTCTCTTTCTTTTTCTTAAAATTAATTTTATTGAGAAACAAATAGCAATGAGAAAGTTTCAAAACTGATTAGTAGGACAATTTCAATAATTAATACATTACATATTGTTGTCTTCTTAGTGGTTATTCATAGTACATGATGCAGACATGATATCCAGTCCACAAACACTATTAGTACAAATCTTTCTATTCATAGAATTAAGAGAAAGTAGCTTTATGTGTATCCTAACTATTTTGAATGTACAGATACAAAATAGTCATTCATTTATATCCCCTTTTTTATATAGTTTTGTCAGAGAAGGGTATTCCATTGCCATTTAAATATTGTAGGTGCGTGAATTCAGCAAAATATTCCAATATAGTCCAGTAGTCCATAATAGTAGTGGATTATCTGTAGGACTGGCAATGTCAGAGAAGTTGTTGACTTGAGCTTTTTACAGATCAAGAATGCCTTCTCACCCAAGTTTTCAGACAAAAATTAGAGAAAAAGGAGGGCCGCAAGGAAAGCCAACATTTTGGCTCTAGTCTTCCAAGGTCAATTAGGACTCAGGACACATGAGAACTCGTACTATAACGTCATGCAACTCGGTAGTGTCCCAAATTTTCTGATCAAGGAGATTATGGAGCCAAAGAGGAAAGTGATCAATGATGTGGAGTGTGCCTAAGGAGAGTCACATGGAGAGAAAACATTCTCTCAGGCTTTCACAGAGAGCACTTTGGCCAAGCAATGGCCGTGACTCATCCACATGGCTGACACTGACAAAGGTTCTACAATCTGAGGTGCAGGATCTTGGGATAAATCCTGAGGGGATTTCACTGACCTTATCAGACCCAAAAGCTACAACTCTTGTTGCATAGGTCCTGCTTTACCTTGGTCTTAACCATCCAG
>NW_004524617.1:12275305-12301007 GCF_000260255.1 Octodon degus | reverse complement strand
TTTAGACCACTGAGCCATCTCACCAGCCCCTACCAATTTGATTTGAAACTGTCTCATTGCTATTTGTTTCTCAATAAAATTATGGAAAAAAAACTATAAAAAAAGAATGCCTTGTCTTTCCTTACATGTAACATTGACAAGGAGAATCCCAGCTCTCATATTCTGCATGTTGTCTTACTTACTGAAACCCAGTATAAACATAGTTTCAAAATGTTAACTGATGTCACTATCAAATGCAAATTTACTAAATAGAATATAATATTTTAGTCATTTTTGTTTACACCCTTATACAGTTGAAATAAACATTTCTCAAAGTTGCTTGTTTAATTTATGCCTTTCCCATCCCTGCAGTGTTGTTGTTATTAATTTGTCATAAAGTAGATTATTTTGTAACTACTACCTTTGTTATTCTAGAGTCCCCTCATATCCCAATTTAATTATATACTTTATGGAAGGTGATTATGTATAATATAGTATTAGATGGTTCTATGAGTAAGGGCTATTTTCAGAAAAATGTAACTTCCATTTCTCAGTGGTCCTTTGTAAATGAAATTATCCAGGCATAATGGTGCACACCTGTAATCCAAGCACTCTGGAGGCTGAGGCAGGAGGATTGCAAGCTTGAGACCAGCCAAGGCTTCACAATGAGATCAAGGCCAGCCTACATTATGTATTGAGATTTTGTCTAAAAAAGTATAAATGAAATCACACCATACATGATTTAAACCTTAACCCTATGGTTTCCTATTTTGCTCAGGGGAAAAATTTAGTTTCCTCCTACATTATACAGATGCTACATATACACGTGCCTTTCTTGATGCCTTCCACTGGGCACCTGGGTCCCTTGTCCTTTTTTTTTTGTGGAACTGGGGATTGAACTCAGGCCATTACACTTGCCAGGCAAGTGCTTATTCTATTGAGCTATCTCCCCAGCCCACACATGCCTTTCTAAGATCTTCTCATGTCACTCTTCCCTCCCTCACATTCACTCCAGCTGTACGGCCTTCCTAGCATCTGAACATACTCCGTTTCAGGGATGCTGTTTACCTATTTGGTGTACTACAATCTCTTCCCACACATATCTTCATAGCTCTGGTTCTCCATCTTTCAACTCTTTAATCAAATATCACTTTTGGCACACAGGTCTTTTGACATCTTACAGAAAATAATGACCATTATCTTGTGTGCTCTATTTTTTATCATAACACACAAAATGTGGCTTTCACAATATAAACTTTATTTATTCTCAACCTTACCTAGAACAGTGCCTTGAAATATAAGTTCTCATTAAACATTTTTCATATGAGTGAATAGACACTTGATCTTCCAAGGAGCTACCTTGGATTTCTTTTTTTCTGTGCTGGAGATCAAACTTAGCTTCTGGATGTTTTCTGTCCCTTCTGGTACAGCTTAAATCTTCTCCAGCTGTTGGGCTAATTGAATGTATTTCTATACTTGTACCCACACAATAGGCAAGGCTGAGGGAGAAGCACTCCATGTTCTCTCTTCTCTCTGTCTCTGTCTCTATCTGTCTGTCTGTCTCTCTCCCTGACACACACACACACACACACACACACACATGCACACACACACACACACACACACACACACCCCACTCACCTTTGCTTGTAAGCCCTCAGTTCTCAGAGTCTTGAGTACACAGAATGCTTGGTGGCACACACCTGTAATCTTAGCACTCTGTAGCCCAAGGCAAGAGGATCACTATGAGTTTGAAGCCAGCTTTGGCTACATAGTAAGTTTGAGGTTAACCTGAACTACACAGTGAAACCCTTTGTCAAAAATAAAAATAAGGAAGAAAAAAAAAAAAAAAGGGCCGGGGAGATGGCTCAGTAGAATAAGCGCTTCCCTGGCAAGCACAAGGGCCTGAGTTCAATCCTCAGTTCCACCAAAAATAAATAAATAAAAATAAGATAAAATAAAAGTAAGGGGCCGGGGAGATGGCTCAGTGGCGTAAGTGCTTCCTTGGCAAGCGCAAGGGCCTGCGTTCAATCCCCGGTTCCGAAAAAAAAAAATAAGGAAAAAAAAAAAAAGAATTAAGCAGGATGATAGGCTAGGAAGTGCATGGTTTCCCTTCTCATGGGTACATCAAATAAATATCTCCTCATGGATCAATTCCTTCTGAAAAAAAGCAGAAACAAGTTACGAGACCCATACAGCAGACAACTAAGAAACTATCTCTGCCATAACAGGCAGGGAACCTGGCAAGCACAAGGGCCTGATTTCAATCCCCGGTTCACGCAAAAAAACAAAAACAAAAGCAAAACAACAAAAAATGGGCCGGGAAAAGCTAAAACATACTCATATACAATGCCACCCCAATGCACAGCACTTTAAAAGTGGGAAGGGATCCCCAATTCCCAGCTTCTCGCTAAGGAATGAAGGGTTTGGAACACACACAGCACCTCAACTTTTATGATTGACCTGGAAGCTTTGGCTTTTCCAGCTGTTTCTGAATAGTCAGGCTTCTGACTAGCTTACACATGGGTCAACAGGGAAATACACAATAGATCTATAGGTGTCTGAAGGGTTCATCTGAGTGTCGGTACTTTTGTGCCTCCAGCTCACTCCATCAATAAATCCAGGTCCTCAGACTCTCTGGAAGGAGTTTGGGCACTCATCAAGTGTTCAGCTTTTGGAGCTCCCACCAAGGAATGGGCTTATAAGGCACTCAGCTCTGCGAGTTGACAGGGCTCTGCTTTCCCACCTCACTAGATGACAGAGAACAAAACAGTGGTTTTCATTTTATTTATTTCTATTTTTTTTTTGCAGTACTAAGGATTAAACCCAGGGCCTTGAGAATGCCAGACAAATGCTCTACCACTGAGCTACTTTCCCACCACCAAACGGTGGTTTTTAAATGGGTGCACTTCTAGAAGCTATCACCCAAGTTTAGACTGTGCAGTCTAAATGAGAAAATATGTGTGTTATAAATCCTCTCTCCAGATTAGTGTAGAGAAAATGATGGATAAGCTCCAGCTCACTGTTTTCCTATGAGTTCAGAAGGAACTGAAACATATCTAACACCCATCTTTTCCAGGAGCACCTTGAGAGCCAGGTTTCTACTGTAGCAGACCACTGATAGGAATTGGCATAATTTCATCTTCTGGAGGCAACAAAGAATGAAGACAGCAGATTGGTCAAATGCATATTTTGTAACCCCCCTCCCCAAAAAAAGACTTGATAGATATTTACTTTTTTTTTTTTTTTGTGGAGCCAGGAATTGAACTCAAGCCCTTGAGCTTGCCAGGCAAGCACTTATTCAACTGAGCTATCTCCCCAGCCCCGATATTTACATTCTTTGGCAGGGCTGATTGTTAGGTTCAGGTCCTATATGAGGTCTGTCTGACAAGACTGGGAAAGGTGATTATCTTATTTAATGCAAAACAAATGAAAAACAATACAGAGAGTTAAAGAAAAAATGATGAAATAGGGAAATACATTCTCAATCAAGAGAACAAGACAAATCTCTGGAAACTGACCCTAATAAAATGAAGATATGTGATTTACCTGACAGTGAATTAAAAAGAATGGTCCAACCAGGTATGATGGTATACACTTGTAACCCCAGCACTCTGGAGGCTGAGGCAGGAGCATTGCCTTGAGTTTGATAATAGCCTGGCCTGCATAGTGAGTTCAAGGCCAGCCTGAACTACATAATGATCCTGTCTCAAAAGACTTAATAAAAGAATGGTCCATCAACAGATAAATGGATAAAGAAAATATGGTATGTACATAATGGAATTTTATCCAGCCATAAAAAGGATGAAATCCTGTCACATGCAGCAATGTAGAATGAAACTAGAAGATATCATGTTAAATAAAATAATGTAGGTGCAGAGTGACAAAAATATTTTTAATCATTTGTGAAAGCTAGAACAAAATCACTGTCATCATCGTCATTTGAGACTGGGATGGGAAGGGAGGACAGAAATGCCGAGAAGTGAGCTAGTAGGTAAGAGGAATTAGTTCCATTGTTCTACATAGCACCATATGCTATACAGTAGGAAAACTATGGTCTACAATAATAACTGAGGGCTGGTGAGATGGCTCAGTGGTCTAAAGCACCTACTTAGAACAAGCTTAGTCAAAGCACAGGGACCGCAGTTCGATCCCCCAGCACCACATGCCAGCCCGCCCCGCCCCCACGTGGGCTAAGCTGGCCACACACACACACACACACACACACACACACATAAATAAAAAAATAATAACTGACATATTTCAAATTAATTAGAGGCTGAGATTCCTAATGCTTAGAAACAATAGATGTTTGAGAAGATGCAAATGCGAATTATCCTAATTTGGTCATTATACATTGCATTCGTGTATTAAATTAGCATACTGTATCCCATAGACATGTACAAATGTTATGTACCAATACAAAAGAAGAACCCTTTGGCTGTGAAATAAATTACAAATACTTTTAAAGAAATGGTGAATGACACTCCTTTACTAGCATTGTGTGGCATAGAAAAGTCCTCAGCTCTAGTGAAGTGATGACATACAATAATCATAGCTGAAAATTTATATCAAAACATAATGTTATAGACCCTAAACATATGCAATAAAAATGTTAGACCCTCTTAAGTAAAGGTAAATTATGATTCATACGTTAGAGCCGAAAGGTCTCCGCTCAGTTCATTCTAAAGCCACATCAGCCAGCATTTAACCAGAAATTAAGTTGTGTAGAGATGAAACACAGACTATTTCATACCATTTGAGATTAGACTTAAACATATTCAAGCTGAAAGACCATGCGCTGAGCACTTTTCTTTTAATGCTCCTCCATCTGAAGATTTTCATGGGCTTCCTGTTTACCAGCAAGGCAAGGAAAAAATTTATATTGGTCCCTATGCTATACCTTTCAAGAACTTTTTCTTTCTTTTTCTTTTTAAAATGTATTTAGTACAGGGTCTCCAGGATCTCACTGCACAGATCAGACTTGTAGTTATCCTTCTGTCTTTCAGTCTCCCAAGTGCTGGGATTACAGACGCTTGGTCTCAGTGCACCTCAGGGGTGGGGCTGTCACAGCAGGCAGGGTATCAAACACCTGGCCCCTGCCTCTGCCTAAAGCAGGCACTTTGATCTGCTGAGCTATTGAGGACTTTTTCTCTACATTCTTTATAATACCTCTGTGCCAAGCAGAAGAGTCTAGGTTCTATTGTGGTTTGGGGTTTTTGCAAAGGGAACAATACAATACAGGATGCATTTTATAAGATTATTTTGTAATCATCCAAAGAATCATATACAATGAGTGCAGGAAATCTGTCTACACACTAAAGACCAAAGAATCCTGCTAAGGGCCTGGATCCTAATATCCTGCATGAGTCCAGCTGAAAACTGCGAGCCTATAACAATGTCTCCTACAAGTCCAATTGGAGGCTTAGGATCCACGACAATGTCTCATGAAGGCCTGCTTCACAGATCTTCACTGGAAAAGCCCAAAGTCAGTGGTTGCAGCTAGAAAGTCTATGTCAGTGGGATGAAGTAACATTGCTAGCAGGCTGAGGGATCTGCACTGGAGCCAGGAAGATATGCTCAAAGTAAGAACCAGAGCTTCCTGGAAAAGTAACACAGCCATCCTCAGCAACAGTGAGGTTTCAAGCTTCTCCAGCTGTGAAGCAAGCTGAGTTCCCTTCAGGGAAGTCAATGTGATAAGCTTTGTCAAGAGGCTGAGCAGTGAACTATCTTTCCCTCCAAGGCCAGAAAGTGATGCTCAAGGTGAGGACTAGAGCTTGCCCAAAATGAACTGTAGCCATTCTCAGCAACAATGAAGTCCTGAGCTCTTCTTCTGACAAGAACAGCCAAGTTCATCAGAAAAGCCAGCGTAACAATGTCTTCCAGCAGACAGCCCAAGAGAATCAGCAGCTTTCAACATCTCCAACACCTTCTCCAAAGAGCTTCTCTAACAGCCTCTCAACAGTTTCTCTAGTTTTGCCTCTTATGCTGCTGGCAATAATTCACAGGTGGGCCACCTACACCCAGCACCATGCTAGTTCAATTCAACTGGGTGTAACAAGTTTACCACCAGTTAGAAATCCATTATAGTGTCTATAATAACTTGATGTATAGACTTCAGTGAACCATTCTGTTATATCCATACCTTTGTGTAGTTCCCTCACATTAAAAAAAGTCCCAGCTGATCCCATAATTTGTAAGTACGAGAGGGCAGTGGAAATGCTGCCATGCCAGTTCCAGGCCTAAGCCTCAAGAAGACTTGGAAGTTTGTATACGTGTGTTTTTGTGAGTTCTGAGCCAGAAAGTCCAGCTGTGAAAGTTCAACTGCCCTGCTAAAAGGACCATGTTGATAGGTTATACAGGAAAGAGAAAACATGAGGCTCCATGGAGACAGAGAATGAAAAAAGCTCGGGAATCTCAGGTTTCCCAGTCCCTAGGCAACTCACCAGGTGAATGAAGCCATGGGAGTAAATGCTGGAAATCCAGCAGAAGAATCACCCAACTAAGGCTAGCCCAGAGTGCAAAAACTTGAGAAAAGGAAATGACCTCTTTGAAAGCACTATATATAAGGGAAGCACATATACAGCAAGAACTAACCAATATAGTATCTTAAATCAGACCCAATCACACTCTGGAACCTTGAAAAAAATCTTTGTAGGTTAGTAAATCTATGTTACCCTAGAATAGAAGGGAAAGAGTTTCAAGTTCATGAAAGAAATATATCCAAATCTTCATAACCAGAAAATTCAAGGTAAGAAAAACTAGTGAGATTTCAAGGGCACAAAAAAGTATTTCTCACTCCTCAAAAATAAAAATTCCCATGGACTAATAACTAGTAGTTCATCCATTTGACCTGCCTCATCTTGTTAACTGTATATTTATTGAGGCTCTGCCAGGTGCCAGATGCATAAAGGCGTAATTCTAAACTAATTAATTTTTGATTACAATGTAGGCCAGGCATGATTGTGCATGCCTATAATCCCAGTATACTGGAAGGCTGAGACAAGAAGATCATAGGTTTGAGCCCAGCCTAGACAACAACTATAAAACTTAGTGACTTAGTAAGACTGTATCTCAAAATTTGAAAAATAAAATTTTAAAAGGCTGAGGATGTAGTGTAGTATGAAGGCCGTTGGTTTAGTCTGTTGTACCACAAAAGGGTATGCTAAGTTTCTACTATTTTATTTGTGTTTAAAGGAGTAAGGGAGATGAGGGCCTGCAGATAAAAATCCAGAGAGGAGAGAAAGCCCATAAATACACAGGCTTCTTGGCCTGGACAACTTAGAGAACCTAGAGCAAGCCCCACCTGCAGTGGAAGAGATGTGACTGGTACATTTCCCTGGTTTGTCAAGCTGTGTTCTAGAAACCACTGTTTTTCATTAGCTATTTTTTTTGCAAAGGGGTTCCTTAGTTTCTGCATTTCGGTCTACCTTGAATGAAATAAATGGAAAGCAAAGACATAAATTTTTAATATTAAAAAATAAGGGAGGACCTACATTTTGTTTCCCTCATCATGATTACTGTGATATACTTCTTGAAAAAATTCATCTTGAGACCCATTTCCCCTGAAAATAAGATTCAGTTGGACAATACCCTATGAATCTGTAACAGGAATAGTGATAATACTAATAACCGTAAGGATTAATTGTTATAGAACATATGTTATGCACCACAAATGCCTAACTAGAAGTGCTTTACAGATGATAGGAGCCTGGCAGGGTGCTATAGAAGAGGACACCAAGAATTATGCATAAAATTAAGTGCACTAGTACCCCAAGAGAAGGCAGCAACCTTGAGAACATCATTTGATTCACTCTTCTGCTATGAGATGCTCAGATACACTTTGCATGTATCAGCTGCCTAACATAAAAACAATGTCAATATAACAGTAATTGCTGCCACTTCTTGAGCATCCACTTACCCAGAATCCAGGGGAATGACTTCATTTGATTCCCACAACAACCTGAGAAGGTGCTACAATGCTTCCTGTTTCACAAGGGAAGAAACCCAAGCTCAGTGAGGCCTGGAGCTAGTAAATAATGCTTTCGTATAAGAGCCCAAGTGCTACATTATTTCCTTTTATTAAACTATTCCTGTATATCCATCAAAAAGCTTAAAAATGAGCACCGTTAAATAAGTGAATCTAAAGTAAGGACTCTTAATCTGGGACCACAACTTCAGTTGTTCTGTGAACCACTGTAATGAAATGTCTAAAGCAGGTATACACATGTATTTGGGAGCAGTGTTTCTTATTAGTCTTAAAGGAGTCTTTGATTCCAAATAAAGCTAAAACCTGAATTAAAAGGAAGGCTAGAGTACAAAATAAAATACCCCAGCTCAAACTGAGTATTAAGAGCACAAGACAGGAAATGTCCCAAAGTATGTAATGATGTCTGTTCATCTTCACTTGCCTCTAATACTCACTACATCCAGAAAGAGTTCATTTCACTATCCACCCAATGGCCTCACACAAAACACAGTTGAGTTTTCTGAGAGGGACGTTAAACCACTTCGCAGCTGTTGCAGGATGAGCTGTGCTGTACCTTTCCTAGCAGAAAAGCCATGATGAATCCACAGAGTTTTGGTGTCTAGTGGTGTGGAGGCAGCCTGCTTAGAAGCAGAAGTGTGAACAAATAACTGCTGTAGGTCTCTTGTAGGCTCATTTTTTTCTAAACCCAACAGGGATTGGATTCTGATTGTGGTCCAAATAGAAATTAGGTCATTTATTCCACTTCTGAAAACCTGGCAGGAATACCCTTCTTTAAACACATTCATTAGGCAAACTGAACATTTTCCAAATAGGAATTCAAGAGAGATTTCCAAGTCTCACGCAAGCACGTGGCTTGATCTTGGTTTGCAATCTTATTGTGGATGTGTAGGAAGAACTCAAGTTCTTGTTGAAAGACCCATCTCTGTGGAAAAGAGAAATGCTAACTCTCTGAGAAAGAAGACTGTGGGAAAGAGTTGCCATGTCTTTATTTCAACAGAAGAAAGGAAGAGAGGCCCAATTCTCAACAGACAGCAACAGTTCTTCTCTGCCACTTACCTCCTAAGGAGCTTGCACGAGTTTGAGATGCACACTATGCCACAGATGAGACTCAGCGAACCCTGCTCACACTCATGGTTATGTCACCCTCCTTGGTGGAGACATGTTTTCATTAAATGGCTTGTCATAGCAGTGGCCTGGCAGTATGGGAGGGCAGGTGGTCACATCCCTCCTCAGGACTGAAGTCTCAAATGGTATCTAAGAGGAGGCAGAGAAAATCTCTTCAACATTTTCTACATTTTCCTCCTTGTCTATAGGTTTAATATCTTCACACAGATCTAACTGGGCGAGCAGCAGTAAGCATGTGGTAAGTCCATGTGAATCACCTCTATAAATCCACCCTATGAACTACCTCAAGCTATCATAAATTGAAGCTACTTTAAATCTTAGTGCTCCTAAATATACTTTAAAAATTGAAAAAAATCTTATGCAAGTCCCTTACTTCACTTCAGATCATCTAAGTTATGGGGAAAAGGTAAAAGTCATATTCCACTGAACTCCTTTCTCTAATGTTGCCCTTTTATGATACATTGGATACTTATTCTCAATTCTTTATCTGCTCCCTGAAATAGAATTATCATTTTTATTGTATTTTTTGGTTGAATTATTTTTATTTTTTTGGTTGAATTACTTTTAAGGAGAGGTTTGATTTTTGTTATTGGTGCAGAGTACCAAACCCAGGGCTTCCAGCTTGCTAGGCAAGTGTTCCATTGCTGAGGCAAATTCCCAGTCCCTGTAATAGGATTATAAATCCACAGCTTTTGTCATTTTTTTATGAGTTTACAAAGTTAATATCTCCACTCAGTTGATTTTCAGCCTACCCTTTTGGCTTGTTTGGGACTATAGAATACAGAAAGAAGTGACAGTGTATCTGTTATGAGCAGAGACCTGAAGAGGCATGGAAAGCTTCTTGCAGCAACTTCTAAGCTTCTGTCATTCACTATGCAGAAAAGTAGATCTCAGATCACTGTTGTTCTTTAGCCCAAGTCCCGTGGACATAGAACAGACATGAATCACACCCAAAGCCTAGATCAAAGCCCAACTGAAACTAGAAAAGCAGAGCCAATCCATGGACAATAGATAAAGAAGTATGTTTGTTAGCTTCTGACGTATCAGGATTACTCAATACTGCAGCTAAAGTTCACTAATGAATCTTCCAAATCCAATGCACCAATAGGTTTTTCTATAATTTACCAAACAAGAGATTTCATAAAGCTCTATCTATCTCTGTTCAAAATATACAAACAACCAAAAATAGATACCTCCCTTCATCAAAATATGCAATGATATTCAAATTCATTTGAAAAGAGCATTCTAACTAGCAGTTAATTTGTAGGATTCTCACCTTGACTAGCTATACATGCTGATACCTGTGAACCAAGTAACTGCACTGAAGATAGCAATGTGTAATAGAAGGGTCATGCTTGGAATACCTGTTATTCTGGTCTTCTAAATATGTACTTCTTGTCATGGCATACCAATTATTATCATACTGTCTCACAAGTAAAAGTTTTCTTTTTTAAATGGGCAATAATGAAAAAAAGACACAAGAAAAAGAAAAAACAATTCACAGGACTGTCCTGCTGCAATGCTGTATATAGTTAGATTTCTAAATTTCTGTGTAAAATATGTAATTGTTTATTCATATTCTTTAAATATTTTTCATTTTTAAAATTTTTATCTCCATATTCTGTAGGGACTTAATGTTTAACATATCAATACTTGATGGAAAAAACCTGTTCCATGTTATGCCCAAGATGTTTGATATTCAGACAGTGAAGTTAAACCCAACTGCAATAAGATGTAGGCTAATAACAAGCTTCTCTTCTGGAGGGTTAACAACCTAAGTTTGCAGACCAAAAATTAGAGAAATAGAAGGGCTGCAAGGACAGCCAAAATTTTGACCCTAGCCTTTTAAGGTCAGTGAAGACTCAGGATATAGGAGAACATATACTGTAACATCATGTGACTCAGTTGTGTCCCAAATTTTCTGATCAAGGAGATTATGGGCCACAGAGCAACATGATTGATGATGTAGAGTGTGCCTAAGGACAGTCGCCTGGAGGGAAAACATTCTCTCAGGCTTTCACAGAGAGCACATTGGTCAAGCAATGGCTGTGACTCATCCACATGGCTGACACTGACAAAGGATTGCAAACTGCGGTACACGGTTACAGGATAAATCCTGAGGGGACTTGACTGACCTTATCAGATACAAAAGTTACATTTCTTGTTATACAGGTCTTGCTCTATCTTGGTCTTAACCATCCAGCAGAAAAGTATAAAAATGAGGTGTATAAAGTAAAGCTATATTAATATACTGACCTGTAAAAGGCTCAAATCAACTTCTGTGGATAACCCACTACTGTTGTGGACTGCTGGACTGTGTTGAATTGTTTTGCTGAATTCATGCACCTATAGTATTTAGATGCCAATGGAATATCCATTTCTGACAGGACTAAACAGAAAAAAGGTGATACAAAGGAAGGACCATTTTGCATCTGTATATACAGAATAGTTAGGATAGATATATACCTACTTTTGCTTAATTCAATGAGAAGAAAGATTTGTACTCATAGTGTTTGGACAGGATATTCTGTTTGTACTGTGGCTAACCACTAAGAAGATAACAATGTACAATGTATTAATTATTGAAACTGTCCTATTAATCAGTTTTGAAACTGTCTCATTGATATTTGTTTCTCAATAAAACAAAATTTAAAAAAAAAAGAAAGACCATTATAGGGCCAGGGATATAGCTCAGTGGCACAGGACCTATCTGACAAGTGCAAGGTGATGAGTTTGATTTCCAGTACCAAAAATAAGTGAGTAAGTAAGTAGTATTTTACTTCATCCCCCTGAATAACTGCAGAAATATCTTTTTTTTGGAAAGAACTCAGTTACTTTATTTAACATGTAATGCATGTCATAAAGCAAAATGCATGTATTTACTTTTCCCATACTCCAATGTATGTCTACAAATCTTTAGGTTTCTAATTTTAGTTTTGCATCTATCATGGAAACAGCTATGCATTTCTTTCTACAGAGAGCTAAACGCAGACTTAGACTATAAATAATGAAATAACATTGAAACATGACATGAAACTAATTAGCAAAGAGATTTTTAACATTTATTGCTTATTCCTACAAAATGGTAAATTTTAGTCAAATTGATACTTCTGTAATTTTGTTTCATGTATTTTAAGTCATATGCACAGCAAGTAGTATAGGTATCAATTAAATTTTTAAATTAAATTGTAAAAAAGTTCTAATCTGTTAGTCAACATATATTCCCTTTTACCTACTGGCTTCTCAAAAATCTATCCTCCCAGAAAAACTGTCTAAATAGGGAAGACAATACAAATCCTCCTTTAAAATTTTCAAGTTTTGTATGTGTGCTGCCGAAGCGAGCACTAAAATTTTCAAGTTTTGTAGGAACAACAACAACAAAAATCCATAAACTATTTTATTAAAATCTGATTATAGGACAGAAGTTCTTTAACGAGTCCTCCATTATTTTTGTGCCTAACACTGTGCTGTATTGAAAGGTCCTGTAATTATGAATCATTTTCCAGCTTCTTCAAGTACAGGACACAAATATGGTTCTAAAAGCAAGGAAGACTGAAAGATGACTTGACTTTGGCTTTTAAAAATTTAATGGTGACCCTGAAATGCCAGATTCACAAGTAAGACAGCAACAATAGAAATTAAAGCAGCAAGCCACAACTTCACCACACATCATTGAGATTTCTAAAATAGGCAACAGTGTTTTACTTCTTGCACTCAATCTGTAGAATCTTCTTTTCATTTTTCCTGTTTTGTGGTTGCAGGCAGTTCAAGGCTTGCCTACTGCATAGGCTCAGCTTTTCTCATGGAGATCTCAATCTTTGTTGCAGTCATAGTTATGTGACTTCACTTTACATCGATCACACTCCATAATTTCACATTTTGATGAAATTCTTTCTCCCCTTCAAATACAATGTGCACTTTAATGAAGTACAGATTGGTTTTACTAAACTAAGATCTGGAAGTGAATTTTAGCATACATGGAAATGGTGACTTCACCCCTAGGCTGATGCCAGTCATGTCTACAGGGAACAAATTTTTTTCTCAGCATCCTTCTTAGTCCACATGTACTTCCCTGTGGTACAGCCTTCTGGGGCTAAGAGTGTGTTAAAGTCAGAAGTTTTTCTTCTGTAATAACTCCAATATTTCATCCCCTCATGGAAACTAGGTACTCCAGAATGATATACATAGACTTCTTCTAGACTCTGTAGACCCTGATATGTCTTTGAACATCCTCCATTTTTGCATGAGATCCCAATTTTAAATTCATCACTGTCTTCTTCTTTCTTATCTTCTTCATTCCCTGACGACAGTTTATCAAGTGCTTGTTTTAGAGAGGCAGATATTCTTAATTCCAAACGCATCATTGGTTCATCTGGCCTTGGTCTTTTGATTGCCTCTACCCGCTTTGGTGCTTGAATGACATGCTCCTGAAACCTGGGCTTCAGTTCCGAGAGCTCTGCCTTCTCAGCAGTCTTGACTTCTGGTTTGACTGGCTCAGGAGACTTCTCGCTATTATACCTGCCTTTCATGCAGCCTGCAAGTGACCTGCTTGGTGCTCATGGTGGCCAAAGTGTGAACGTCACTCACTGCTCGCTGCTCGCTTCCTCGGCGGCCGCCTCAGCCACCGCCACGCCCTCAGAAATATCTTTACCAGTCATTTCAGAATATTTTTTTCTCCTTTAAGCCTTTATAGAAAAGAATGTTGGGCCAGACAAATAGTTCAGCAGATTAAATTGCCTGCAAGCAGGTGCAGGGGCCAGGGGTTCAATCCCAGGCCTGTCGTGCTGGCCCCGCCCCAACGGCTTGCTCAGATGGCGATTGAGACTGGACATGGTGGTGTGCGCCTGTAATCTCAGCTCTTGGGAAGCTGTAAACAGGTGGATCACTATGAGTCTGATCTAGTAGTGAGACCCTGAATACCCTGTAGACCCTTCCCTAAAATACAAGAAAAGAAAAAAAAAGAAAGAAAAGAAAGTTGACAGCAGTTTTATTTCATAAAACTTTTTGACACACTCAGTTGAGGTGGTTCAGAACCCCCAACCTGAGACTTGTCAGTCTTTTATGTACCTCCTTCTATACATGAGAAATAGTCATAGCTGTCATAGTTAGTCTTAAAGTGGGTATACAGTGTAAGGATACTATGTATTATAAATTGATCAAAAAAGAGAAAGAAATGAATAAAAATAAATAAAAAAAGCACCCGTATGATGGTTGATTTGATGACACTAGGAATGGAGCACTGAATACCAAATGTTGACAGTGACTTAAAAAAAGTCCATCTGTTTTTCACAATGCTAAGCTGTCTTCAAGTTTCTGTATCTCTGAATTTCTCTCCTTCCCTAGTTTGTTTTTCTATTTCTTTTAACAATATTGAATAATATTGAGTTGCTTTCACCCTAAGAAACTATGAATTGCCAGGTTCTGTTAAGTTACTGGTATAATTGGAAAAAATTGAATTTGAATAGAAATTTGGTTTTCATATCTTTTATTTATTAATGTTCTTCAAAATACAAAATGTAAAAGGATAGAACAGTTTTACATAATATAGAGAATGTCAGGAACAGAAAAAATGAGGACAAAGAAAAAATAGAAGCTGAATAAAAATAATGGGTTTAGTTCTGTCTAGAGAGTTTTGGTTTTTACATCTGTTTGTGACTAATATGTATTTCTCATCTGAAGTAGTGTTAACTCATAAATATTACTGGTGCTTATCCATTTGATAAGTAAACCTAGTGATTCTGTAGCCATGGTTCAGAAAGAACTATTTGCTTTGGTCTCCACTCAAACTGTAGGGAAAGCAAAGGAGTAGTAGGATTTGTAGAAGTCTGATAGATAAATGGCTGGTCATCAACATTGATTGTGTCTTTGTTCCTCTCATGCATGGGTGTGTTCAATTTGTTATGAGTGTGCTTTTATGAGTGTAAATCGCACTCCAATAAAACAGGCTTTTTAAAAGCAAAACTAGGGAACAAATAAAATTTACAGGATTTGTTAGTAAATGTATATAGAAGCTAGCTACATAATGGTAAAAGACAAGGGGAAATCAGACTCCCCTAGAAATAGAAAGCTAAAAATTTGATTTAGAAAAAATCCTTCTTGTAACAGACAGTTCCTGCTTGTATACAAGTGATAGCAACAGTAGTGTGTATTATCCCAGGCCAAGTTTCCAGGTTTGGCAACTATAAAGTAGCTCTTTCCTCCCTGGTGTGACATCTGCAATCCTGGTTACTCCTCTTGGTGGTTCAGTTATCAGTCTCTCAAGTTGAAATACAAGGGTTCAAACTCCAAGCCCCTACTTTCTAACTATGGAAGATTGGGCAGGTATTTAATTCATCATACCTCAGCTTCATTATCTACAAAACAGTAATGGTGTGTAGTTCAGAGAATTATTGCAAAGAATTATGCACATGACATCTAGGATATGCTCAATAACTTTTTAGTTATGATCGTAATTTCTATGGTAATGCCTCAGAATGTGACACAAATAAAAATAAATCACCTAATTCTTCCCAAATTACCTTTTCTATAAAAATAAAAAAACAAATGACTGAAATGTTCATGGAATTACACTGAAGTTTGCAACTTACTTTAAAATGCACCAAAAATAACCTGATTTAATGGATAGATGGCAGGATCAATAAGCAGAGATATATATGATAGAATAAATATACTGAAATGTTCATTGTAGCATCTAGGTGATGGGAATATGGAAATTCAAAGAACATTTTTTTTTCAATTTTCTGTATGCAGATGTTGGAAAAAATGCAAAAAATTGAAAGAAGTAAGTGGCATACATATTAAAGTTCTATATTATTACTAAATATAAGGAAAGGTCCTATACTGTATAACTTCAGGTTAATTATAAATATTTACCAATTTCCTCTTGTTTTTCCAGCCTTCTTGGTTTTCCTTTCAAAATTCAGGAAAACCTTTACTTTCACCCTAGATAGGTCTATTCTGTTAGATGCTCCAATGAATGCTTATTTCTCTTTCTGTTTGTAAGCAGATTTTGTATTCAAAGCCTTCTTTCTACACAAAGTGATAAGAACCACAAAGGCCCACCTAGCTTGTTTTACTCCAAGAAAAGAAGAGAAGGTATGTGGGGACCCTTCTCTTTTAATAGCCCATGAGTATGATTCAATTATGTCAGAGATCTAAATTATTTATACTTTATCTATCCCTCAAATTAGGCAAATTCTAAAGCTATTTAATTGCAAGAGTGCATTAATTTTCCATAGAGAAATGTAATTTTCTTGGTTCAAAATTCTACTCATTGTCTGCTATCCTTTTTTGTAAAGAGATTCTTGTTTAGCTCATGAATGTTTGGGCCAACAAAAAAGGGGAAAATGTCTGACAGACACAATTGACTTGTCTTCCCCAAAGTCTTCCCCCACCTTTTTTATTTAATGGCTCACAAGACTATCTAGAGGCCAAAAATTTAAAAAAAGGCATGGTGGAACCTAGGGAACTGGTACTTGAGTTCCCATTTCTCCTAGTTAAATGAATAGTAACTCATATCACTTGTAGATGCTGCGACAGTTGTAAAACATGTCAACAAATTCTCATCAAGAGATAGGATCAAGGGTCAAGATGCCGAAGAGAGGCTGAGAAAGTGAGTTTTGTTTTCCCAACATCTATAATAATTCTACAAAGGTTTGAAGGCTGGGAATTCTTGCTAAGTAGTCAACCAGGACAGTCCATTGAAAATCTCTTTACAATAAATGCAAGTCAGATGACTATTGGTAGAGGGACAAGGAAATATATAGTCTTTTTTGCTAATTGCCTACTAGTTGAGCATTTTGAAGGCTAGTAATTTACCAACACATGAAAACCATTTTTTGTCATTCAAGAAAATTTACTTCAGTATGAAGAGTAAAATCAACCTTTACTTTGTTTTTACTATATATAATTCTTGACTTTTTATTGTGATTCTTCAACATCAATGCCCCTCCCTATGTATTATTCTTTCTATCTTTTCTTCTTTATTTTAATTGAAGCACAGGGCTAGCCAAATAGCTCAGTGGATTAAAGTGTCTGCAGGCTGCCGCAGGGGCAGGGGGTTCAATCCCCGGGCCTGCCTTGCCAGCCCCACCCCCGGGGCATGCTGAGATGGCAGTTGAGACTGGGCGTGGTGGTGCACGCCTGTAATCCCAGCTTTTGGGAGGCTGTGAACAGGCGGATAACTACGAGTTCAATCTAGTAGTGAGACCCTGAACACCCTGTAGACTGTTCCCTAAAATACAAAAATAAAAATAAAAAAATAATTGAGGTACAACAGGAACACAGTATGCAATGTACTCTAACTTAAAGTGTGCAGCTCAATATATATCTATATCTATATCTATATCTATATCTATCTATATCTAATATATCTGGCTTATCAGCTATAGGCTGAGATCTAGAATACTTCCAATACCCAGAAGGCTCTTTCATGCCCTATCTCAGTCAATCCTCCCCCTCAAATAACCATCATTCTTATTTCTATCTCCACCTACTAATTTGCCTGTTCTTTGTGATCATGGTATCTCCCCTGCCAGGTAAGTATATTGCCTGTTCTTGAACTTAGCAGTAAACCATGCAGTCTGTATGTGTTTATTATCACTGGCCTCTGCCATGTTGTCTATGAGAATTAGTTCATTTTGGGCTGAGTAGTATTTCATTCTACATATTTATTAGAAATTGTTTATTCTATTAATGGGTGGGTAGGTGATTTCCATTCTGAGGCTATTATAAATAAAACTACTATAAACATTCTTGCAGTGTATGTCTTCTGGGGATATACACGTACACTAATTTCTCTCAGGCACTTAGTTAGAAGTGGAATTTCTAGATGATAGAGTACATGTGTATTCAACTTTAGTGAATACCACTTAACCAGTTTTTTTTTTTCTTTTTACTTAACCAGTGTTCAAATTGGGTATATTCACCAATTTATTTGAAGCTTCCAAGAGAAGAGATTAGCATGCTCCCCGATGCTAAATCTTCTCACCAATCCAGTACCTGTAAAGAGAAGTCTAATAACACATGTCTAACAACACTAGTCCTGTAGGACTGGTTCCACATCTTCCTATCAGACTTTCTATGTTACTCTAACTCTCAGGGTCAGCTTAAAGGAATCTACAGCAAGTGGTTATCTTTTACTCCTTCATGATGTAATAAAATATAAACAGGTAAGGCAAATGATGCTTACATCCATTTTAAATTTGTCTTATTTCAATAATTTGAGTAACTCTGTTCTTTTCCTTTGGTTCATGCCTCTGTGGTTTAAAGAAATAAATGCAACTAAGCTATGGGTGTGTGATGAAAATAAATGAGTAAAGTTCTTTAGGCTTCCTGGGGACAGGAAGGAGGATGGGAGGAAACTGTTACAGAAATGTAATCATTATTGTAATCGGCCTGCAGTGCTATGAATAAGTCATAATTATCTCACAATCTGAGTTAATGTCGTGATGCTTGTTCTTGCCGTGTCAACATGTGCGTGCACATATCAAGAAGACCACAAAGCTGCTACACTACAGAACACCTCAAGCTCCCAATTCATGTGACTGTTGACCTCATGCTCCAGGAAAACATTCAGTACCATCAGGACTGGGTGCAGTTTGAGGCACACTGGCCTCACCTTTCCCTATGCAAATCCTTACTGTCTTTGTGTGTAAGAAAGACCACATTCAGCTGCAATAATGACTTGTGTACAATAATGACCTGTCATTATTGTATTGGGTGGGAGCCAGTATCTGGCAATTCTGCAGGTGTGTTCTTATTTAAACTTAAACAAATCCCAGAAAATGTCATATTCTTGTGCATATGAATGTTCCTAATCTCATCTTCATTCCATTCTTGTGAGTTGTCAAAGAATATTCTACTCTACAGAAAAGAAAAGAAAACTGGAGAGAGAGAAGATAATGAGAATGAAATTGGGAAAACTTGTGTGTTCATGAAATGGTTTTAAGTATGCTAAATTGGATGCCAGCAGTTTTAGTCTAGACCAGCTATTTTGTTGTTCCCAGATTTTTTTTTTTTTGAACATGAGGAGGCAATGTTAAACTAAGATGTGTGTGATGATTCTGAGAGATGAAATGGTCTCTGGGATCAAAGTCAGGGTTCTTCCAGATGCTCGGTCTCTTTAGCATCTAGACTTGGTCTGATGCATGGTCCTTACTGGACCCCACTCAAATCAAAGGAGAGCCTTTGGAGGAGCTGGGGCCGAGGCACTGGCAGTTTTTTGAAGTTCTTGGGATGATTCGAATGTTCATCCAGAAATGAGAAGCACTGTAGCCCAGCCTGCCTTGGATCATGGGCAACAGGAGAAAAGCAGCGCTACCTGAATTGTGACAGTCATATTCAAAATATTTCCAGCATGATCTGCTGATTCTTTTTTTTTTTTTTTTGTGCAGGGTCTCACTACGCAGCTTGGACTCGTACTGATCATGTTTTCAGCCTCCCCAGAGCTACGATTACAAGCTTGTGCCACCATGCTTGGACTTGGTGGTTGGCTCAGTGCACCCCAGGGGTGGGGCTGGCACAGCATATGGTGCCAGGGATCAAACCATGGCCCCTGTGCTTGCCTAAGCAGGCGCTTAGTCTGCTGAGCTATCTTTTTGGTCCTGATCTGCTGATTCTTAAATATATGATCAAATGACAGGGTGGATGAAAATGCTAACTTTCATTGAAGTAAAGCAGAAAAAGGGTAAAAAATAACACCTTTCACCAAACTTCGTGTGTCTTAGGTACTTTTCTTTCATTGCTGAGACACAATATCCAACACCCAAAGTTAAACGGGAAAAGGTTTATTTAGTTCTGAGTTTCTAGAGGCTTCAGTCCGCAACCAGCTGTGTCCAACGCAGGATGGCATGGTACAGGGGCAATAGTTCATCATGGTGGTAGACAGCAAAAGCAAGAGGGCTTAGGGACATGGGATTGACAAGTTTGTTTCTGTCTTCATATTGTATTCAGGGTGCCTACATGAATCATGGTAGCCCTCACTCCTTAATCCCAGCACTGAACTAAAAATCAATCACGAACTCTAGGTTCAGCTACCAAGCCCCATCTAAAAGTGCACCACGTTTTGGGGAGACATTTATTTATTTATTTATTTATTTATTTATTTAATTTCATTTATTTATGTGTGGTGTGTGTGTGTGTGTGTGTGTGTGTGTGTGTGTCTGTGTGTGGCCAGCTCAGCCCACCAGGGGTTGGGGCTGGCTGGCATGTGGTGCTGGAGATTGAACCACGGTCACTGTGCTTTGCTAAGCTTGTTCTAAGTTGGTGCTTTAGACCACTGAGCCATCTCACCAGCCCCTGGGGAGACATTTAGACACAGACCATAACATCATGCTTCATCCATTAAAAAGGAGAAAAGAAATAAAAGGGGGAAGAACGGAGAAGATAAGGACAGTGGCAGGCATGGCAACTAAGCAGGGTGCTCAGAGGGCATGTAGCAGAAGTTTTCAGGATTCCAATATTTACCACTTCTCTAGGCCTCAATATTTTGACAGAAGGACCTGGAAAAGCACTGACCTAGCATGCTTGGCCACAGCAAGGCCCTGATCAATCTGAAATCATGTAACTTGGGAGGGCAGCACAGCCCCTTATACAGGAATCTATTTATATGTTAACACATTTTAAAAAATAAAGTAGGAAGAGCTGTTAAGCCATAGTTCTGGAGGTGAGAAATTGTCCAACTATGAGCTCCCTAATGGGCTCCAATACATGGAGCCTGAGCTGCAATCAGGAGAAGTACAGGAGTTGGGAATATAATTCCATGATAGTCACTTGCTTAGTATGCGACAAGGCCCTGAGTTTGATCTGCAGCATAAGTGAGAGAGAAGAGAGGAAAAAAATGAGGGGGAAAAGAAGGACAGGAAGGAGAGAGAGAAAAGAAGGAAAGGAAGTGAAGGAGAGAGGAAACTAGACACATTGGTACACACCTGTAATGCCAGCTAGTTGGGAGACTGAAGCAAGAGAACTGTTGGAGTCCAGGAGTTTACAACCAAATTGGGCAACATAGCAAGACCCATCTCAAAAAAGAGGAGGGGGAAAAGAGAGGGGGAGAGAGGGAAGGGAGAAGGAAGCAGAAAAGGGGGGATAAGGAGGGGGAGAGAAACTAAAAGGGAAGTTTTCATTAAAGATTCTAAGAGGTTACATGTTATCTTTGTTGACTGTATAAATAAAATTTTCAGTCAATCTTTGAGGTCTGAGCTAAGAGTCAAAAGCAAGTTCAGAGGACTGATGTAACACTTATACTGATGTGATATAGGATATAGTTAAATATTCTTAGTACTGAAATAAATATTGGCTTACTTCTTTTCAAAACAAAAGGAAATTCTGAGGAATGACTTAGGAGGAACAAAAGGAATCCTTTGATCTCCTCAGTGTAGAGACATAGTGAAGAGCCAGGGAAAGGGGTAGTCTCTGCCCCATAAGGCCCCACCATGGCTCCTAAGGGTGAGTGCTTCATTGGCTTCCAAACAACTCTTGGCATTCTCACAACAGGCACCAGAGATCATACAATGGCAACTAGAGGTATCACGAGCAAAATCCACCAACAAGAAAGACTTAGAGCATGAGAAACACAACATGGTTGACATCACATCATGATTCCTGAACATATGCAAGGCTCCTCCTAATGACTAAGAGAAAAAAATCTTTTTGAGGAGGAAGCACTTGAACGAAGCCTGAAAATTCTTTGTGAACTGGGAATTCAGGATTCCTATTGATATCATAACTGCATCTGTACCTAGCAGTTGGTGAGTTCCAGGAATATTCACAACACAGTAATTTTTTAACCTCTATCCAAACTCCATTAATAAAAACCACCATAGAATCAGAACAGAGTAGATGAGAAGAAAAAGGTATCTCAATGCTTTTCTACTATGAAATTCATAAACTCATGCTTATCATTCATGAAAGCTTGTTAGAACTGGATTGACTCAGGAAATTAAAAGTGAAAAAGATACAATATATAGAAACAATAAATGACTCTTGATAAACTCCATGTTTCTCACTGTCAGGATTTCGGTTTTCATAACATAAGCCACCCACATTGGACTTTATTTTTGCACAAGGACATGGTCTATGGAAGATAAGTATTTAAAAGCATGGCTGATAGAATGAATACTATGGAGCTAATCAGCTCATAAAAATGCAAGCAAACCACTTCAGGATAGAGAGCAAATTCCAGACAGTAAGTCTGACTCTCAAGGTCTTCATTTAATAATGTCCACTAGATGCAATTTAGACAAACTCATTCTTGTGTTCTGAATAGGGCCATCAGTGCCACAACAGAAAAAAGTAAGCCAAAATATTCTCCAATTTAGGTTAAAAGGGAAAAAAGACTATCTTTCTTTTTATTGTATTTCCTTTTTTCTCTCTCTCCTTGAAGAAATAGATATTTTCAAATGTTTGACACTTTATCATAGCAGAATAAAGTAATATCAACTTTTTTCCCAAAAAAAGAAAAAGAAGTCATGGTTATGAGAAGATTAAAAAAAACCCAAAGCTTTATTCTAACACTATGTTTGGAGTCTAGACCATAGGACCACCTTGTAGGCAAAACTACTTTATACCTGGTTGTTAGCATGTGTTGATAATTAGAATCCTTTGGATGAGGTCCAAGACAGAATTCCATACCCAATTGTATTTTAATATTCAGAACACTAGAGAAGGGCCAATTTGTTTTCCAAAACAAAGATAAGAGCCACCCAGGGGCTCTACTTTCTAAATGAAAATCATATTTAATAACCCCAGCATCATTTGTATGGACCAAAACATTGCTGCTATCCCATGGAGATTTACATTAGGAATAGCAGAAGATGGGGAGCCATGGGACAGATTTATCATTAGCTGGGTTTATGCTCAAAATACTGATACAGAGCTCTGCTTTCCAGGCTATAAAGTGCTGCTGAGACTCATGCTTCAAAAAGGGTCTCTGTCTGCCCTGAATCCAAATGTGAGACAAGGGACAGAAGGCCTGGATTCCAACATGGTATGCAAGAAGGCCAGGCTCTGGCATATAGAAGGAAGAGGGAAAAGGGTAAAGGGTTACAGATGCACTACCTATGTTTTGTGGAGAAAGAGTAAGAAAAAAGAGCGTGCCTGTATCTGACCTCTGAATACAAGGACTTCAGCATATGCGATGTATGATATTTGACCAAACTTGAGGATCTAGAGAAGTTAAACATCTGCTTATAAAGAATTTTCATGCACCTGATAATGCTATCAGCAAAGGGGAAAAACGTAAAACATATCAGTGAGGTTGCTGGTAATGGGAGATCTGCCACTTTAAGTGGATAGATCCCGTGAAGGGAGCCAGAGCGCTGAGGGCTGGGCATCAGGGCTCAAATTCTGTGTCTCCCACGTCCCAGTGTTGTGATTTTGCCAAGTGATTTCTTCTGGGCCCTGATTGCATCAACTGTAAAATGAAGTTGATAACAGTACCATCCCTTATATGGGTTAAATGAGTTAAAACATAAAACACAGAACTGTGCCTGGTATGTGACAGTGTCTGTGGGCGATTATTATTTATAATTTTTCAGATGGTTTGAAATTATCACCTGTAAAGCTGGAAATGGATTACAGATTAAAAACAGGACATTTTAAACAAAAACTCAGTGATGGGGGTGATGAGATTGATTGGGCTAGAGATGAAACAACAAAAATAGCACAGTGGAATCAAATGACTCTTTTTTCTAGCAACTGGCAGTACATAAAATGAAAATAATGCACCTAAAATGCTCTCACAATGTCATTTAAAGACAGAATAAAATGGTGGCTGAATTTGTTATAGGCACTAAGCTTTTATCATGTTAAAACAGTACACGAGTCATCAGCATAGTTGAAGCAGTGAAATTTTTCAAAATAGTTCTGCAGTCCTTGCCAACTTACAGCATCATTTTGAAACAACACACACTGAGCATAAAAATAAGGCTCTTAGTTCTTTCAGCATAAATTAAACAGCTTAATGTTATTGGAAAAAATATGCAAACAAAATTTAAATCTGATTATATAAGTGCGCATAGGATCTTTCAAAGCAAGACGCCACAATGCATATAGAGAAAAGCTTATTAGAAAAAAGTAGACAATTCAGTAGAAAAATGGGTCCAAGACTTGATCAGACACTTCAAAAGAGAACATCCAAGTCCATGTAATAAAAATAGGGAAAAAGGTCTCAGTTAATTATTAAGGAAATTGAAATTGAAACTATAATGTTATATCAGTACACACCCTCTGACTAGCTTAAAAAAATCAGAGAGTAACAAGTGTTTACAAGGACTTGGAGCAATTAAAATAGACTGAATGTATCTTGAGATGATAATGCTAAGTTAAATAAATCAGACACAGAAGGTGTCTTAGTCACTTTCCCAGGTGCTGGGACAAAATACCTCACACTCAGAAATTAACAGCAGAGAGGTTCACTTTGACTCACATTAATGGGCCAGGGTTGGCTGCTCCAACACAGGACGGCATGGCAGAAGGGCATCATGGAGAAGTTGCTCATCTTATGGCATGCTGGACAGGAAGCAGAGTGTGAAAGGAAGACCCAAGAAGGGAGATAAATCTTTCCAGTCTGTCACCACAGTGCCAAACCTCTTCTAACCAGATCCTATCTCCTGTAGCAAGTTAACTATAGCCTTCCATAATCCAGTCACCTTGCTAAAGCCCTGCCTATGAGAGCACAAGGCTTTGAAGGGAGAACTAGATATAAGCCATAACACATGATTTCTCTTACATGAGAAACTCAAAATGTAAATATTTTAAAGAGCAAAATAGACAAAAGATGGCAGGAAACAGGGAGATAGACTTCATGGAGATGGGAAAGGGCCTGGGGAAGGACTGAAAGGGAAGGGGAAAAGGAGTAAAAATGAACACACTGAATATATATTTCCCCACCTCAGGAAGAATGAAATTATCATGCATCACAAATATATATTAATAATTTTTTAAAATTTAATTTAAAAATCTGGATATGATGGTGAATGCCTACTAACTCAGAACTTGGGAGGCTGAGGCAGAAGGATTGCTTTGAGCATGAGGCCAGCCTGGGCTACATAGTGAATTCAGGGCCAGCCTGAACTGATTAGCTAGACCCTGTCCCAAAAAACTAAAAAAAAAATTTTTAATTAAAAAAATAAAACTTGGGCTGGCCTATAGCTCAGCAGACTAAAGCACCTGCTTAGGTAGGCACAGGGACTGGGTTCAATCCCTGGCCTGCCATGCTGGTCCTGCCCCTGAGGCATGCTGAGACAGTGACTGAGACTGGGCATGCTGGTGCCTGCCTGTAAGTGGGCATGCTGGTGCCTGCCTGTAATCCCAGTGCTTGTGAGGCTGAAAACAGGAGGATCACTATGAGTCCGATCTGTGTGGTGAGACCCTGTAGAGCCTCTACTAAATACATTAAAAATAAAATTAAAAAATAAAACTTTTGGTTCAATATTCGAAAATCTATCAATGTAATACACTATATCAATAGAGCGAAAACTAAAAACCACATGATCATCTCCATTGATGCCAAAAAGGCTTTTGACACAGTCCAACACTCATTCATGTTCAAAGTCCTACAGAAAATTGGAATAGATGGCCTCTACTTCAATCTCGTAAAAGCCATTTATG
>NW_004524617.1:12264845-12268535 GCF_000260255.1 Octodon degus | reverse complement strand
AAATAATGTAACTTAACAAAAAAAGGGTATACAGATGAATGTCCATTTTGTATCTGTGTATTCAGAGTGGTTAGGATAGATATATAGTTACATTCTGCTAATGAATAGAATGATATATTCTAATGGTGTTTGTAAATAGGATCTCAAGTGCGCATCTTGTATAGCAATTAACCAGTAAGTAGAATGTATGCAGTGTGTTAGTTATTGAAACTGTCCTAGCGATTTGATTTGAAGCTGTCTCATTGCTATTTGTTTATCAATAAAATTATGAAAAAACCAAAAAAACAAAAAAAGAGCAACAGTAAAGATCAAAAGCAAAGGAAAAAGAAAACAATTTTTCTTCTTTGTGATTGAAAAAAAAATAAAACTTTCCTGTATTGCAAGGAAGGGAAAATTGGTTCAAAGATTTTTGGCAACTATGATTACCTGACAAATTTGAACATAAGCATTTCCTAAGTCTGACTGCATGACTTCTCCCAGACATAAATGAAATACATAAATATTTACCTAAAGGAATGTACAAGAATGTTTGTAGCAACTCTGTTCATAATAGTAAAAAATCAAGGGGCTGGGGATATAGCTTAGTGGCCCATGTACCTGCCTGGCAAGCACTGAGTTTGATTCCTGGTGTCCAAACAAGACAAAAAGAAAAAATGAAAACAACCAAATGCCCTTCAACAGTGCAACGAATAGGAACAATATGGTATATGCATACAATGGAATACTTTACAGTCAGAAAAATAAGTGACCTATAAGTACATAAACACCCTGACCAGTTGCACAGACAAAATGTTGAAAAAAACCCAAAGACAACAATATGCAATGTATTAATTATTGTAACTGTCCTACTAATCTGTTTTGAAACTGTCTCGTTGCTCTTTCTTTCTCATTAAAATTAATTAAAAGCATGGAAAGAAAGAACCCAACTACAGAAAAGTGTGTACTACATGATTCCATTTCAATGAATTTCAAAAGCAGGTGAAGCTTTTGGTGTTAGAAATCAGGAGAGAGTTACTGATAGAAACTGAGCAGCACAGAGAGCATCTAGACACTCTAGGTTGTTCAGTTTAGGAAAATTCAGCAAGCTTTTCAGTTATTATTTGCATATTTATCTTTCTATGTAGTGTATTTCAATATAAAATTAACAGGTTTAGGGCTAGTGGAAAGCAATGGAGAAAGGATGATTAGTGCATATGAAAATACAGCTGGGTAGGAGGAATCATTTCTAGTGTTCATATCACCATAGCATAACCATGATTGACAGCAATTAATTGAGTATTTCAAAGTAGCTAATGGAAAGGATTTTGACTTTTCCCCCTACAAAAAGATATATGATTAACCACTAGGAAGAATGTATGCAATGTGTTAATTATTGAAACTGTCCTATCAATTTGGTTTGAAACTGTCTCATTGCTATTTGTTTCTCAATAAAATTATGGAAAAAAAGATATATGATTGAGGTGCTAGATATGCCAATTACCCTGATCTGATCATTACATATTGTATATATGTTTTGAAATGTCACACTGAACCCCATCAATGGTACAATTATTATGTGTCAATTAAAATGAAAATCTATTTTTAAACAATAAAAGAAAAAATTTGTAATTTAAAAATTGCTTCTTAAATCCTGATTGACTAATATTACAACACAAAAGAAAATTCCATGAAGGGAAGGATATTTGTCTCTTTTATTCATTAATGCACTCCAAGCACCTAGTCCCAGAACAACATCTGATACATAGTCAGTGTGATTAATTTTGATTGTCAATGTAATTGGCTTGAGAATTTAGTAAAGCACACTTGTGGGTGGGTCATGGGTATGTGACTTGGCAGGGGGCACACTATATCTTGACCCTGGTCCCTTGCTTTCCAATGCTCTTTCCTTGTGCTCTGCTTCCTAGCTGCCTTGAAGTGAGAAGGTTTAATATACTGTGTCCTTCCACCATGATGGGTCTGCCTTGGAGCCAGTCAACCATTGACTGAATCCCCTGAAACTATGAGCCCAAAATAACCTTTTTCTCCTTTAAGTTGAGAATGTCAGGCATTTTGTCCTAGCAATGGGAATGCCGATGAATATAGTAGATGCCTAACTTATATTTGCAGAATGATTGGTAGATAAACAATCTGCTTCAAACATGCCATTTATACCACTATTTCAAACAGTTGGAATAGAATCCAGGAACATGCATTTCTGATTACTTAATTCAAGGGATAATGTTATATGATATCTGAAATTTACCAGGATAAGAACATAGTTTTGTGCATTTCTCATGTTTGCCTATTTTTATATATGTTCTTTCTGATGACCACGAAAACTTTTAGTATTTAAACTACTTGTTCCTTATCCTATAAGAACATAATTGCTGAGTATAATGGTTCAAGTTATTTTTTAATTATGAAGGCACCCCCCCACAAAATTTTGAAATAATAAGAGCAGCAATGATCAACACATTGCATATTATTTTTAAATTAGTTACTTCAGAGTATGAGATATAGGCACTTATTTTTTTGTTTCATTTTTTTGCGGTACTGGGAATTGAACTCAGGACCTTGTGCTTGCCAGGCAAGCACTTATTCTACTTAGCTTTCTTTAATTGTCCAAACAATATTAGAACAAACCTTTCTTTTCAGTGAGCTAAGAGAAATTAGTAGTATAATGATCTTAACTACCTTGTGTATGTATATGTGTGCATATATGTGCATAGTGGTTTTTGTTTTTTTCCTTCTTTCTTTTCTGGTTTCCTCCATTCCAGTTTCTCTTTTCTTTTGAATAGTTTTTTCCCATTTTATGATGTATATTGTACATTTTGGGTCTTCTTTACTTGTTTAGATTCTCACACTAGGGAAACAATACAATGTTTGCACATGTGCATTTTATTTATTTCACTTATGAGTCTGGTCTTGAGTACATCCATTTTCCTATAAAAGTCTTCAGTTTATTATTCTTCCGGCTGAGTAGTACTCCATTGTATTAAAAATTATGTCATTTTTATTAATTCCTCAGTTGATGGGAATTTGTGTTGTTTCCCAGATGTAGCTATTACAATTGGTGCTGCTATAAGCATGGGTGCACAAGTATCACTGTGTTATGAAGCTTTAAATTCTTCTTGGAAGATACATAGCAGGAGAATAACTGGGTTAACTGGGAGCTATAATCCTTTTTTTTTTTTTTTTGAACCAGGGATTGAACTCAGGCCCTTGTGCTTGCCAAGCAAGCACTTATTCTACTGAGCCATCTCCCTGGCCCCAGTCCTAACTATTTGAGGAAACTTCTCACTGATTTCCACAGTGGTTGCACCACTCTACACTCCAACAGTGGAGAAAGGTTCTTTTCCCTCCACAACCCATCCAGCATTTATCATTAGTTGATTTCTTGTTAGTGGCCATTTTTTCTTGGATGAGATGCAATCTCAGTGTTATTTCAATTTGTATCGCTGAAATAACCAGTGCTGTTGAACATTTTTTCTTTTATTTATTTGATATTTGTATTTTTTTTCATCTGAGAAGTATGTATTCATCTCAGATGCTTGTGTTTTGATTGGGTTTTTGAATTTGAGAGGTCCAATATTTTTTCCCTATATTTTTTATTTTTTATATATTCCCCATAGTAATCCTTTGTCTGAGGAACAGCTGGAAAACATTCTCTCTCTCTCTCTCTCTCTCTCTCTCTCTCTCTCTCTCTCTCTC
>NW_004524617.1:12248106-12264620 GCF_000260255.1 Octodon degus | reverse complement strand
CATGTGGTGCTGGAGGATCGAACCGCGGTCCCTGTGCTTTGCCAAGCTTGTTCCAAGTAGGTGCTTTAGACCACTGAGCCATCTCTCCAGCCCCGCAAAATCTTTTTAATAAGATGAGGTCCTGATTGTTGACACTTTGTGATCGTTCCTCTGTGATTGGTGTTTTATTCATAAAGTCTTTGCCTATACCAATGTCTTCAAGAGTTTTACTAGTCTATCATCCAGCAGATTTAGTGTTTCTGTTTTAATATTTAAACCTTAGATCCATTTTAAATTTAGTTTAGTGCATAGTGAAAGATATGGGTCCAATTTTAATCTTCAATATGTGTAGAGCCAGTTTTTCCAACCACTTGTTAAAGAGACTGTCTTTCTTCCAGTGAATGTGCCTTGGTACTTTGTCAATGATCAAGTGGCTGAGTACATGTGGAGTTGTTTCTTCATCTTCTAGTCTATTCCATTGTTCTTTAGGTCTTTTCTGCCACTATCCTGCTGTGTTCATTGCAGTAGCTCTGTAGTATGATTTAAAGTCAAGGATTGTGATGCTCCCCCCAACACCTTGTTTTTGTTGCCCAGAATTTCTTTTTCTACTCTAGGTCCCTTCTGGTTTCAAATGAATTTTAGGATTTCTGTCTCTAATTCTGTTAGAATTCTGATTGGAATTGCATTAAATCTGTGTAACAACTTTGGAAATATGGACATTTTAACTATGTTTGTTCTTCCTACCCAAGACCAAGGGATATCATTCCATTCTCTGATATCCTCTTCAATCTTTTTTTTTTAATATCAGGTATTGACTTTATATCGAGCTACACTACTGAATCTGACTGCTATTAAATCTATCAGTCTTTTAATGGAGTGTTTGTAGTCTTCTATGTACAGTAGCATGTAACCTGCAAATAATAATAATTTAACTTCTCTTGTTACTATTTTATTTGCTTATTTTGTTTAATTGCTCTAGCTAAATTTCCATGACTACATTGAGTAAGAGTGGAAACAATTGGACAAAGAATTGATTCTCTCACAAAGAATCAAAAGCTGAGATCCCATTTTATAAAAAAGACCTTTTTCATAGCAAGAGAAATCACCAATACAGTGAAGACAGTGAACATCTTCTTCCTGATTTTAAAGGGAAATCTTTGAAGTTTTGTCCATTCAGTATGATGTTTGCTGTTTGTTTGTCATAGATGAATTTTATCAGATTGATATAAAGACCATCTATTTTAATTTCTTTAGGGTTTTAATCATGAGTGGGTGCTGGACTTTGTTTTTTGTATTTTAGGGAAGGGTCTACAGGGTGTTCAGAGTATCAGTACTACATTGGTCTTGTACTGATCTGCCTGTTTAAAGCCTCCCAAGATTTGGGATTACGGGTGCATGTGACCAAGCCCAGTCTCAGGTGGTGGACTTTGTCAGAGGCTTATTTTGCATCTTTTCAGATGATCATATGATTGCTGTCCTAGGTTCTGTTAATACATTGCATTACATTTATTGATTTTTGCATGTTGAGCCATCTCTGAATCACATTTGGTCATGGTATATTATCTTTGTGATTTGCTACATCACATTTGCAAGTAACTTATTGAGGAATTTTCCATTTATGTTCATTAAGGAGATTCACCTGAAGAGTTCCTCCTACTTTCTCTTCCAGGATATTTAATGTTTCTGGGTTTTTTTTTTGGGGGGGACAAAATATTCCAATATAGTCCAGTACTCCGTAGTAGCAGTGGGTTATGCATAGTACTGGCAATATCTGAATCTGATGACTTGAGCCTTCCACAGCTCAGCATATTAACATGCCTCACTTTTCATACCTCGTTTCTACACTTTTCTGCTGCATGGTTAAGATCAAGATAAAGCAAGACCACAAGTCTGCATCTTGTACAGCAATTAACCACTAAGAAGAATATATGCAGTGTATTATTTGTTGAAACTGTACTTTCGATTTGATTTGAAACTGTCTCATTGCTATATGTTTATCAATAAAACTTTGAAAAGAAAAAAAAAGATAAAGCAAGACCTATATAACAAAAAATGCAACTTTTATGTCTGACACAGTCAGCCAAGTCCCCTTAGGACTTATGGTGAAACTCTTTACCACACTTTGTAGATCCTTTGTCAATGTCAGCCATGTGGATGAGTCACGGCTATTGCTTCACCAATTTGCTCTCTGAAAAAGCCTGAGTGAATGTAATAAGCTTCTCTTCTGGAGAGTTAACAATCTAAATTTGCAGGCAAAAAAATTAGAGAAAAAGAATAGCTGCAAGGACAGCCAACATTTTGACCCTAGCCTTTCAAGGTCAGTGAGGACTCAGGACATAGGAGAACCTGTACTGTAACATCATGTAACTCTGTTGTGCCCCAAATTTTCTGATCAAGGAGATTATGGGGCCACAGAGGAATGTGATCAATGATGTAGTGTGTGCCTAAAGAGAGCCACATGGGGGGTATTTATTTGTTACTGTTCTGTTTTCCTAATGTGTGCGTTCATAGGTATAAATTTCCTTCAAATAACTGCTTTCATCGTATCCCATAAATTCCAATAAGTTGTGCTTGGATTTTCATTGAATTGTAGCTACTGTTGATTTTCTTGTTTAATTTCATCTGTGACACATTGGTTGGTAAGTATTGTGTCCTTTAATTTCCATGTATGTGGGGATTTTTCTGGTTTCTTTTGTCATTTATTTCCAGTTTCATTGCACTGTGGTCAGATAAAATGCATGGGATAATTTCTGTTTTCTTGCATATACTTAAGCATGACCTATGGACCAGTATGTGGTCTATTTTAGAAAATGACCCATGTGCAGCTGAGAAAAATGTGTATTCAGCTGTGTTTGGGTGGAGCACTCTTTATATGTCTACTAAGTCAATTTATTGCAAGTTCTGGTTCAGTTCTGCTGCTTATTTGCTATTTTTTTTGTCTGGTTGACCTATCTTTTTGGTATCAGAGGGTATCAAGGTCTCCTGTTAAGATTGTGGTATTGCATCACCAGCCGTTCATGAAATGCAAATGAAAACAACACTCAGATACCATCTCACCCCACAAAGAATGGCTATCATAAAAATGAACCGACGAGACCCTTCAATGAAATAAAGAAAAAGAAAGAAAGAAAAATAAAACCTATCAAAATATGTTTTTAAATAATTTTTCACCTTCTTTTCCCAATATACTGTGAAATCAACTGTCTTTTCTTAACAAATTTCATGTTTTACTCTTGCCTAAGCTGTCCATTCTCTATGACACATGTATGCGTCATATGCAATACAAATTCTTTCTTCCACTCTGAATGTGAATCTCAGTGGTATATAAGCCATTTTCTTATCTGTCCCCTAATCTCTAATTTGAGCATGACTTTCTTTGTGCAGGAAGGTTATACCCTCCTGCAGAGTTAAGCACTTGCTCTTTCACATTGTATGTAACTTTATTATTTGTTAGCATGTTTCTGTCTACAAATAAAATGTGAGATTCTCTTGATATACAATATGGTCTTTTGTGATTATAGCTACAGGTTTTATAGTAAGTGCATCCTAAGCACATAATAATAATTACTTTTAAATATTGAAAGGCACATAATTAAGTACTGATGTAAAAGACTACTTTTATTCTTGTTTTTCAGACCTACTTTAAGCAAAATAACAATCATTTTTTCAAAAGGGTTTTCCATAATCTTAGCCTGATCTGTACTAAATTATTTCTTGCATAAAAGGTGTTTGCTTTCCACATATATATGTGCTATATGGTACATGTACATATTATATATCCATATATATTCTATGTTATTTAATGCAGATAATCTGACTTTAGAAGTAATGGAATAAACTCAGGCAGACACTAGTAAAAACTAATATTAAAGTTCATTTTTTCCTCTTCCATTAATATTTGATTCTTAAAATAGAGACAGATTTAAACTGGAACTGGTGGTGTGCACCTGTAATCCCAGCACTTGGGAGGCTGAAAACAGGAGGATCACTACCAGTCTGATCGGCATAGTGAGACCCTATAGATCCTATACTGAATTGGGACTACAGAAGCATGCTTGCTTTGTCTTGCCACGTAATGCCTTTAGGTATGTTGTATATAGCAAGAACATTCTCAGTGGATGTCAGTGCCATGTTCATGGAATTTCTCCCTTCCTGGGGTGGGTTGCCAACTGGTGATCAACTTGTAACAACCAGCTGAACTGAAATAGTTGGTGCGTGTGGTGGGCCCACCTAATGACTGGTGCTGGTAGCATAAGCAGCAGAACTGGAGGAGAAGGAGGAGGCTATTGGAAGCTGACAGAAGTTGATGGGAAGCTCTTAGTGAGCTGCTGGTTCTCCTGGACTCTTCTGCTGGAGGACCATGTCATGCTAGCTTTCCTACCAAATTTGGCTGTTCCAGTTAGAGGAGGTGCTCAGACTCTCATCACTGAGAATGGGTACGGTTTACATTCGGGGTGCTCTAGTCCTCACCTTTGGCGGCACTTCCTAACTCTGGAGATGATGGTGCACAGCTCCATATCCTGAAGAAGCTTGTTGAGTTGGCTTTCCTCATGGAAACTTGGCTTTCCTCATCGTTGGAGGAGCTCAAGACCTCACTGTTGTTTAAGATGGCTGTGGTACTTTTTTGGGGAGCTCTGGTTCTTACCTTGAGGGTCACTTCCTGACTCTAGTGCAGAGCCCAGAGCCTGCTAGCAGAGATCTTTCATCCTACTGGCACAGACTTTCTAGCTTCCACCACTGACCTTTTGGCCTTCTCAACCCATATCTGTGAACTAGGCTTGCATGAGACTTGGTCAGGGGTTCTAAGCTTCCAACTGGCCTTGTGAGAGATATTGTGATGAGCTCTAGGTCTTCTGCTGGACTCTGCAGGGCATTATTGTGGGATTCAGGCCCTCAGCTGGATTCTTTGACCTTCAATATGTGGAGAGATTTCCTGCACTCTCCTTTTCTATATGATTCTTTGGGTAATTGTTATAAATAATCTTGCAAAATGCCTATCCTGAATTGTACTGTTGCCCTTGCAGAACCCCAAACCATGACAACTTCCTGGAGTCAAACACACCTTTATTATGTATAAATTACTCAGTTTGTGGCATTAGATTATAACAACAGAAAAACAGAATAAAACTGTTGATTTGTAAAAAAAAAAATGAACCGACAACAAATGCTGGAGAGACTGTGGGGAAAAAGGAACCCTTCTCCACTGCTGGTGAGAATGTAGACTGGTGCAGCCAATATGGAAATCAGTGTGGAGACTCCTCAAAAAACTAGGACTGGAAATCCCATTCAAACCAGCTATCACCCTACTGGAAATTTTCCCAGAGGAGCTGAAAAACATCATATCATAGGGATATATGTGCACTTGTGTTTATAGTAGCGCAATTTGTGATAGCCACATTTTGGAGATAACCAAGGTGCTTGTCACCTAAGGAATGAATGAAAAAGATGTAGTGTTTTTATACAATGGAGTATTACTTAGTTATAAGGAATGATAAACTTTAAGCCTTCATATATAAGTAGATGCCACTTTTGAAGATATATTCATCAGTGAAATTAACAAGTCTCACATATATAAATATTGTATAGTCTCCCTACTGCAAGAACTCAAAAGATGAAATAAAATTGGAAGGTATAACACAACTAAATGGAAAGTGAGAATTTAAAGATTAAACAATGGAGAGAGGGGAAGGAGAAAAGCTAGTAAGCATGGCAGGGGCAAAACTATACTTTTATAACCACAAGATGTTTAAGGCAATGATGCTGATAATCTCCATCAGGTTTTTTAAAGTACCAGTTAGCTGGTAGGATTCTCACCCTGACTAACTATATATGCTGATACCTGATAACTGAGCAAATGCCATGAAGATTGCAATGTGTATTATAGCCATGGTTGGAATCCCTGTTATTCTGGTCTTCTAAAAGTGTACTGCTTCTTATGTCATATCAATTACTACTATACTCTCTCTTAAGTAGATGTTTGTGAAAAAAAACTTAATTAATGAAAACAAGAGATAAGAAAAAAAGTCTTAGTGCTGTCCTGCTACAATGTTGTATATGTTTAGATTTCTACATTTCTGTGTAAAAAATTGTAATTGTTAATTTCTATTTGTCTTACTATTTTTATTTTTTAATTTTTTTCATGTTCTGTGCAGATTTAAAGTGCAGCATGTCAAAGATTCATGAAAAAATCCTGTTCCATGTTATGTCTAAGGCATTTGATATTCAGTGATGTTAAGCTGAACAGCCCATGTTTTAGGGTAATAATATCATTAATTTTCTCTTCTGGGTGGTTAACAACTTAAGGTTGCAGACCAAAATATTAGAGAAAAAGAAGGTCTACAAGGATAGCCAACATTGTGGTCCTAGCTCTTCAAGGTCATTGAGGACATAGGACATAAGAGAACCTGTACTGTAACTCAATGGTGTCCCAAATTTTGTGATCATGGAGATTATGGGGCAACAGTGCAAAGTAATCAAGTATGTAGTGTGTGCCTAAGGAGAATGACCTAGAGAGAAAACATTCAGGGTTTCACAGAGAGCAAATTGCTCAAGCAACGGCTGTGACTCATCCACATGGCTGACACTCATCCACATGGCTGACACTGACAAAGGATCTACAAACTGTGACAAAGGGTTTCAGGGTAAATCTTGAGGGGTTTGACTGACTTTGTCATTTAAAACAGTTACATTTTTTGTTATATGGTTCTTGCTTTGTATTGGTCTTAACCATCCATCAGAAAAGTGTAAAACCGAGGTTTAAAAAGTAAAGCCTTATTAATATGCTGAGCTGTAAAAGGCTCAAGTCATCAAAAAAAAAAAAAGATTGTGGTATTGGATATTAGGTTTTTCGTGTAGATTAAGATTTGTCTTACTCTTTGCCACATCTCCCACAAGAATGAAGACCATTCTTAGCAATCAGACTGTTGACATTCCAGAAAATGTCGATATCACTCTGAAAGGATGCACATTTATTGTGAAGGGCCCCAGAGGAACCCTCCGGAGGGACTTCAACCACATCAATGTGGAACTCAGTCTCCTTGGAAAGAAAAAGAAGAGGGTCTGGGTTGACAAATGGTGGGGAAACAGAAAGGAGTTGACAACTGTCTGCACAATCTGTAGCCATGTACAGAACATGATCAAGGGTTTACACTGGGCTTCTGTTACAAGATGAGGTCTGTGTGTGCTCACTTCCCCATGAATGTCATTATTCAGGAGATTGAGTTTCATGTCGAAATTCAGAATTTCTTGGCTGAAAAACACATTCATCGAATTCCTATGAGGGCAGGTGTTGCTTGCTCAGTGTCTCAAGCCCAGAAAGATGAGTTAATCCTTGAAGAAAATGACATTGAGCTTGTTTCAAATTCAGCTGCTTTGATTCAGGAAGCCACAACAGTCAAAAACAAGGATAACAAAAATTTTGGATGATATCTATGTTTCTGAAAAGGGAACAGTTCAGCAGCCAGATGAGTAAGATCCAAGAGTTAGTCCAGCTACAGAAACAAGCTTCTGGATTGTAAAGCCAATCTGTGATATTTTAATGAGACAATAAAAGATCTTTATTAAATAGACAAAAAGGTTTATCTTATATAGTTGGGTGCTCCCATGTTTGATGCATACATATTTATGAGTGTTACCTCTTCCTCTTGAATTTTCCCCCTAATGAGTATGTAGTGGCCTTCTTTATTTCATTTGATCATTCTTGGTTTGAAGTTGAGACTGTCTTCGAACAGGATTGCTACCCTGCTATTTTTCTGAGGTGCTGGGGCATGTAGTATTGTTTTCCATCCCTTGACTTTAACCCTATGAATGTCTTTTGAGTTAAGTGTGTTTCTTGTGTACAGCATATTGTTGGATTTTGCTTCCTAATCCACCGTGATAGTCTATTTCTTTTAATTGGTGAAGTGAGTTCATTTAGATTTATGGTTATAACTGAGATGTATTGACTTATAATCAGCATGTTATTTACCTGCTGTTGCTTACCACTTTTTCTCCTGTATTTAATTGTTTGCCCTGTTTGGTGGGTTCTTTCCATTCTCATTTGTGGAGTTCTGGTCATTTTGGTGCCTCTCTAGAATATCTTTTAGTAGTCTGTGTTGGTTTGGATTTGTCATCATGAAATTCTTTAGTAGTTGTTTGTCATGGAAGTATTTCACTTCTCCATCAAACTTGAAAGAGACTTTTGCAGGGTATAATAGTCTGGACTGGAATTTGTTTGCATAGAGGACTTGATATACTCTGCTCCATGCTCTTCTTGACTTCATGGTTTGTGAAGAGAAGTCTGTCTTTATTCTGATGGGTTTTCATTTAAATGTGATCTGTTTCTTTTCTCTAGAAGATTTTAGCATATTGTTCTTGTGCTGAATTTCTGGGGTCTTTACTATTATATGGATCAGGGTGTTTTTAATTGGGTTGATATTATTTGGAGTTCTATATGCTTTGGTTACCTGAATGTTGGATTGTTTCTCCACATTTGGTAGGTTTTCTGCTATTACTTCTGCCCATGTTATTTTTGTATCATTTGCATTGACTCCTTCTTTCTCATTGATGCCTATTAGTCTCACATTGTTTATCTTAGGATCATTTTACAGATGTTGAATTATTTTTTTCTTCATCCTAGTTGTTTTTAAGAGATCTTTTCTTACTTTTTCATTAGCTTGGATGGCATCTTCAAGATCTGAAACTCTATCTTCACTTTCACTCAAACAGTTTTGCAAGCTTGTGATTGAGTTTTTTTTCTTTGTGGTACCAAGGATTGAACTCAGGACCTTGTGCTTACCAGGCAGGCACTTAAACAGCAGAGCTATCTCCCCTGTCTGTGATTGAGATTTTGAGTTCCTTTATATGTCTTTGACTCTGCTTCATGTGATCTATTTGTTTCCTATATTGCTCATTGGAGGATTACATTGTTTTTCTATTCTCCTTTAATTTTTTATTGGTGTCTTCTTTAGAAGCAGTTATTAATTCTTTCATTATAGTTATCCTTTCTTTTTTATTTTCAAAATTGTTTCTGATCTGATTTCCTCTACACTTTTCTGCAATTAACTATTTATTTCAGATACTATTAATTCAGAGATTTCTTTTTTTTATTGCAGAGGTTATTTCTGATCTGAGTTCCTCTATACTTTTTTACAGTTGTTTCTTTACTTCAGATGCTATTAATTCAGACATTTCAGCTGTGTGATCCCCAATTTCTTCTGTGCTAGTGTCTTCTGCATTTGTTCTGGGTGGGCTTGTGGTCTGAGCTTGCATTTTGCTCCTTCTCTTTGTCTTTTTGTATAGCACTGTCCTCTGACCTTTGGTGTAGAGCTTTGGTGTAGTTATAACCTTAGCACCTGCTGAAATTCTTACCCAAGAGAGATTATATGGTTAAGGCAGTTATAGTTTTGTATTTACAGAACTACAATTAGGAACACTAATAATGGGTAGTGACATTTAGCAGTTGATAAACTTTTTAGCTAATGGGTTTGTATTTTAAACAGTACGAGCAAGCATTATATCTGTATAGCTAAAGCAGATATTAAATTAGGAATTTGAAAAAAATTTAAAAAATAAATTGGGAATTTTTGTTTAAGTTAGTTCCCCTAAGTTCTGTCTGATCACCTCCCCTGATGTACCTGGTGTCTTCCAATCAGACTAGTTCACCCCATTTACCTTTTGTCCCCTTTCTTAGTCAAGAAAGAAAGAGAGAAGTTGCCCTTATTGATCTGGGTCTAGCAAAGTGTATCAGCTTACTGGGTGAGAATCTACAAAGTTTGAATTCATCCTGATGTGCCTGACTTGTATCTGGCTGTGGTGCTCAGCTTCTTGCTGTGACCTGTGCAAGTGAAGTCGCTGTGCCCCTCTGGAAAGATGTTCTGCTCCTGGATTAGTTGAGTGATTCTGGCCCCTAGCCTCTCTGCATGGACTTCAGCTGCAGAGTTTCACACCAGCCTGTATGCTGGGCCGGGGCTGGGTCTGGAGGGGTCCCAAGAGCACTTCAGAAGGTCTCACTTACACACCAGGTCTGGGCTCATTCTGGAGAGGTCTGAAGTGGTCGCAAGAGCATGGGGGAAGGTCTCACTCACTAGCTGGACCTAGGATGGATCTGGAGGGCAGAAGAAACAGTTCAATGCCTGCAGAAGACAGCAAAAGCAAGCCAGGGGACCCTAGCAACTTTTTTCATTTTAGTAGTAGCCTATGTATGTTACTGAGATTAGGACAGTACCTAACCAACGAGTGGACTTATTTAGTTATCACCCTGTACTTAATCCTAGCATTGCACCATGAATCAATCACATACTCTAGATTCAACAACTTCTGAAAAAGCTGCACCTATGACAGCATGAGGCTTTCAGGGGACATCTAGTCCTAATTTTTTTCTTTTTCTTCCATAATTTTATTGATAAACAAATAGTGATGAGACAGTTTCAAACCAAATTGGTAGGACAGTTTCAATAATTAACACATTGCATACAATCTTCCTAGTGGTTATTTGCTGTACAAGATGCGTAGTCCTAAATATTAAAGCAGAAACAGTCTGCTAGAAGATAAGTAAAACTTTTGATGACACAGGCATAGGTAACAACTTTCTGTACAGAACCCCACCTGCAGAATAGATAACACCAAAAACAACAATGGGATTATATCAAATTAAAAATTCCGTATAATCAAGAAAAAAACCAACAGAATAAAGAGATTGCTCTCAAAATGGGAATTTTTTTCTGCATACTCCTCAGACCAGGGACTAATATTTTTATTTATTTATTATTTTTTAGGGAAGGGTCTACAGGGTGTTCAGGGTCTCACCACTAGATCAGACTCATAGTGATCTGCCTGTTTACAGCCTCCTAAGTGCTGGGATTACAGACGTGTGTCACCATGCCCAGTCTCAATTGCTGTCTCAGTGCACCCTGTGGGTGGGACTGGCATGGCAGGCCCAGGGATCGAACCCCTGGCCCCTGCACCTGCTTGCAGGTGCTTTAGTCTGCTGAGCTATTTTGCTGGCCCTTAGGGACTAATATTTAGGATATATAAGAAACAGAAAAAAATTAGACTCCCTAAATATAAGACCCAATTAAAAAAGGCAACTGAAATGAATAGATACTTCTTAGAAGAAGAAATACAAATAGCCAATCAATATATTGAATAGATGTTCAACATCTCTGGCTGCTAGAGATGTGCAAATTAAAAGAACATTGAAATTCCATCTCACTCCAGAGATGATGGATACCATTAGAAGTTAAATAACATCCAAAATGGTGCTGAAGGTGAAGAAGGAAGCCCCTACCCCTCCCAAAACTGAAGCCAAAGCAAAAGCTTTGAAGGCGAAGACGGCCATGTTGAAAGGCATTTATAGCCACAAAAAAAACCATACAAATGTCACCTACCTTCAGCCATCCCGAGAAACTGCGGCTCCAGAGGCAGCTCAAATACCCTCAAAAGAGTACCCCCAGGAGAAACAAGCTTGACCACTATGCCATCATCAAGTTCCCCCTGACCTAAGAATCAGCCATAAAAAAGATCAGGGACAACACACTTGTGTTCATTGTGAATGTCAAAGCCAATAAGCACCAAATCAAACAAGCTGTGAAGAAGCTCTATGACATTGATGTTGCCAAGGTCAATACCCTAATCAGGCCTGTGGAGAGAAGAAGGCGCATGTTCAACTGGTTCCTGATTATGATACATTAGATGTCACCAACAAAATTGGGATAATCTAAACTGAGTCCAGCTGTAATTCTAAATACATACTTTTTTCCCCATTAAAAAAAGAAGTCAAATAAATGCTGGAGAGGCTGAAGGGAAAAAGAAACCTTTCTACACTGTTGGTGGGAATGCAAACTAGTATAACCACTATGGAAATCAGTACAGAAATTCTTTACAAGACTGAAATACAAGTATCATTTGACCCAGCTATTCCTCTTATATGTATCTTCCTGAAAGACTTAAAGACATCATACTACAGTGGTGCATATGTATTTGTATTTACAGTACAACTCAGAATAGCTAAATCTGGGAAGTAGCCTATGTTCCCATGAACAGAAAGATGGATAAAGAAACTATGATACTTATATGCAATAGAGTACTATGCTATAAAAAAGATAAGACTGAGGCCTTTATAAGAAGTGGATGAATTTTGAGACCATAGTGCTAAATGAAATAAATCAGACACAGACATTTAAACATCACATGGTTTCTCCTATATGAGAAACCCAAAGTATAAATAAATTAAAGAGCAAAGGAAATAGCAAGATAGATCTTAGGTAAATCAAAAGAGATAGAAGAAGGTGAGGAGGGACCGAAAGGCACATAAAACAAAGATTTGTTATCTGTTGTGTACCAATTCCCCACAATGAATGCAATCATGATGTACAGCAAATGCATGCTAATAACAATAAAAATTAAAATTAAAAAATTCCTGCTGTTATGCTTTAAAATGTCCTTTCAAAATCTCATATACAAGGTTGGGCATGGTGATGCATGCCTATAATCTCAGCACTGAGGAGGCTGAGGCAGGAGGATTGCCTTGAATTCATGGCCAGCCTGGGCTACATAGTGAGTTCAGGACCAGCCTTAACTACATAGTGACTCCCTGCTTCAAAATGAAAAACAATGAACAAACAAACAAACAAACAAAACAGAACAAAAGTTTCAGGTATAGAGGTGGGACTTTGGGAGGATGATTGACCATAGGGGTGCTATACTTATCCAACAATCCATTAGATTTATAGCTGACTGTGCTGGTTGAGTATGGACCCTGATTAGAAGAGGTGGGTCACTGGGGGTGTGTGTGACCTGAAAGGGCATATTCTTGTTTCTTGCTTCTCCCTTTGCTCTCTGCTTCCTGACCACCATGTGGTGAGAAGCTGTCTTCTGCTGTGCAGTTCTGCCACTCCATTTCTGCCTTTGAGCCAGCCAGACTTGGACTGAGCCTTCTGAAACTGTAAGCCAAAACAAACCTCTTTTTGATTTGTAAGTATTGGACATTTTATCCTTGGGACAGAAAGTGAGTAATACATGTGCCAAAGACTGCGTTAGGTGCTTTATGTTCTTTGTCTTATTCAATCTCTACCATAAAGCTATAAACATAATGTTTGTTTTATTGTTGCCAAAACCTAGGTGTGAAAGATTTAGTGACTTGTTTGTACTGCTTTGTTTTAGATCTGGGATCTGACTCAGGTCTCTTTAACCCTAAAGTTTGTGCTCTTCTTCTTTTTTTTTTTTTTGCATTTTAGGGAAGGGTTTACAGAGTATTCAGGGTCTCACTACCAGATCAAACTCATAGTGATCCACCTGTTTACAGCCTCCTAAGAGCTGGGATTACAAGCACACATCACCATGCCCAGTCTCAATTGCTATCTCAGTGTGTCCCTGGGGGTGGGGCCAGCACAGCAGGCCTGGGGATTGAACCCTTGTCCCCTGTGCCTGCTTGTAGGTGCTTTAATCCACTGAGCTATTTTGCTGGCCCAGGCTGTGCTCTTTTTTTTTTTCCTTTTTGGTGGAACAGGGATTGAATTCAGACCCTTGCACTTGCCAGGGAAGTGCTTATTCTACTGAGCCATCTCCCTGGCCCCCAGGTTATGCTCTTAATCATAATGTTACCATATATTCCCCATTGTCCTTTAGCCCAAAGGAGTTTTGAGCTACTTGACATTTGTGTCCACTATAAGTCTGTTATGTAGCTTTTATAACATCATATTAATGAGGTAATGTGAGGATGGCAGGGAAGACAGACAGATACTGTGGGATATGTCACTGCTGCAGCCTTGGGCTTCTGTGTTCAACATACCATGAGAGAATATATTTGTATTTTTTAAAAATTATACCAATTTCTTTACTCTTTATAAGTTCTTATCTTTTATTTTATTAGTATATATTTGTCACACATAATAAATATGTCCTTCATGGAGAATTGGTACATACATATATCACATTTGATCCTTTTTACTTCTTTCCCTTACCTCTGTCCTCACTACCCTCTAGTCCTCAGATCCCATTGCCATCTATCTCCACAGTCTATGTCCCTCTTCTCATCATCTTTTACTCTCTCTCTCTCTCTCTCTCTCTCTCTCTCTCTCTCTCTCTCTCTCTAGAACCAGGGATTGAACTCAGGCCCTTGCCTTTCTAGTCAGGCATTCCCTGGCTGGAATTTTCTCCTTCAATTATTTTTACTTAGGTTTCTCATATAAGAGAAATCATTCAATATATTTAGTTTTTTTATATATGTTCTATTTCACTTGACAGTATGGTCTTGAGGTATATCCATTTTTGTACAAATGACTCAAATTTAATTTTATTTATAACTATATTAGAACTCCCTCATGTTCATTTACCACATTTTCTGTACCCATTTATCTGTTGATGAGGAAACAGGCCACTTCTATGATTTAGCCATTATAAGTTACGCTACTAAAAACATGGGTGTACATATATCACTGCAATATGATATCTATAATTCTTTTGGGAAGATACCCAGAAGAGTGTATATCTGGGTTGAATGGAATTTCTGCTTTTAGGTTTTTTTCCCACTGGGAATTGAACTCATGACCTTGCCCTTGCTAGGCAGGCACTGTACTGATGAGCTATATCCCCAACCATCCTATTTTTAGGTTTTTTTTTAAAGATACATCCAAACTGATTTCCATAGTGGTTTAAGTAGTTTATATTCTGTTGTGCTTTTTACCTGCCCCCCTCCTTTCCAAGCCTCATGTGCGTACTAAAGGTGGGGCTTTTAAAATGTGCTTGGTTTGTGTGAGTGAGACCACCTGGGCCCCAATGGATCCTCATTGGACTCAGACCTGGCTTGTGAATGGGACTGCCTGGGGCCTGCTGCATCTTCATGCAAGTCAGCTCCCAGGAGTAGAAGTTCTGCCATCAGACAGGCCTGCCATGGAACCCTGTGGCAGAACTCCCTGCAGAGAGGCTAGAGGCAAGACCCACTCAGGTGATCCAGGAGCAGAACATCTTACCAGAGTGGCATGGAAGGTTCGTCTCCAAGGGCTGCAGCAGGAAGAAGTGGAGCACAGCAGCCACACCCAAGCCACACCCACCTAGACAAATTTGAACTTGGTAGATCTGGACCTGGTGCTAAGGTGCTAATATCTAAGCTCTACACCAAAGGTCAGAAGACAGTGCTATACAAAATGACAAAGAGAAGGAGTGAAATGCATTCTCAGGACCTGAGCTCACCCAGAACAGATGCAGGAAACAATAACATAGAAGAAATTGGAATGCACACACCTGAAATCTCTGAAATAATAGTATCTGAAGTAAAGAAACAACTGCAGAAAGGTACAGAGGAAATCAGATCAGAAATAATTTCTGAAGTAAAAAAAGAAATGATAGCTGTAATGAAAGAAATACTAAGTGCTTCTAAAGAAGACATTGATAAAAAAGATAGAGGAGAATATAAAAATGATGGAATCCTTGAATGAGCAATATATGAAAGAAATAGAATGGATGAAGCAGATTCAAAGTGCTATACAGGAAATTAAAACTTCAATTACAAGCTGGCAAAACCATTTGAATGAAAGTGAAATAGACTTTCAGAACATGAAGAAAACATTGTAACTAGTGAAAAGGTAAGAAAAGATCTCTTAAAAATAACGAGGATGCAGAAAAAAATAATTCAACATCTGCAAGATGATGCAAAGATGAACAGCGTAAGGCTATTAGGCATCAATGAGAAAGGAGTCAATACAAATGATATAAAAATAATATGGGCAGAAGTAATAGCAGAAAAATTTCCAATATGGGGAAACAATCTGGCATTCAGGGAACCAAAGCATATAGAACTCCAAACAGCATCAACTTAATTAAATCCACACTCAGACATATAATAATCAAGATCCCAGAAATGTAGCACAGGAACGTATACTAAAAACCACTAGAGAAAAGAAACGGATCACATTTAAAGGAAAATCCTTCAGAATTATAGCATATTTCTCTTCAGAAATGATCAAGTCAAGAAGATCATGGAGCAAAGTACTTCAAGTCTTGCAAGAAAACAAATTCCAACCCAGACTGATATACCCTGCAAAAATCTCTTTCAAGTGTAATGGAGACATGAAATACTTTCATGACAAAGAACAACTAAAGAATTTCATGATGACAAAGTCAACTCTACACAAACTACTAAAAGATGTTCTAGAGAGGGAGCAAAATGACCACAACTCCATCAATGAGAATGGAAAGAACCTACCAAATAGGGCAAACAATTAAACACAGGAGAAAAAGAGGTATACAAAAGCAGTCTTTCAGTTTTCTTTTATATACAGCAGCAAAATATTTCCATCAGCACACTCTACAAATGGACTTCTCCTGCACCCTATGGGTCATGATTCTATCTGGGTCTACAGGGTGGATATCAAGGAAATAGCAGTAGCTCAGTCCCACAAGTGACACCTGGGCACCAGTAAGCGTCATGGATACTGTCCATGTCCATGACATACTAGAACTTTGTGCAATATCCTATCCCCAAATTGTTAGAAGTGCTGGTCATATATTTGCCATTCCAGTAATTATGTAATGTTTTATTCTTAGTAATTCTTTACTAT
>NW_004524617.1:12238506-12247137 GCF_000260255.1 Octodon degus | reverse complement strand
AACCTGAGGCTGACAGCTTTGTGGAAGCAGCCACTGAAAGGACTGAGCTAGGGCCAGGCCCCCAAAAGTGAGGTATATAAAGTAAAGCCATATTAATATGCTGAGCTGTGAAAGGCTCAAGTCAACAACTTCTGACATTGCCAGTCTTGCAGATAGCCCACACAGTCCTCGCCGCCTCTGGTCCCGCCACTCCCACCAGCTAAAGCGACACATGCAGTTCTTCTTCCTATAGTGCTATAATTTCAACTAAATTCAGAAATTTTAAATCTTTAAATATTTATTGCCTACCCCATTCTTACTTCGAGAATTCTAATTATATGAATATAAGTTTCTTGATTTTGGAACAGAGTGAACTGTTATATGACTGATTTTTTGTAAATTCTTCTTCCATTTTATTTTGGGCAATTTTTATTGTTATATTCATTTAAGTTTGTAAATAATTTATTTACAATCTGCAATGTGTTATTAATCTCATGCTATGTATTCATTTCAGAAATATTTCTCTAAAATTCACTCTGCTTACATCTTATATCTTTCACATTTCAATATTTGTTTACAATTTTTATATGCTATATAATTATTGATTTTCAATAAAGTAAATGAGAAAAAATATTTATTTTCTGTCAGTTAAACAATATGCTTTGATTATGGAGATGTTACAGCTAAATCTGATGTTAGGGGGTGGGGCCTGGTTAGCATTGTTTATAAGAGGGAATGTGACTTGGAAAGGTATATCTCCCTTCCTGGTTCCTCCCTTTATTCTCTCTGCTTCTCTACCACCATGATGTGAATTCCTTTTGTTCTGCAGTGCTCCTTTGTCATGCTGCTCTGCCTTGGAGCCAGCAGACTATGGACTGAAATCTCTACCAAGAGCCCAAAGATTTTCTTCTTTAAGGTATGGATGTTGGATATTTTGTCCCGGTAGTGAGGGAAGTGACTAGGATACATTACCACCAACAGTATAGAAGGGTTTCATTTCCCCCACATCTTTGCTAGCATTTTTTTTTTTTGGTGGAACCAGGGATTGAACTCAGGCCCTTGCTGCTTGCCAGGGAAGCACTTATTCCACGGAGCCATCTCTCTGGACCCGCATTTGTTGTTTTTAGGAGTTCTTGGTGATGGCTATTCATTCTGAAGTGAGATAAAATCTTAGTGCTATTTTGATTTACACTTCAGTAATGGTCAAAGATGATGAAGATTTCTTTCCTGCACCTATTGACCATTTGTACCTTTTCTTTTGAGAAGTATCTATTTATTTTATTTGCCCATTTTTTGATTGTCTTTTATTTTAGGAGGCTCTGATTTTTTGGAGTCTGAGGAGTAGTAGCTAGCAAAATATTTTCCTATTTTGTAGGATTATAGTTTAGTTACTTTGGTGGTTAACTTTCACTGTCAGCTTGAAACCTGGGAACTATTTTTGGTGTGTATGTGAGAGGTTTCCAGAGATCAGTATGTGGACCTGAGTAGACTAAGTGAGTGAGATCTGATGTCATTGTAGATAGGGGTCCTACAAACAGCGAGAGTCTAAGAGACAACAAAAACAAACAAACAAACAAACAAACAAGTCAAATATACCTATGTTGCAGTTTTTGCTGCTGAATTCTCAGAGAAATTTTTTCACCAGAACTCTGATCTTAACTCCTAACAATATAGAACTGATAGTATTAAATGTGTCTTTATAGTTTTCTAATGATATTCTCTTTGAGAGTGTTGCTCTAAACTTTTGGAGGTCACATATCTCCTTGAAAATTAATTAACAAGCTGGATTCAGTGATGTGATGGCACAGATCTATAATTCTAGCACTCTGCGAAGCTGAAGCAGGAGAATCACAAGTTTGAGCCTATACTAGCCTAGGCAATTTAGTTACTTAGCAAGTCTCTTTCTTGAAATGCATGAGTTGGGGATGTAGCTTGGTGTGAAGGCCCTGGGATTGATCAACACACACACACACACACACACACACACACACACCCCAAATGAGATCTTTGGACCTTTTTCCATATAAATATAGTACACATAGATTTCACATAAGCATTAAGGAGACGGATTTTGGACTGTTTAAAGACTGTGCATGGATCCAGGCTGATTACCTAAGCTCTACTTGATGCTTCATGAGAATGTAGGAAGCCTGAATTATTCATGATTCTGTTATTAATCATTTAGGCCATGTGTTATGGTTTGTGTGTAGAAGTCCCCCGAAAGACTCATGCAGTCTTAGATGGGGCTTTTTCAGAGGTGGCTGGGTCTAGAATGTGCAATGCTGTAATTCATTCATGGTGCAAAGCTAGAATAGAGGGCATTAGAATTATGGGTGTGAGTGCTACCTGCCTTAAGTAGCCTGGATAAAATATAAAGGAGAGAAAGCACAGTTTTTGCCTCTTGTTGCTTTGTTACCTTCTGTTTGCCATGAACTTATTGTCTTGCACAATGTCCTCCCTCTGCCACCCCACCCTGCTTCAGAGCCAGCCAATGGTTGGCTGGAACCTCTGTAAACTGTAAACTAAATAAGCCTTTCCTTTTTTTTACTTGTGGCTGTTGGGTATTTAGAGAAAAGCAAGGCACCACATTAAGGCCAATCTGTTAGTCTCTTTAGGCCTGAGTTTCCTTATCAAGTAAATAAAGGGTTTGCCATATGTTAGTCTTCACATACAGTTCTACTATATAATTCTCTTCTGACTTTCTAGTCTTCTTTTATGAATAGGAATTGGTTTCACTCTCAGTGAAGGCCTGAAATCCCTGTTTTTTGCTGACAAAAAGGAACAACCCAGAGTGGATCCCGTCTAGAGACAGTGTCCTTTTTTTGTTAACACAAACATATACTGAGGGCCTATTATGTGCCCAGTCGTGTGCAAAGTGCTGGTGTTTCAGAGATAAAGCTTCAGGCTTGCCTCACGGAGTGGGGGAGCCTTCAGTGCACTTACACATACATTTTCTGTTTTAAGAAATGAGAAAAGACCAAGTTATGTGAGTTTCCCTGGGCCTGCATAAAAATCTGCTTAAATGGTCTCTATTCAGACTTATTCTGGCAGCTTCGTTTCTAATTCAGTGCTCTCCTTCAGGGGAAAAGCTAATGTATGGAGAAGCAGGCTTCTTTGCCATTCTGTAGCTCAGTGCTTGCCAGGGCCCAGCTTTTAATTCTTAAAGGGACCAGGCATTTCTTTGTAGATGCCTTCAAAAACACCTCTTAACAACACAGTTCTCAAGTAGGCAGGCCACAGTTTCCTCACACCCACATTGCTTTCCCGACTCCTAAGCAGGCCAGAAAGATCTGCAGGGTTGAGCTGGTTTATGAGGGATACAATAGAGCATTGAGAAGTTCTCATTTTTATTTACTTATTTGATAATCTGCTACTTATTTTATTTTTCTCTTTTGTTTAGTCTTTGTCTTTCTCCCTTTGATACTCACCCGATTCCGACAGCATGATTACTTAATACTTACCTGCCAAATTAACTGACTTATTTTACCAACTGGGTGGATATACAATACCTTGACACTTGCTATTTGAGCATTTTACTGAATGCAAAAAATGTCCCCAGTGATATCTTATCCAAAGGCGAAGCCCTAGGGCTCTTTTTAAGAAAAAAAACATTTAGTGCTTTTGTATTTATAAACTGCATTTGGTTATAATACATGTTCCACTATAAGATAGAGGCAACTAGTATTCTCCTTCCTGTCACAAATGGTGAAAGATTCATACTTAAGCATATAGTCCCATGCAATTTTGTGGAAATTGTTCTGCTATCCCCCCAAAAGAATATGGCTTTGTTCACAAAAATTCAGTACCTGGATTGGGCCAATGAAGTTTTTTTCTTTGATTTTTTTTGAGGGGGGATATACAATCAGCCATGAATAAATAAAATACTTCCCAAATACCACATACCTGGGTTTTTTTTTGTGAGAAATGGGATTAATGATATTTTGTCTTTGTTTTTATCTTTCTGGAAAGATACCACAGGAGCAAATATTTTTCCTAATATATATCTCAGTTTCCTCAAACAAATCCTTAACTAAAACATGAGTCTTCAAATAATTCTTCACATCTGGTGCTTCTAGGAGACTGATACACTATAGTAGGCCTGTCTAACCCATGGGCACATGCAGCCCTGGACAGACAGTATTGTGGCCCTACCAGATTATGATTTTTAAAATATTATTACGTGAACATTAGTGTTATTTTTCATAACTCGCTTGTATAATGCTCCATCATGGGTTGAGTAGGTGATAATGGAACACTGTTTGGAAAGCTATAGTACAGTGCTAACTCTGCCTCCTGCACCTCCCACACACAATTAGCTGAATAGAAACCCGTGTGTCCCAGATGTCACATGTGTTTGTGTGACTTGGTGAGTAAGACAAGGTCAAATATTTCACTATTTTTATGTTTGTATTGCACTCTTAAAAATGTTATAATAAGAGTATAAAATTAATGGATATTTTGTTATGTATACACATTAACTATATTATGTATTTTATATGTGACTCGAGACAATTCCTCTTCATTCAATGTGGCCCAGGCAAACCAAAAGGTTGGACATCCATGGTTTGTTGATAGAGTTAGATATTTTGATTAATGTTTATAGCTCTCATGGTGTTATGCTGAGCTGTAGGGGACTCAGGTCAACAATTTCTGACACTGCTAGTCAAGAGGAAGACCCAATACTATTATGGGCTACTGGACTCTTTTAGAATATTTTGCGGAGTTAACACACCTATAATATTCAAATGATGGAACTAAACAAAAAAGGGGATACAGATGAATGTCCATTTTGTATCTGTGTATTCAAGGTGGTTAGGATAGATATATAATTACATATTCTTAATGAATAGAGGGATTTGTTCTAATAGAGTTTGTAAATAGGATATCATGTCTGCATCTTGTACAGCAATTAACCACCAGGAAGAGAGTATGCAATGTGTTAATTATTGAAACTGTCATACCAATTTGATTTGAAACTCTCATTGCTATATGTCTCTCAATAAAATTATGGATAAAACCATTTATAGCTTTCTCTGAGAAGACAGGATTTTAGTCGCAGGTCCAGAAAAGATCATGTTATTTGTATTTCCTTGGGACTGAATGCACTCTCTAAGTGGTCTTCCTGAACTGTAGCCTTCCTTGCCTTGTATGATATTTGAGGCCGTTTGTGTTTAGGCTTCTAGAAACAAGGAAGTAGAAAATCAGGAGAGGGAAAATAAATAACTGAACTGAATCTCAGAGTCAGGTTGTATGCCTTAGGGGACAAAGATGTTTTTGCTTTAACCCAGTGAACCCTAAAGTAAAATAAATACAATGCTTTAGTAGCACTTGCTGATGCTGGGCCTTCTTGATAAGCTTTATGGCCTCTGGATCTGACATGATTAACACAGTTTAAAATGTAAGATATTTTAAACTGGTTGGTGGCAGATGCCTCTAATTCAGCATTCAGAAGGCTGATGCAGGAAGATCATTGTGAATTGCAAGCCAGCCTGGGCTACATATTAAGTTCAAGGCTGGCCTGGAATTCATAGCAAGACCATATATTATCAGAAGTGTCTCGCTTGAGTCCGAGCTCCTGGCGCTCCCACTTGGATTGCTGCAACAAAAGTCCTTATAAAGAATTATTGCTGTGATAGTACACATTCTCTGTCATATGAATTCACTCAAATTTAAATTCAGGGCTGATTTCCAGTGCTCTTTGTAATTTGAGTATTGGTGAATAGGTGGAATTTTCTTCCCCATGCCCAAAGCACAAGCTGTTTTTCAAAGAGGTATAGTTTAATTTGCATTGACCTACCTGATTCCAAGAATCCATAGGCTTTACCCTTAATAATTTCTATTTCCTAGAAATAATTTCAGTTCTTCAAATCTCTACTAACAACAGTTATCAAAGCGTGGTCCAGGGAACTCTAGGAGTCAGAAGACCTTTTGTGAGGTTATACAGCATAGAACCTATTTTATAATAATATGAAAGATTTATTTTCTATATTCTCATTTTTTAGTTATGGTAGAGATTTCATAGGCTTCATGATATATAATACTGTATCAGACTAAGTACAAAAGCAGATATTTGCAGCAGTTGTCTTAACTTAAACATTAAATAAATTTGCAAAAAAAATAAAATAATGCTATTCTCACTATATTTTATACTGTAAAATATAGCTATGTATCATTCATCATGTTATTCATATTACCATGTAATGGATTTATTACTGTCTTTAAATGAATGACTAAAAAATACTTGAGTTCTCAGTTTGCATTTATACATGGCAAATTTCATTAGATATACCTATATGAACAAAAGCTCTTTGGGGTTCTCGGATATTTGAATTCAAATCAATAAGTTTCAGAACAGCTGCTTTATTATCATATGTACATGGTCCAGTTCAGGGGGGAAAACATTGCAAACTTAGAGAATTGAATCATATGGAGCATGAGTGTATTTTCTTTGTAAGATGGCAATGATTTGTGTAAATTTTAGTGTTGTTGCAGTTGGATGTTTTATAAAGAATTATGTTTTTACCATGCCACGAGATGTGTTTTATTTTGACTCAACATACAAATAACTTTCTATAATATCCTAGGGCAAACAGGAGAATTTGGCAGTCCTATTAGGGCTTGTCCCCTTAGAGACCCACGGGCTAGTGACATTGGGGTGGAATGCCCAGGTTCACAGTGCATCTTGTAGCTTGTGTCCATCTTGCAAGTGGCTCTTCCTCCATGTGGGTCTTAGATGACGGGGGCAGGGAATCCTCTGGGCTCTTAGGAAATCTCACTCCACTTTTCCTGCTCAATGTCTCTTTGGTCAGCAGGGTGTTTTTCTCCTGCATCTCTGTCTTCTTCAGTTTGGCCTCAGTAAAGCTGATGATTTCCACTATGTGTGGTTTGTCTGCCATTTTCTTAAAACTATCATAAGTGTCTCACTTGAGTCCGAGATCCTGGGGCTCCCACTTGGATTGCTGCAACAAAAGTCTTTATAAAGAATTATTGCTGTGATAGTACACATTCTCCGTCATGTGAATTCACTCAAATTTAAATTCAGGGCTAATTTCCAGTGCTCTTTGTAATTTGAGCATTGGTGAATAGGTGGAATTTTCTTCATTTGTCACTGAACTGGAATGTTGAGCCATTGTTTCACAGGTGAAGTTAGTGGCATTTATCATTTGCTCTGTTTTCCCCATATTTTGTTCGCTCTGGAAGATAAACAGTATTTGGTGACTTGTTTCATGCAATTATGTATGATCATCTAAAATTCATAACTACTATTTATTAATTAACTTAAAAGGTGGTAGCTTAAAAATAACTGTTCATGGTGTAGATAAAACTGTAAAAAATTGACATTAGAGCTGGCTGTCCATAATTCTTTCTAATTATGTTTCCTTTAGTCTTGTATATGTTTGTTCTTCCTATCCTTCAGAGAGGGCTAGTTCTGAACAATGTAATCCATTATCATTGATAATGGAATACCCTTCTCATAAAACTAAACAAAAAAGGGGGATACAAATGAATGACAATTTTGTATCTGTATATTCAAAATAGTTAGCATAGATATACAGCTGCATTCTCTTAATGCAATGAAAAGAGAGATTTGTTTGAATAGTGTTTGTGGACAGGATATCATGTCTGCATCTTGTACAATGAACAACCACTAAGACAATAATATACATGTATTAGTTATTGAAACTGTGCTAGTAATTGGTTTTGAAACTATCTCATTGCCATTTGTTTCTCAATAAAATTATTTAAAAAAATGAACAATGTAATCAAGAGGGTGCAGTATTTAGAGAGATATTTTACAGAGGAAATACTTAAATTAATTGAGTCAGTTCAGCCTGAAAAGAGGACTTAACAGAAATCTCCAAGTATATTTTGCAGATGATGGAAACCAGCTGTCCTTCAATTTAAAGAGACTAGAATAAGAGGACATGGACTTAGAATGTAATCAGAGGGATTTAAGACACAACACGTTTCCACACAGCAGAGGTTGGTAGAACCTGAGTGGGTTCCTGAAGGTAGCTGTGGGCTTTCTGTCCCTGGAGCCTTGAGAATTTGACACTATTCTCATGTTGATCATTTGTAGGCAGAAATTAGGCCACTGCCTCTAAACTTCTTAAGACTGGCACGTTGACATTTTAAAATTTTCATTGCAACATCTGAAAAGGACAGATAGTCCTTTGTAAAATTATATCTGAATATGATAACGATGAGGGGGAAAAGGAGAGCGGACCATAGATACACAGAATTCAGCAACAGTTGTTTCTACCTGTCTACTTGCTTCCTTTTTCCTTCCCTATAGTTCATAGTCTGCCCAGTGCTCACAATGATCTTTTTATTTTAAAAACATTATGCCAAATATTTTAATCTGGTAAAATGTACAAAGCATAAAATTGATCCTTTAGCCATTTTAAGTGTACAGTTCAGTAAGTGCATTGACACTGTTACAAACCATCTCTACCATCTGTTTTCAGAACTTTTCCATTTTGTAAAACTCAAAGCCTGTACCATTAAATACTAACTTCTCATTGGTCCTTCCTCTCAGATCCTACTAACCTCTATTCTACTTTCTATTTCTATGAATTTGAAGACATTTTTTTAAATTTTTATTTTATTTTATTTTTTTCTTTTCAAAGTTTTATTGATAAACATATAGCA
>NW_004524617.1:12233378-12237681 GCF_000260255.1 Octodon degus | reverse complement strand
TTTCAAACATCTTAGGCATAATAAGGAACAGGTATTTTTCATCAAGTATTGATATGTTGAACCTTAAGTCCCTACATAATATGATAAAGAACATTTAAAAATTAGCTTTTATTTTAACAATAGGATAAAGAATTCTATGCTTCTCATGTTTGCACATAAGTCCAAAAATCTCACCATATACAACCTTGAAGCAGGAATGTCCCACTGTATTCCTTTTCCTGTCTCTTGCTTTCATTCACCACCCCCTTCTTCTTGAACATCCACCTACCCGAGAGACATCTTAGCAGTAACTGGCATGAAGACATTTTTTTTTAAATTTTTTTTTAAAGGGCATATCACAGCATGTGATTTCCCTGACCTCAGTCCTTGCTACTGCTTCCCATTGAGGTTGCAGTGCATTCTCAGTAGCTCACTGTGGCTCTTCTTGCCTCTCTGGTCTTATTTCAGGTACTTTCTCGTTCACTGTGTCATTGTACTTTACCTTTATGTTTTTAGTCTCTCTGCTATTCCAAGATCATTCCCACCTTGGGACCTAATCCTCTGTTGGAATGCTTTTCCCCCAGAGCTTTGTGTCACTTCCCCTTTCTCATTGCTGGAATCTCAGCTCTGGTCTGACCTCTTTGGAAGGCTTTCCCTAAGTACACAATGTAAAGAAGCAACTTCTCAGTACTCTGTTTCTTATTACTCCATTTTTACCTTCTTTATGGTATTTATAAAAGCCTGGAATTATTTTATCTACATCCAAGATACAGTATACCCAGAAGTTGACTGCTTTTTACCCTTCCACTCTTAATCCTTGTTCTCAAGTGTACCATCATCTATCGATGATGATGTAGCCTCTTCTCCCCTTGGTCATCTTTTTTCAACAGATCAGCCAGAGGAATTCTTTAAAAACAGAAGTCAGATCACATGTGTCACCATTACTCTTAGACCAAAAGCTGAAATATTTGTCAATGCCCTGCATGGCCCTCATGATCTGGCCCTCGGAGATCTTTCCAACTGTAGCTCTTGCTGGCTCCAGCTTACTCATTTTGTCCTCGTACAACGCTGGTTTCTTTGCTGTTCCTTGGTTGAACCACTTGCAACACTCAGTGGTTTTGCACTGGTCATTTCCATTTTACCATTTTAAATAATTTACCTATTTATGTATCCTGTTTATTTTTTATTTATCTCCAGAATATATGGATATATAGATACAGAATAGAGATTTTTTTTTGAAGAACCGGGGATTGAACTCAGACCCTTGCACTTGCCAGGGAAGTGCTTATTCTACTGAGCCATCTCCCCAGCCCCTGAGATTTTTATCTATTTAACTCATTGCAGGATTCATAACACCTACAGAAGTGCCTTCCACATAGTAGATATGTGTGGGTTTAGTTGTGTCCTCCTCAGAAGATACATTGAAGTACTAATTTTAGTGGCTATGAATCTGACCTTATTTTGAAATGGGGGCTTAATGTAATCAGATTAAGATGAGCTGCACTGGGGTTTGTGACCTTATAAAGGGAGGAAAATGCCATATGATAATGGAGATTGAAGCAATGTGGCTGTAAATCAGGGAATGATGAAGATTGACAGCAATCACCAAAAGCTAGGAAGGATGAAGGAGGCTTCCATAGCACTGAAGGGGAGAAAGGTATGACACCTTGACTTTTCATTCCAGAACTGTGAGACAACACATTTCTTTTGTTTAAAAGCACCCAGCGTGTAGTACTTTGTTATGGTAGCCATAGGACACCAATGTAATACTTGAAAATTATTGGTGAATGAACACCTGTTTTTACATGTTTATGGCCCATCTCCATAAGAAGGAAAGCCCTTTAGGACAGGGTCTGTGCCTTACTCTCTACTGTCTCCTTGGCATCTAGAATCATACTTGGCATGAGGATGTGTCTCATAATGTTTTGCATCAGTGCATGGTGGTAAAAAAGAAAGAATATTGGTGTCAGATAACATGGAATCAGATTCCAACCCTACCACTTAGCTGTGTGCCTTCAGGTGTGACTTCTGTACCTTTGTCTCTTCATTAAGCACACCATGCCTATTGTCTACCCTTTTACTATTTTATTGCTATTATTATTATTATTATTATTATTATTATTATTATTATTGGTACTGGGGATTGAACTCAGGATCTTCAACTTGCCAGGCAAGCGCTTATGCCACTGAACTATTTTCCCAGCTTATCTAGCATTCTTATCAGCTTGCTTATATGGTTCAATGAGACAATGATTGACAATGAAAACTTGCATGAACCAGGGAGTTAAGAGGCTCAGAAATCTCTGTCAAGCTGTAGGCAAGTGTATATCTCTTGGGACCTCTATCTCTTCCTGTGCAGAGGAAAGTGTTGGACTGATGTTCCTAAGGTAATTTCCAATTTCAGTCTTTTGTGAGTTATACAGTTTATTGCATATACCATAAGCAAGACAGATGATGCCTTCCAAAGTTAAATGGCAGGTGTGTTCTGTAGGGTTAAGATTAGGGTTGGACGCACTTGACTGAGACTTCATGGGTGTTCAGTTGAGAAGAGGGGTAGAGAAAGGAAAATCTTAACTTTCCCCAATACCCCATCCTCTTTTGGATGGAAATCCAGGTGACAGTCGGGAATTCTTACAAGCTCATTGGGACAACTTTATGCTGAAAATTATATTCTTGTGATTCCTTTTGTATTTTATTGATACAGACCTGATTTAACAAAGAACATCATTATCTTGGCACGGAGCACATTACTGCTTTTACTTGATAGCATGCATGGCCTATTATTATTATTATTATTACAGTTACAAGACAGGTGCAGTAAATAGGTGCCAATGAGATTATGGATCACACAAAAGTCTTGTCAACAGTGGAACAAAGGTAGAATGCAGCACCTGTCACTTCAGGCTGAGACTACTCACATATCAGGCTGAAATATTAACTGAGCTGGTTAGTAATTGGTTAGTTACCACTCAACTCATTCAAATAGTTAGATCTCCTTTGTGTGTAGAAACATCATCTAGACATCCCAGATTTCAACTAATCCTCCCACTGGAAGCATTGTTATCCTGGGTTTTGTGCAGAAGGCTCATGAACAAGTGATAAATTTTTGTATCATCAAGTCAGAGAGGCAGAGAAAAAAATTGAATAAGTCAAGTCCTATTAGGTCACATTACTTGTCCCAGAAATGGGCAACATTGTTGGGAATTATCAGGGGTAAAGGAAGCAGAAAAAACAGTTATAGTTTGGATACCTTGCCACTCAATTCAGGTATGATCTTGGCTAATTCACTTACAATTACTTACCTGTAAGTAGTGGTGGAGGAACCTGCTTTACCTCCATAATAAGGTGGTTATAATCACAGACAAAAACAATATATGTGCTGGTACATTATCAATTTTAACATACTAAGCAAAAGTTACTTATTCTTAAGGCTTACATGCTTATGGCTCAATAAGACAAAGATTGACAATGCTTATAGTTGATTTTTAAATAATACCATAATATAATTTAGACACTTAAGCTCAGCAATGCATGTAACAACCTTGTGACTTTATGGTTATCGGTGGCCCCAGGGCAACTTCAGGGTAATGGGCACTTAGAAAATTTGTGAAACTTTTAATGGGAGATAAAAGTTCCCTCCTTTCCTAACATAGAATTTTACAATTGTGTTTTTGTCCCAGGCTCTGTCTTTGCAGTTTCTTCCACATTTCACCTGATGATGTTGGTTTGGCCATGGACTTGCTTTAGCTAATGAGATGTTAGCAAATAAGATGCCCTAATGTCCTACATGTCCCTGATGGTTTGGCTTCTTCTTTTGTACTTTTGGCCATTAAAAGAGCATATTTCCCATAGTTACTGATTGAAAAAGAGGAGAAATATGACATATACTTGAACTCTGCTTGCAGCCTGCAGCCTGAAGTCAAGCCTAGCCAGTTTGCAGCTGCAGAGACATCTGAGATGATTCTCAGAGCTATGACCATGAAAAATGAATCTTCATCAAAGGCTCCTGAAGTTTTGGGTTGCTATACAGCAATATTGCAGCAAAAACTTTATTAGTACATAGTACAAAAATCCATTCTTTAAATAGCAGGGACAAGGGGAACCCTGTAAAATCGCCTCCCTTGATTTTTATGGTCATGAAAGGATTCCACCCCTCAGTTGTTTGATGGACAACAGCTTGACCTTCATGGCCACTATTTTCTTCTTTCTTGTTTCCTTAGGCTCAGGTTTGTTCCAATTTTTGTTGGCTTTGCAACTATCATTGCTAGATCCCTGCACACTCATGCCATCTTTTTTTTTTTTTTTTTTTTTGGTGGAACTGGGG
>NW_004524617.1:12219839-12233278 GCF_000260255.1 Octodon degus | reverse complement strand
TTGGAATACAGAATCCACAAGCGCATTTTAATTTATATTATATTGATTTATCATATGTCAGTGAATACATATGTTAAAATAAGTTTAACTGTCAATCTTTTTTTTTTTTTTTTTGGTGGAACTGGGGATTGAACTCAGATCCTTGCGTTTGCCAGTCAAGCGCTTATCCTACTGAGCCATCTCCCCGGCCCCTCATGCCATCTTTAACTTGGGCTCTTACTCCACCATCCCACAAGAGTTTTCTTCTAAACAATATCTGAGATATTGACAATAATAATATAATAATAACTTTTATTGTTTTTTATTTTTTGTCTTATAATAGGTTGTTAGAAAGAAAGAGAAGCTGAGTGTGGTGGTGCACACCTGTAATGCCAGCACTTAGGAGGCTGAAGTGGGAGGACTGTGGCAAGTTTGAGGCCAACCTGTGCTATATAGGGAGTTCAAGGCCAGCCTCAGGCCTTGTCTCAAAAGACATTCAAAAGGAAAGAAAGAAAGAAATATCACTGAAAGTAGAATTCAAATTATGACACAATTTATACAGATAAATGCCAGAGAAAAGGTAATTACACTTCTGTTGTACCAGTTGTCTATTGCTGAGTAATAACCTCACAACTTTAGTGGCTTGTAAGGTCATTTTGTTTTGCTCATAGTTTTGTGGATCAGTAGTTTGGGACGGGCTCAGCTGGGTAGTTTATTTCTGATCCATGTGGCTTCAGCGAGGGTGGCTGGGATGTGATGACCTATTTTCAAATGGCTGTTTTACTCAGATGCTGGGAACCTGGCCCAGGATGGAGACAGTTGATGCTGTCAGCTGGAAGTTGACCTGGGACTGACATCTGAGGGTCCTACATGTGTTCTCTTTGTGTGGCTTGAGCTTCTCCTACCATGGTGGCTGGATTTCCAAAGACAGCATCCCGAGATTGAACATTTTGAGAAACAGGAAATGGAAGATGCCTGGGTCAAGAAGAAGTTGATGTGCTACTTGTAGTCTATTGCTCAAAAGGTCACAGAGCTTTGCCAAATTCAAGGGGAGGAGATGTAGAAAATCTCTTACCATGAGAGATGTAGCAAAGAACTTGCAACCAGTTTTTGTCACATGTTTTTATCATCATATGGACATTGCTTTCTTCAGAGGCTTTTAAGAAATAAATGAGGACTGGGGGTTTAGCTTGATGGTAGATTGGTTTATTAGAGTGCATCAAGGCCTGGTTTTGATTCCCAGAAGTGTGAGAGAGGAAGGGATACCTGAATTGGTAGCTTAAGACGGGCAATTTCTTTGCTAATTTCTAAGGCATCATTCCTTTTTGTGCTTCCATCAAATGAAAGCTCAGCAAACTGATAGTAAATCCTAACCCTTATCAGATAAATTAAGGCTAAATGTTAGCAATAACATATAATCAAAAATATGATAAACATTTAAATAAACTATTACAGCAAAAGACACATCAGCGTTATCCCCCCATAAAGTACTCTCCCTCATTTTGAGCACACTTATTGCATTGTTCTTACCATTTTCTGAAGCAGTCCTGGAAGTCTTTCATGAACGTCTTTGGTTGCACTGAGGTGATTGCCTCAACATCTAGAATTAATTCAAAACAGTCACCTTTCATTTTGACTTTGAGGAAGTGCTTGAAGTTACATGGTACCAGATCTAGTGAATAAGGTAGATGAAGACCCAATATAATATTTTTTGAACATGCCTTTCTGTTGGATGGCACTTGGCAGTAGTATTTACTGTATTATAATTAATTAATTAATTAATTAATTTTGTCTTTTTGAGACAGGGTTTCCCTACGCAGTTCAGGCTGGCCTTGAACTTACTTTGTAATCCTGGCTTGTCTTGAACTGGAAACTATCCTCCTGCCTCATCCTCCCTAGTGTTGGGATTACAGGCGTGCACCACTATACCTGTCTTCATAAAAATACCTGTATTTTTGGTTATGCCTCATAAAGGTACTTTTTCATATTTTGTTCCCTAACTAACTTGAATTTTTTCTGAAGTTAATAATGTATTTGTTCACCTTAAACTTTTTTTTAATCAGGGCTGTCTTTTGGTAAAAGTTAACTGCTCATTCTAAAAGAGAAGTGTGTGCCTCTGTGTGTGTGTGTGTGTGTATATATATATATATATATATATATATATATATATATATATGTATATTTGTTTCCTATTGTGAAAAAGCAGCAAAGTTTCAATGGACAAACATACTACAGTTTCTAAAATTTATTTCTGAATTGTTTCTGATGGAACTTTATGTACTCACATAATTGATAAAGTTTGTATTTGTTAACAATTCACACTGCAGTTTCCCACCCCTTTGCTGTTTGAAATTTTTACGCTTTTAGGACAGCTGGACACCTTTGCTGAGGCCCAGAAATATTTTTTTTATTATTCACAAAGAAAACTGGTGTGTGGCCAGAATGGGCAGCGACAGGTGGAAGGCTCAAAGGTCACTCTTTGTACAGGTTCCCACCATGACTGCACACTCTCCACTTTTGTTATGCTAACCTCTTAATTACCCATAAACAGCCAAAAGTGGTGAAGGAAATGAGCTAAATTGACTTAGAAGGCTGCCACATAGCCAGTTGAGACTGAGGGATGGGCTCGATATAATTTTCTGGTCTGAGTGTAAACCTGAAATAGGCTTCAGAGGATTCCATAAATTCTAAAATAATCCAAAGGTTTGGGGATCAGTTCTTAGAGCACAGCTGCATGCACCATTCATTAAATAGACAGATTTGTGCAACCTTTCTAAATGACCAAAAATAATATTTGGATTTTTCTCATCCTTGGGTAATGTATTCTTGGTTTGTTTATTTTAATTTAATTTATTGAGAAACAAATATCAGTGAGACAGTTTCAAAACTGATTAATAGGACAGTTTCAATAATTAATACATTGTATATTGTTATCTGCTTAGTGGTTATTCATAGTACAAGATGCAGACAGGATATCCTGTCCAAATACTAGTACTACAAATCTTTCTTCTCATTGAATTAAGCGAAAGTAGCTGTACATCTAGCCTAACTATTCTGTATATACAAATACAAAATGGTCCTTCCTTTGTATCCCCTTTTTCTGTTTAGTCCTGTCAGAAATGGGTATTCCATTGGCATCTAAATACTATAGGTGCTTGAATTCAGCAAAACAATCCAATGCAGTCCAGCAGTCCACAATAGTAGTGGGTTATCCACAGAAGTTGTTGACTTGAGCCTTTCACAGCTCAGCATATTAATATGGCTTTACTTTATTTTTTGAATTTTATTTATTTGTGTGTGTGTGTGTGTGTGTGTGTGTGTGTGTGTGTGTGTATGTGGCCAGCTCAGCCCACCAGGGGGCAGAGCTGGCTGGCATGTGGTGCTGGGGGATTGAACCATGGTTCCTGTGCTTTGCTTAGCTTAGCTTGTTCTAAGTAGGTGCTTAGACCACTGAGCTATCTCACCAGCCCATATGGCTTTACTTTATATACCTTGTCTTTATACTTTTCTGCTGGATGGTTAAGACCAAGATAAAGCAAGACCTATATAATAAGAAATGTAACTTTTGTATCTGATAAGGTCAGTCACATACCCTTAGAATTTATTCTGTATGTATTCTTGGTTTAAGAGCAGGATATGCTACCAGGTATTTTGTTGTTGTTGTTGTTATTGTATATATGTATGTGGAAGTGGTGAGATTTATTACTTAGAAAAGGATTAACCTAGCTGATAGTCACGTCTTGGTTTTAAGACAATGTTCTAGTCATTAACATTTTCTATTCCTTTAGATTCAATTCCATGTTGAATTTATTTCACAAAAGACTTTGAAATAAGTGACCTTTATTAAAGCAGACCAATGGCATATACTATGAATTATGACCTATAATGACCAATTTTGTAAAATTACTAAAGAATTGTTATGTTGCTGTGGACTATACTCTATTACCCATACAGGTACACATATAAAATTATATATAAATCTCAATTATAAACTTATATATAATTTAAATATAAATCTCTGCATTAAAATTTTGATAGGTATTTAATTCTTGTTATTTTTAAAACAGATCTCTGACAGAAGCATTAATATTCATGAGCAAGGGGAAAATATACTCAATAGGAAATTTCCAGATTTCAAAAGATCTTTGAAATAAGATTTGTGTTTAATTCACAGTAAACTCAGGTGCGGAAAGACTGAGCGTCTTGCCTTTGATCACAGAATGAAATAATAGGCAGTTTAAAAAAATTGAATAGTAGAAAAACAAAGGTCCTGTTTTTCTTTCAATATTATTCAATTTTCTTTGCATTTCATTGATGGAAGGATCTGAGTCTCACGTATAATACAGAAAATACATTTTAGAAAATATTTCACCATGAGTTTATTTAATATATCATGTGGAAAGTGCTCATTTTCATACTTTTTAGGTGCTTATGGTGTGTCTGGCTCTCTAACACAAATACTACCACTATGAGCACAGAAGTGAGTGCTTTGGGTACTCTACTGTCCCGTCCAGCGGGTCAGTCAACAAAAGTCACCTGGGAGAGGAGCGGGGAATGGAGGAGGGGACAAAGGACAGGAGACGAAAGAAATGGAGACAAGACAGGATAGTCTGATCAAGTCTCGTTTATTCAGGGGAGGTGCTGGGTATATATAGGGAGTGTAGGAATGAGGAAGTCTCGGCTCTTGACCTCAGCAGGTATCTAGGCAACGGAGGAAGGTCCTACACCTGGGGCATAGCACGTGATTCACAGGGAATGGGCAAGGTGGGAAGGACCAGAAACTTAACTCAGTTGGGGAATAGAAACTTGAGAAAATGGCTGACACTATTATAAAATGGATACCAGTTAATGGCTTCCCACACTCTACTTGATTTGTAGACTCTTTATAGAATAGTACACCCAGTAGGAAGGCTACAAAGTAAATTTTGTTCAGTCTATATTTAGTCATCTATCCAAAAACTATCCATTAGATGAGGATAGAGATTTAGTCAAGATCTCAGCCCTTGACATGACCATAAACATGTACACAGACCATTACAATAAGCTATACAATAGGAACTATTGTAGACAGCTGAGTTAGATAGAAATATTCTAGACAGTAAGAACAGGGCTAGGCCCTCAAAGGAGCCAGTATGGAAGACAAGATGCATTACAACTGTGGGAGAGATAGACACTCCCACTGTGGGCCAGACTTCAAAACAAAAGATTGAACAATAACAGCCACATACCTTCCTAGGGATGGGCATTTAGGATTGATATTCTTTTTTTTTTTTTGCAGAACTGAGGATTGAACTCAGGCCCTTGCACTTGCCAAGAAAGCGCTTATTCTACTGAGCCATCTCCCTGGCCCTGGGATTGATGTTCTAAATAGGTCTCTATATATCACCTTGAGGAAGCCAGGAAGAATCACTAATTCCATATCCTATGGGAAGAGCCCTGTTCTGTATTCATGTCTGCTTTGTTATGTGATTGGTTTCCCCATTTGATCCTGATTTAATCAATTTTATCTGAACAATTAATCTTATTGGCTGACCATAGTTTTGTCCCACCTCATGTGTAAGTTCCATGTTTTCCAGTTTAGGCCTGCCCATCTCATGGTTTTGTTCTATAGAAGTGCTTGTTTCCACCCCCCCCCAAAAAAAAAATCCCTAGAAAAGGCAGATTCCTGGCCAACCAACTCAGTTCCTCTTCTGACGCTCTCAGACAGAAAATTTCTTTCCCCAATAAATATATACTGCTCTTAACCTCTGTTGCTCCTAAAATTCATTCTTCAATTTTAGAGAACACAGACTTATACCAAGTATCTTTCAGGTTGGAAGGTTCATTCCCCTGTATCACTATGACAGGCATGCTTACCATATGAGGAGAGTTTAAGGAGCATCTAATTATGCGTATAGAAGTATTCACAAGGTAAAGTCACTTTAGTGTGATCATTAAAGACGTGATTTTTATTGGGTGGAGAAGAGAAGAAAGTAGAGAGTATAAGCATGCTTGGAAAGATGAGTTGAAACCAGACAGTGAAGGGGGATGTTCAACAGTTCTAGCCCAGGCCCGGTGAGTGTGTGGGAGAGCCTGCAGCTACCCTGCGCCAGTGGGACCTGCCAGTCCCAGGACAGGCACAGCGTGGGTGAGATCCTCTTGACCTGCTTGGGACGCCCCCCAACACTCCACAGCACTTCCCCTACCCCGTATGCCCAGTAGGAATTTCTTCTGCATTCCGGAAACCCACAGATCCAGTCCTAGCCCAGGCCTGGTGAGTGTGTGGGAGAGCTGTCTCTCCTCGCTACTCCACCTTGTCCCCTCCAGACTCAGGTCAGGCCTGGCATACAGGCTTGAGGGGAAACCGTGCAGCTGCAATCCATGCAGAGAGAGTAGGGGACAGAACCATGCAGCTAGTCCAGAGGCAGAACATCTTTCCAGAGGGACACAACAGGATCACTCCCAAGGGTAGCAGCAGGAAGGAGCTGAGCACAGCAGCCAGACCCAAGCCAGGCACAGCTGGATAAATCCAAACTTTGTAGAGCTGCACCTGAACTTCAGTATGTGCTAAGGTTAAAACTGCACTAAAGCTCTACAACAAAGGTCAGAAGACAGTGCTACACAAAATGCCAATGAGAAGGAGAAAATGCAATCTCAGAACCCAAGTGCACCCATAACAAGTACAGAGGACACTAACACAGAACAAAGTGGGAATCACACAACTGAAATCAATGAATCAACGGCTTCTGAAATAAAGAAACAGCTGCAGAAAGGTATAGAGGAACTCATTGGAAATGAAAAAAGAAATCCCTGAATTAATAGCCTCTGCAGTAAAGAATCAAATGCAGAAACATATGGAGGAAACCTAATGCCCACACAGAACAAGTGCAGAGGACACTAGCTCAGCTACAATGTATGAAATAATAGTGTTGATAGTAAATCAGCAACAGCAGAAAGTTATAGAGGAACTCAGAGCGCAATTCTTTTCTGAAATAAAAAAAGAATTCTCTGAACTCATAGCATCTGAAGTAAAGAAGCAACTACAGAAACATAGGGAGGAAACCCAATCTGAAAAAAACAGTGCAGTAAAAGAATTTATAACTGCTTCTAAAGAAGACATTGATAAAAAAAATAGAGGAGATTAGAAAAATGACGGATTCCTTGAGTGAGCAGTACAGGAAAAAAATAGATCGCATGAAGCAGAGTCAAAGAGATATAGAGGAAATTAAAATCTCAATCACAAGCTTGCAAAACTGTTTGAGTGAAAGTGATGACACAGTTTCAGATCTTGAAGATGCTGGTGCAGCTAGTGAAAAGGTAAGAAAGGATCTCTTAAAAACAATGAGGATGCAGGAAAGAACAGTCCATCACCTACAAGATGATGCAAAGATGAACAATGTGAGACTAATAGGCATCAATGAGAAAGAAGGAGTCAATACAAATGACATTAAAAAATATGGGCAGAATTAATAGCAGAAAATTTCTCAATTATGAGGAAACAATCTGACATTCACGTAACTGAACCATACAGAATGGCAAGTAACCTAATCCCAATTAAAAACACAATGAGACATATAATACTCAAGATCCCAGAAATTCAGTACAAGAATAATACACGGAAAGCCGCTACAGAAAAGAAGCAGATCACATTCAAAGGAAAACCCATCAGAATTATGGCCGAATTCTCTGCACAAACCATGAAGGCAAGAAGAGCATGGAGCAGAGTACTTCAAGTCCTCTATGAAAACAAATTCCAGCCCAGACTACTATATTCTGCAAAACTCTCTTTCAAGTTTGATGGAGAAGTGAAATACTTTCAAGAGAAAGAACAACTAAAGAATGTCATGATGACAAAGCCAACCGTACAGAGGCTATTAAAGATGTTCTAGAGAGGGATGAAAATGAACAGAACTCCACGAATGAGATCAGAAGTAACCAACTAAATAGGGCAAGCAATTAAACACAGGAGAAAAAGGAGTAAATGACAACAGGCAAATAACTTGTCAATGGTAAGTCAGTACATCTCAATTATGACCATCAATGTAAATGGACTCAATTCATCAATTAAGAGAAATAGACTGGCACAGTGGATTAGGAAACAAAATCCAACAATATGCTGTATACAAGAAAAACATTTAATTCATAATGACATTCATAGGCTGAAAGTCAAAGGATGAAACACAATATTACATGGCCCAGCACCTCAGAAAAAAGCAGGAGTAACAACCTATTCTCAGACAGTCTCAACTTCAAACCAACAATGATTAAGCAAAATAAAGAAAGCCACTATATACTGGTTAGGGGAAAAATTCAAGAGAAAGAGGTAACACTCATAAATATGTTTGCAACAAACACAGGAGCACCCAACTATATAAAGCAAATCTTTTTTTTTAAATTTTATTTCATTGTGTGTGTGTGTGTGGCCAGCTCAGCCCACCAAGGGACAGGGCTGGCTGGCACGTGGTGCTAGGGGATTGAACCGCGGTCCCTGATGCTTTGCTAAGCTTGTTCTAAGTAGGTGCTTTAGACCACTGAGCTATCTCACCAGCCCTAAAGCAAATCTTAATGGACATGAAAAATCTAATATCCAATACCACAATCTTAGCAGGAAACCTTAACACCCCCTTATCCCATAAAGATAGGTCACACAGACAAAAACTTAGCAAAGAAATAACAGAACTGAAACAGAGCTTGAAATAAATGGACTTAGTGGACACATACAGAGTGTTCCACCCAAATACAGCTGAATACACATTTTTCTCAGCTGCACATGGGTCATTTTCTAAAATAGACCACATACGGGTCCATAGGTCATGCTTAAGTATATGCAAGAAAACAGAAATTATCCCATGCATTTTATCTGACCACAGTGCAATGAAACTGGAAATAAATGACAAAAGAAACCAGAAAAATCCCCACATACATGGAAATTAAATGACACCCTACTCAACAACCAATGTGTCACAGATGAAATTAAACAAGAAAATCAACAGTAGCTACAATTCAATGAAAATCCAAGCACAACTTATCGGAATTTATGGGATACGATGAAAGCAGTTCTCAGTGGGAAATTCAAAGCTGTGAAATCACACATTAGGAAAACAGAACAGGAACAAATACCCTAATGCTGGACCTTCAACAACTAGAAAGAGAAGAGCAAACCAAATCCACAGCCCAGAGACAAGAGGAAATCATAAAGATTAGAGTAGAAATTAATTAAGTTGAGACAAAGAAAATTGTTCAAAGAATTAAAGAAGCAAAAAGCTGGTTCTCTGAAAGAGTAAATAAAATCGATAAGACCCTAGCTAACATCATTAAAAAGAGGAAAGAAAAAATTCAAATACAAGCAATAAGGAATGAAAAGGGTGTAATTACCACAGACTCAGTGGAAATTCAGAAGATTATCAATAGCTACTTTGAGAATCTTTACTCACACACAATAGAAGACACAGAAGGAATGGACAGATTCCTAGAAAGGTACAAATTACCACAACTGAATTGAAAAGATATAAACACTCTCAATAGCCCAATAACAGCCAATGAAATATGAGATGTAATAAAAAACCTACCGACAAAAAAAGTCCAGGTCCGGATGGATTCACAGCTGAATTCTACAAGAAATTTATAAAAGATGTAGTCCCTATACTTCTCAAACTCTTCCATGAATATGAAAAGGAAGCAATCCTCCCAAAATCATTCTTGGAGGCAAGTATTATACTGATACCAAAACCAGGGAAAGATGCAACTAACAAAGAGAACTACAGACCGATGTCCCTCATGAATATAGGTGCAAAAATCCTCAATAAAATCCTAGCAAACAGAATACAGCAAATCATCAAGAAGGTCATACACCATGACCGGGTAGGATTCATCCCATGGATGCAAGGATGGTTCAATATTTGAAACTGTATAACGGTATTGCACTATATCAATAGAGAGAAAACTAAAAATCACATGATCATCTCCACTGATGCAGAAAAGGCTTTTGACAAAGTCCAACATGCATTCATGTTCAAAGATACCAGCCTTTCAACTAACTTGGTCAATAGTGGCAAAATCCTACATGCTAAATTCTAGTTTCTTAACATTTCATCTCATTATCCTCTCAAAATCACTTTCAAACTTTCCATCCCTTTGAATTATCTTCCCTGTTCCCCATGCAGCATTCTTTCTTGTTTCTCATTCAATCTCTCTGGCCAAACTTGCCTGTCTCCACTTTCTCTACATGACTATTGTAGTGGTGACAAACCTATGACACATGTGCCATGGGGGCGGGGGTGTATCATTGAAAGCTCTAAAAGGTTAACTGTCACTGTTCTATTATTTCTAAGGTCTTCATTTTTCTCTATATATACATGAATCCCAAATCACTTTTTTCTCTTGAGCTCCAGAGCCAAGTTTCTAACATTCCTCTGTTCATCTCCATTTCAGACTCTTAAACCCAACACCTCAAAACTCAGATTTTCTATCCTTATCCCAATTTCTTTATTTTAAATTCCTCATTTCAGTTGACTTGGATGAAATTTGAAATTCCAGATCCATTTCATATTTTCTTTCAACCACAATAAAAAAGAATTCATTTTCAAATATAGAAAGTAATAGCTTCCAGTAGTTTCTAGCATGTCTCACCTCCTCATTCCCACCAATGCTACTGACCTCAACAATACACCCTTTCTGGGGCCACGGAGATGGCTCAGTGGAATAAGTACTTCCCTGGCAAGTGTAGGGGCCTGAGTTCAATCCCTGGTTCTGTAAAAAAATATATATACACCCTTCCTTACACCTAATTTTCTGAAATGCAAATGCAGATCAGGCTCTTATATCTTTCTATGCCTTTTCCTTGCTTGAACATCACCCTTTTTTTCCTTTTTGTTCTTGTCTACTTTTTAAATTTTTTCCCATAATTTTATTGAGAAACAAATAGCAATGAGACATTTTCAAACCAAATTGGCAGGACAGTTTCAATAATTAACACATTGCATACATTCTTCCTAGTGGTTAATTGCTGTACAAGATGCGGACATGATATCCTATTTACAGACATTAGTAGAACAAATCCCTCTATTCATTATGAGAATGTAACTATATATCTATCCTAACCATTTTGAATGAACAGATACAGCATGGGTATTTATCTGTATCCCTTTTTTTAATGTATCTTTTTTTTATTGAATATACAACTTTTCTTGATTTGCTCACTGCCATTTGGCAAGTAAAATCACAGATATATCTTTAAACACATTATAGCAGAACAAGTTTTGAGTTACATAGTTGACATCTAGCACAGAAAATAAAATTTGAAACACACATTAGTCCTTGCTTATTAACTAAATGAAATAAATATTAAGTAAAGAACTAAGGTCTTTATCCATGATCTTTTCGCTTTTTTAATTTTGCAAAATTATGAAGTTGCATACAGAAAATAAGAGGCTAGAAGAGGAGAAAGATGGAAGGAGAGAGGGAGAGAAAAGAAACAGGAAATACCAATTCTACTTTTATCTTTATATAAATTACAAATCTAAGATGTTGTATTAAAATATTATATAAAATAGAAAATGGTACAAAAATTTTAAATGGAAAACTAAAAATAAGGGACATTTGAATATTTTCTCTTAGTAAATTCTGTTTGTATTTCTTGGAATTCTAAATATCACTTTGAAAGCCACACTCCTATAATGTATTTATCATTCTAAGCTTCACTAAGTCTAATGAGAAATTGATGTTAGTATGAAGACGAAATATAGGAAGTAAAGCCATGCTGTTATGTTGAGCTGTGGGGGACTCAGGTCAACAATTTTTGACATTGCCAGTTAAACTGAAGACCCAATGCTATTATGGGTTACTGGACTCTTTTAGAATATTTTGCAGAGTTTACACACCTATAATATTCAAATCATGGAACTTAACAAAAAAAGGGCATACAGATGAATGTCCATTTTGTATCTGTGTATTCAAAGTGGTTAGGATAGATTTATAGTTACATTCTCTTAATGAATAGAATGATTTGTTCTAATGGTGTTTGTAAATAGGATCTGAAGTCCGCATCTTGTCCAGCAATTAACCACTAAGAAGAATGTATGCAGTGTGTTAATTATTGAAACTGTCCTAGCGATTTGATTTAAAACTGTCTCTTTGCTATTTATCAATAAAATTATGAAAAAAGAGAAATTGATGTTAAATTAGAAATTGTTCAAAAATTTGTTGAAAATTTTAAATCTTAAAAGCATAGACCAGGTTCTCATAGTACAATAGAGAACAACTGTATATGTGACTTTCTTTAGCATAAAACTAAAATTGAATTCAATAAATATCAATTGTCTTCACAAATACAGATAATGGTACCAGCAAGATCACAGAGTGTCGGAAGGAACATAAAGGGAAACTTTAGCCTAATCTTTGACAAGATGATTCTTCCCAAGCAAGTGACATTGGATGTGGAAATCTGTACATTAAAAACACCAGCAATAGGAACACAGGTAAATTGGCACACAAAAAAATTTGCAGATAAAATTGTAAGCATGTGCAAAGAATCTGGGGTGGCAAAATTAAGATAGGTGTTTTCATGACAGTTAGAAGCAGAGAGAACAAGACAGGTGAAAAAGGTGAAAAGAGGGCGGAGAAAAGACAGACTAAGTAGTGGGCTGTTGGCCAAATTAAGATTTGGGAAGTTATACAAGAGTCATCCAAAGTTGTAATTTTAAGTAATTTACCACGTTTACATTTTTTTTCTTGTTTTGTTTAATTTTTTAAGTTGTTCTCTTTCTTTTCTTTTTCCCCCATAATTTTACTGATAAACAAATAGTAAGAGGTTTTCACAGTTGTTAATTATTTCTAGTGTTTCCTGTGTGATTTAATTTTTGTTCATGAACAGTTGCCCTACCCTATGCCTTCCAGAGTTACTCCTACTTTCTCTTCCAGGAGATTTAGTGTCTCTGCTTTAATGTTTAGATCTTTAATCCATTTTGGCTTTAGTGCATGGTGATAGATCTGGGTCAAGTTGTAGTTTTCAACGTGTAGAGAGCCAGTTTTTTGAGCAGCATTTGTTAAAGAGGCTATCTTTCTTCCAGTAAGTATCTTTGGCCCCTTTGTCAAAGATAAAGTGGCTGAGTGTGTTCGTAGGGGCTTCAGCGTCTTCTAATCTATTCCACTGATCCTCAAGTCTATTTTGTTGGCAGTACCATGCTGATTTTATCACAGTAGCCTTGTAGGATAATTTCAAGTCAGGAATTGTAATGCCTCCTGGCTTGTTTTAATTGCCCAGGATTGTCTTTGATATTCTAGGTCTTTTCTGGTTCCAGATAAATTTTAGGAATGATTTCTCTATGTCTGTGAGATATGTCGGTGGTAATCTGATAGGGATTGCATTAAATCTGTACAGCAATTTTGGGAGTATGGCCATCTTCACAATATTGGTTCTTCCTATCCAGGAGCTTGGAATATCTTTCCATTTTCTGAAATCCTCTATGATCTCTTCCTTAAGA
>NW_004524617.1:12218884-12219614 GCF_000260255.1 Octodon degus | reverse complement strand
GGTGATAGAGGACATCCTTGTCTTGTACCAGATCTAAGAGTAAAAGATTTCAATTTTTCCCCATTTAGGATTATGTTAGCTGTTGGTTTTCATAAATGGCTTTTACCAGATTGATGTAGAAGCCATCTATTCCAATTTTCTGTAGGACTTTGAACATGAGTGAGTGTTGGACTTTATCAAAATTCTTTTCTGCATCAATGGAGATGATCATGTGGTTTTTAGTTTTCTCTCTATTGATAACGTGTATTACATTTATACAGTTTCAAATATTGAACCATCCTTGCATCCCTGGGATGAATCCTACCCGGTCATGGTGTATGACCTTCTTCATGATTTGCTGTATTCTGTTTGCTAGGATTTTATTGAGGATTTTTGCATCTATGTTCATGAGGGAGTTCAGCCTGTAGTTCTCTTTGTTAGTTGTGTCTTTCCCTGGTTTTGGTATTAATAAAATACTTGCCTACAGGAATGATTTTGGGAGGATTGCTTCCTTTTCAATTCCACTGAAGAGTATGAAGAGAATAGGGACTGCATCTTCTGTAAATTTCTTGTAGAATTCAGTGGTGAAACCACCCGGACCTGGACTTTTCTTTGTTGGTAGTTTTTTAAAATTACATCTCATATTTCATTGGCTGTTATTGGGCTATTGAGAGTGTTTATATCTTGTCCATTCAGTTGTGGTATTTTGTACCTTTCTAGGAATCTGTCCATTCCTTCTGTGTCTTCTATT
>NW_004524617.1:12188846-12195966 GCF_000260255.1 Octodon degus | reverse complement strand
CCTGGGCTGGGACTGGTCCCGCCGGTGCAGGGTAGCAGGAGGCTCTCCACACACTCAAGGGACCTGGACTAGGACTGGGTCTGGGAGTTCCCGGAAGTCGGCAGAATTTCCTACTCCGAGGAGGGGTGGGGAGGTACGGCAGAGTGGTGTGGGGCAGCCCAAGGGCGTGGGAGAGGGTCCGGCCCACGCTGCGCCTGGGCTGGGAGTGGTCCCGCCGGCGCAGGGTAGCAGGAAGCTCTCCACACACTCACCGGACCTGGGCTAGGACTGGGTCTTGGATAATGGAATTTAATAACTCAAATTACCAAAAATGACTTTAAAGGAAAATTTCAAATATGGAGAAATCCATACTCACTAAATGAGCTTACTTAATACCCCAAAATTTTGTCATAAAATCTCCCTAGTAACTTACCCTTCCCACTGAGCAAACCATAGCTACCAAGCCTGGACATTTACAAGTGAAATGTACCAATACTTAGAGGAGCACAATAACATCTATCTTAAAAAAGCTACTCTAGGGAAAATAAATCATAATAAAGTTCCCCAATTCATTTTTTGTAGTTAGAAAGAAATGATGGAAGTGGAAGTCTTAGCATACAATAAAGGTCTGCTTTATTTTATCCTGTTTATCAGTTGGTAAATCAATTTTGAACCTCCATATCTGCCAGAAATACCAACTACAGTAATGCAGTATTGACAGTGGAAAGTCAAACTTCTTCAGGTACCTGCTGTCATGCCCTGAGTTCTTTTTAATTTGGACAACTGAGGAGTCCACTGGAGATTGTACTTAACCAATGAATAATTGTGTAGCAGTTCTCTAGTGAACTTTAGCTTACACAAGGAAAGAAATGCCATGGCTTCTTCATGACTAAAGTTGACAGGTCTATGTGCATCCTTGACAGGAGACTACTAGCTTCTGCTTTCTCATTCCTGGATGCCCTATCTTCAGCTAACACTGTAATATCATTGCTTCTATTTTGCCTTTCTATATTTATGGTTAAAACAAGTCTTCACTTAGAGACCTAGTGGTTGTGATTGTTATTTTTGATTTCAGCAAGTATACTACAAGGAACTATATCTTATAGAAAATATAAAGAGTAATCAAGTAGAAATTATAATTAAATAAAAATAACCAAAGCATAGAAACTCAGCAAGAAGCTGGGCATGGTAAAATATACCTCTAACACCAGTAATATGAGAGGCTGAGGCAGGAAGATTACAAATTCAAGCCCAACCTTGGCAACTTAATAAGATCTTGTCTCAAACTAGAAAAATAAAAATGTGCTGGGTACACAGTTTAGTGCAAAGGCCCTAGGTTCAATCCAAAGTAGCAAGTACATGTGTGCATGGGCACATGTGCACACATACACAAAATCTTAGCACAGTGGATAAGATAGAGGAAAGAATCAGTGAACTTGAAAATAGAATGCTAGAAATTATTCCTTCTGAGCAACAAAGAGAAAATAAGAAATTAAGGAGAGACTCACATACTTATAGGACTGTACCAAAAGCTCTCAGGAATAACAAAGAGGAGGATAAAACTAACAAAGTAGGCAAGGAAACAGTTACCAAAAATTCTCATTTGGACATGAATCTTGAGATTCAAGTAGCTGAGAGTACCTGAAACTTGGTAAACAACAAATCCACACTAAGCTACATCATAATCAAACTTCAGATAGGTCTCAGACACACACACACACACACACACACATGCACACAGACAGACAGACAGACAGACACACACACACACACACACACACACCGAAATACAACAAACAAACAAACAAAATAAACAAAACCAGCCAGAGAGTAATGACACTACTTATAGGAGAAAGAGTTTGAAAGAGAAGATATTTCTCATTAGAAATCATGGAAGCTGGAAAGAAACGTATGTGTCTGAAGAGCTGAAAGATAGGAATTGTCAACCACAAATTTTATGTTCTGCAAAGCAGCTTTCAGGAATAAAAGGAGAATAAAAATATTTGCAGATTAAAACCTTAAAATAATGTTATCATAGAATATCTACCCCTATAAAATGACTAATGGAATTTCTTGGAATGGAAAGGAAATGATAGAATCTAAAGTATTAGAAATGAAGAAAAAACAAAAATATAGTTACATACAATAAATTTCATTTCTTTTGTTGAATTTTCCTAATTAAATTTGACACTTGAAGCAAAAAGTATCTAACTCTTTTGATGTGGTTCATAATATATTAAAATGAAATATTTCAGATAATTGTATTTTAAATAGGTGATAGTAAAAGGACTTACCGAAAGAAAGTTCTCTATATTTCACTTGAACTAATAAAATTTCTATATTAATCGACTGTTACGGCTGTATTGTGTAATACCCAGAGCAGCCACTAAAAATTCGTTTATGCATGCAACAACTTTCACAGACATCAAGGGCATTATGCTGATGAAAACAGCCATCTAAAAGATCACATGCTATGTGAGTCCACTTATAAAACATTCTTAAAATGACACGCTTAGATTGAGGGAGAGCAAATTAGTGGTTGCTAAAGGGTACGGCTGGTGGGGTGAATGGATATGAGTTTCAAGGGATAGCATGGTGCAGGTCTTTGTGGTGATGGAGCAGATCTGTATTTTGATTGCAGTGGTGGTTATATGAATCCCCAGATGCAGAAAAATGCCATAGAACTGTACACACCCATTCAACCAGTGGCTATCTTGTGACTTTAATATTGTACTAGAGTTATGTAAGATGCAGCCGTTGAGAATTATGAATGAAGTGTAGGAGTGCAGGGGACATAGGACGCACCTCTTTTCCCTCTTTTCAATTTCCTGGAAATCTATTTTATTATTTTAAAATTCAAGAGTTGTTAAAAAGAGAAAGATTCCCTTTCTTGATGAAAATATTTTGCTTTTTAAAAATTTTCATTTAATAATATTGCTTCTTGTCCTTTTAACCAAGATCCAGTGTATTTTCATTTAATAGCTGTGTTTTCAAAATAGGACATTACTTCATTTTTTTTCTATAATTGTGAAATTTGACTGTCACATAGAAATCTGGGATGACAGTAGTAAATGAAAACAGGAGCTTTCCCTCCTGGAGGTTATATTTTCATTTGAGTCTCTACAGTTCTGAGTTGGAGACTGCTGGTGTCATTGTTAAGAGAGGAGGATGTGTGTCTCCCCTCCCTTCTTACTTGTGCCTCTCAGGCCTGCTCTGTGGGCTTACACTAGGAATGCTAGGACATTCCAACTCTTCACTATGTCTGCCTTCCCCAGCGGCCTAGTGCTGTAGCTGATTGGCTGCGTTCACAGTTACATTGGTGCCTGTGGGCTGAAATTCTCCAAAAACAAGATTGGGGTTAAGCAGCCTATAGAGTTCTCTTCTTTTTAACCTTGACTAACAGAACTTGGATTAACTGCAACTTCTTTTTTTTTTCTTTCGTGACTATCATGCTCTCTCCTAATTAATCAAAATTTCCGGAAGCTCTATCTGTACAACTAGCTAGACTAGATCTCTCTGCAGACGTGGGAATAGAAATTACTGTGGGAATCTTGATTGTGTTACTGATTTGCATAGCGTTAATGATTTGTATGATAATGGGACAGGGCGGCCAAAGGACTGCTTGTCAGTAGAACCCAGCTTCTATTTCCAGTTCTGGAGCAATGCAAGGCCAATTTTGTCCTCTTTGGGAGTTTTCTTTTTAGTTCCTTTTTATTTATATTTTAGAATCAGTATTAAATTTCAACTATCACTTATTTGAAAGATGTCTTTGAGCTCTCTGCTACAGCAGTAAGTGCTTTCATATATACCATCTCATTTCCACAAACAATGATTCTTTATTTTAACTAAAAATTTAATATTCAAGTATTCCATCATATTGAAATTAGTTTTAAATGCCAAATTAAAATTAGAAATTTGAAGAATGTTGTCAAATGCATTTTATATTACACACAAGACACATGAATTTGACACAATGGAATTATCAAATTCACCTTAGGAGGCTTAATATCTTCTCAGTGCATACAATGAAGGAAATTCAGGAACCATAGTCAGGAAGTTCATCTGTTGAAAAAAATTTATACATAATAGAGCAAATCTGACATTGAATATTTCCATCTGTTTGCTTAGTTTATATTTGTAACTCTCATCTTTGAGGAAGTTTCTGTTTGAAAAATTTTTCTAGAGGTAGAAATAAAGATGAGATGAATGACAGCATATCCCAAGGTCTATGCTGTGGAGAAATAATAACAATACCATTACAGTTTGTCATGGCAAAGCAAGCATGCTTACAAATGTATTGTTGTTACTATTATCATTATGACAGTGTTGAGATGGGGCTTAATTAATTAATGAAAATGCAGCCAAATGTAGAAAAAAGGATGGAATTTGTAATAGGAGGTTTCTTACTGCTTGGCAGATGTGGTAGATAGCCCAGACGATGAACTTGAAATGGTGAACTATTCACTCCTCTGGCAGTGTTTGCAGCCCGGGAAGTGGTATTCATATGCACCTATCTACTCAGTGGAGTGGGAAAGGGAAAGCTAGGAGCACATGGCGAATGAGGTCATAAAGCAGTGGGCTCCCAAATTAAAAATGAGGTGTCAGAATATACACGCAAGTTGGAATCCAGTTTTGTTTTTGCATAAATGCTACTAATGTAGCATGCACTGCTTATATTGTAATATAGACGATTGTAATAGTATAACTGCAGATTTGTTTGTATTCAATAAATCTGCTCTTTTTAAAAAAATATCTGCTCTTATGTAGCATGGCAAGCAGCCTCCCACATAGTCTCCTATAGTCTCTGCTTCATCATATTATGCCTTGGTATCCACTCCCTTTGAATATGAGCTGTACATAGTGATTTGCTTATAATGCTTAGAATGTGGCAGAAGCAATGACAGCCACTTCTGACATGATATTATAAACAGACTATGGCTTCCTGCTCAGGGCACTCTCTCTTGGACTGCTTGTTCTGGGGTCTGTTAGTCAGCTTGGCTTGTCATAAAAACATATACACTAGGTAGGTTAAACCACAGAAATTTATTTTCTCACAATTTTGGAGGCTAAAAACCCCAGTCAAGTTACTAGCCAATACTTGGTGTATATGTGATCACATTGTGCATACTCTGTGTGAACACTAAGGAGAGGAAGGATAGAAAGAGATAAGAGGAGGAGAAAGAGGGGGAAACAGGGAGAGAGAGAGAGAGAGAGACAGAGACAGAGAGAAAGAATGAGAAGGAGAGAGAGAATGAGAGCACATGAAAACATGAGAGGTCTCTAGTGTCTTATAGAGATACAAAATCTTATCAGATCTGGCTTCATCTTATAACCTCATTTAATGTCAGTTACTTCCTTAGTGGCCCCATCTCCAAATACAGACACATTGGAGATTAGGGCTTCAGAATATAAATTTGAAGGTACACAAATAGCCTGCAACACGGACATTAGTGGGCTTGGAAATGGATCTTCTATGGCCTGCCAACAGCCATGTGATTTCTGTGCCAGTTGAGGTAAATATAACCCTGGCCAACACTTTGATTGTAATCTCACAGGACAGTGAGTCAACACTACCCCACCCAGCTTCACCGGTCCTGGATGGATCCCGCTTGATCAGGGGAAACAATGAGATAATGAACATTCGTTGGTCTCAGCTGCTAAATTTGCAATAACTTGATGCATAATAACTGATACATAGGATGGTTTTTAATATTTGACTCTTCCATTCCTGTATCAGAAGCTTCAGAAGTAGGACATATTAAGAGAATGATTATTAGCAAGGAATGCAAGAGTAGGGCATGTAGAAAAGAATTAACAATTTTCCCTTTATTTTTAGTCCTCTAGAAATAATTCATATATTCTGTGACTATTCTGATGGCTATGATTATTTTATTCGACTCAGGGAATTATGTGTTTTGAGGGAGCTACCTGTAGTCCTTCAGTTCTGTAGATGCATTCTGGACAGATTGTGTGGAAATTCTTTGTTACTATAGGATCTCACAGATGCAATTGTCCTGACTATAATTTTTACAAACCTGCACTACGTGATCTGCAGGGATGGGTGTTTGATAGCCAGTGGGAAGGAGAAGCTGGCAAACGAAGCATTTACAAATGCAGCGCTGCCCAGCAACTCTCAGGCTTCCTGTATGTCCATCCTAAGGTTCCTTTTGCCTCAAGCCTCTTCAGGCTGTGGAGTACTCCTGCTCCATTGGCATGCGGGAGTAGTTACATTCGTAGTCAATTAGCGGGGTGGCACACACTCGGCCAAGAAGCCCCAGTCTCTATAGACCCGGTATAGAGAATGAAATTAGCTGAGACAAATACCTGTTAATCCCCCGTTCTTGGCCGGCGTGGAGCGCCTACTGTGCAGTGCTAATAGTTCTGGGAAATCCCAATTCCCAGTGTCAAGAGTTGAACAGACTAAGTCTGTTAAATGAAGAAATTTACCGCACATTAGCTTTGATCAAGAAATCCTAGGTGCAAGTCTCCTAAACAAATGGAGCCTGCTTGGGAATACGGCTCACTCTTTTTAGGAAGCTGGTTTTGACGTTCTTTCCCATGCCAGAGCCAGGGGCAGAAAAGTGGCAGTTTGAGTGGCTAGACCTGGGGGCAGTAGAAAATAGTCTTATTTAGACAAGAGGAGAGAAGTGAGTGACTACAGCCGAGTTTTGTCCAAGCACGCTTGGATGTGGTTTTCGAAAATGGGAAATTTGTGACAAAAATCTCAGGCAGCCTTTTCAGCTTCCAGGGAAAATTGCTTTATACTTATACGTGTAAGTTGCGTCCTCTGCTGGCTGGATCGAGTAATGTCGCTGTTTCCCCCCCAGTCCTGCCTGGGAAAAACGTGTTGTCTGCTCCCTTCTAAATTATGTTTTCAGTTGCATTCTATCAGCCTGTTACCGTCTATGCAAAGAATGAAGCAAGCAGATTTTCAATCGTGGTGTGTACCATTACTGGCTGTCACTCAAAGCTCTGCATAGTGGTTCTCAGAGAAGGGCAAAGCATTTGGGAGTTCTTGTGATATACATTACATTTTCAGATTCTGATTTCCTTGGTTAAGTTTGTAGATATCGAGATTCTTTTCTCTGTAGCATATCTTTTAATGTAACCTCTGTTCTACTATGGAACTTAGAAAAAATGG
>NW_004524617.1:12184095-12188746 GCF_000260255.1 Octodon degus | reverse complement strand
AGGGTAGCAGGAAACTCTCCGCACACTCACCGGACCTGGGCTAGGACTGGGTCTGGGGGCTCCCGGAACTCGGCAGAAAATCCTACTTGGCGGGCGGGGTGTGGGAGGCACTGAGGAGTGGTGGGGGGCGGCCCGAGGGGCTGGGAGAGGGTCCGGCCCACGCTGCGCCTGGGCTGGGACTCTAATTTCATCTTTGACACATTGGTTGGTAAGTATTGTGTCATTTAATTTCCATGTATGTGGGGATTTTTTCTGGTTTCTTTTGTCATTTATTTGCAGTTTCATTGCACTGTGGTCAGATAAAATGCATCGGATAATTTCTGTTTTCTTGCATATACTTAAGCATGAGCTATGGACCCGTATGTGGTCTATTTTAGAAAATGACCTATGTGCAGCTGAGAAAAATGTGTATTCAGCTGTGTTTGGGTGGAACACTCTGTATATGTCCAACAAATCCATTTGTTCCAAACTCTGGTTCAGTTCTACTATTTGTTTGCTATATTTTTGTCTGGTTGACCTATCTTTTTGGGATAAGGGGGTTTTAAGATCTCCTTTTAAGATTGTGGTTTTGAATATTAGTATTTTCATGTCCATTAAGATTTGCTTTATATAGTTGGGTGCTTCCTTGTTTGGTGCATACATATCTATGAGTGTTACCTTTTCCTCTTGAATTTTTCCCCTAACCAGTATATAGTGGCCTTCTTTATTTTGCTTGAGCATTGTTGGTTTGAAGTTGAGACTGTCTGAGAATAGGATTGCCACCCCTCCCTTTTTTCTGAGGTTCTGTGGCATGTAATATTGTGTTCCATTCTTTCACTTTCAGCCTATGAATGTCTTTATGAGTTAAATGTGTTTCTTGTATGCAGCATATTGTTGGATTTTATTTCCTTATCCAATGTTTCAGTCTATTTGTCTTAATTGTTGAATTGAGTCCATTTACATTGATAGTTATAATTGAGATGCATTGACTTATAAATTTTTTTTATTTATTTGTGTGTGTGTGTGTGTGTGTGGCCAGCTCAGCCCACCAGGGGGTGGGGCTGGCTGGCATGTGGTGCTGGGGGATTGAACCGCGGTCCCTGTGCTTTGTTAAGCTTGTTCTAAGTAGGTGCTTTAGACCACTGAGCCATCTCACCAGTGCCTTGTTATGTTTTTTATTTTATTTATTTATTTATTTATTCATTTATTTTTGGCGGAACCGGGGATTGGACTCAGGCCCTTGTGCTTGCCAGGGAAGCGCTTATTCCACTGAGCCATCTCCCCAGTCCCCTAAGATGCATTGACTTATGATTGACATGTTATTTACCTGTTGTCATTTACTCCTTTTTCTCCTGTGTTTAACTGGTTGCCCTATTTAGTTGGACGCTTCTGATCTCATTTGTGGAGTTCTGTTCATTTTGGTTTTTTTGGTCCCTCTCTACAACATCTTTCAGTGGCCTGTGTAGGGTTGGCTTTGTCATTATGAAATTCTTTAGCTGTTCTTTGTCATGGAAGTATTTCACTTCTCCATCAAACTTGAAAGAGAGTTTTGCAGGGTATAGTAGTCTGGGCTTGAATTTGTTTTTATAGATGACTTGAAGTACTCTGCTCCATGCTTTTCTTGCCTTCATGGTTTGTGAAGAGAATTCGGCCATAATTCTGAAGGGTTTTCCTTTGAATGGGATCTGCTTCTTTTCTCTAGCAGCTTTCCGAATATTATTCTTGTGCTGGATTTCTGCGATCTTGACTATTATATGTCTTGGTGTATTTTTATTTATTTTTTCCTCTTAGTTAATTTTATTGGTGCAATGTAGATTGGTGTGTTTTTAATTAGTTTGAAGTTGTTTGGCGTTTTGTGTGCTTTGGCTACCTGAATGTCAGATTGTTTCCTCATATTTGGGAAGTTTTTTGCTATTACTTCTGCATACGGGCAGAAGTCTTTTTATATCATTTGTATTTACTCCTTCTTTCTTATTGATCCCTATTTGTCTCACATTGTTCATCTTTGCCTCGTCTTTCAAGTGATGAATTATTTTTTCCTGCATCCTTGTTGCTTTAAATAGATTTTTTTCTTATCTTTTCACTAGCTGCACCAGTGTCTTCAAGATCTGAAACTCTGTCTTCACTTTCACTCACACTGTTTTGCAGACTTGTGCTTGAGATTTTAAGTTCCTCTATATCTCTTTGACTCTGCTTCATGTGCCCAACTTTTTCCTGTATTGCTCATTCAAGGAATCTGTCATTTTTCTAACCTCCTCTATTTTTTTTATCAATGTCTTCTTTAGATGCAGTTAGTAATTCTTTTACTGCAGAGTTTTTTTTTTTTCAAATTGGGTTTCCTCCCTTTGTTTCTGCATTTGATTCTTTATTTCAGATGCTATTAATTCAGATATGTCTTTTTTATTTCAGAACTTAATTCTGATCTGAGTTCCTCTATACCTTTCTACTGTTTTTTCTTTGCTTCCAATGCTATTGATTCATACATTTCAGCTGAGTTAGTGTCCTCTGCACTTGTTCTGGATAGGCTTGAGGTCTGAGATTGCATTTTGCTCCTTGTCTTTGTCATTTTGTATCACACTGACCTCTGACCTTTGGTGTAGTGCTTTGGTGCTTTTATAACCTTAGCACCTACTGAAATTTGGGTGAAGGTCTATTAAGTTTGAGTTTATGCAGTTATACTTGGCTTGAGTCTAGCTGTTGTATTCAGTTCTTTTGTCCTGCAGCCCTTGGAAGTGAACCTGTTGTGCCCCTCTGGCACAACAGTGAATATGTGGTGCCCTTCTGTTGTGTCCCTGGCCCATGGGGCACAGGGGAGCACAGAAGCTCTCGCACACACTATCTTGGCCTGGGCTTGGGATGGATCTAGGGGTCCCGAAGCATCGCAGAAGTTCTCACTCACTGGGCGGGCTTGGGGGCAGGGTCTCCAGAGGGGTGGAGGGGTCCTCAGGGCACAGCAGAGGGCCTCACTCATGTGACATGCCTGCGTTTGGTCTGGAGAGGTTCCGCACTATATGCTAACTATTTTGAGTATACAGATACAAAATGGTTGTTCAACATTGGCCAAGCAATGGCCGTGACTCATCTACATGGCTGACACTGACAAAGGATCTACAGTCTGAGGTACAGGGTCTTAGGATAAATCCTGAGGGGATTTCACTGACCTTATCAGACCCAAAAGCTACAACTCTTGTTGCATAGGTCTTGCTTTTTCTTAGTCTTAACCATCCAGCAGAAAAGTATAAAAACAAAGTATAAGAAGTAAAGTCATGTTGCTATATTGAGCTGTAGAGGACTCAGGTCAACAACTTCTGACATTGCCAGTCAAGTGGAAGACCCAATATTTTTATGGACTACTGGACTCTTCTGGAATATTTTGCAGAGTTCACACACCTATAATATTTAAATTATGGAACTAAACAAAAAAAGAGGATATAGATGAATGACCATTTTGTATCTGTGTATTCAAAATGGTTAGGATATATAGCTATATTCTCTTAATTCAAGGAATAGAGGGATTTGATCTAATAGTGTTTGTAAATAGGCTATCATGTCTGCATCCTGTACAACAAATAACCACTAGGAAGGCAATATGCAATGTGTTAATTATTTGAACTGTCCTATCAACTTGATTTGAAACTGCCTCATTGCTATTTCTCAATAAAATTATAGAAAAAAATGGTTGCTCATTTGTATGCCTTTTTTTGTTTAGCTTTGTCAGAGAAGGGTATTCCACTGTCATTTAAATATTATAGGTGCATGAATTCAGCAAAATATTCCAGTATAGTCCAGTAGTCCATAATAGTAGTGGGTTTTCTGTAAGACTGACAATGTCAGAAGTTGTTGACTTGAGCCTTTTACAGCTCAGCATATTAATATGGCTTTAGTTTTTCATGCTTCACTTTTATACTTTTGTGATGGATGGTTAAGACCAAGATAAAGCAAGAGCTATATAACAAGAAATGTAGCTTCTGTATCTGATAAGGTCAGTCAAGTCCCCTCAGGATTTATCCTAAAACCCTGTCCCGCTGTTTGCAGATCCTTTGTCAGTGTCAGCCATGTGGATGGATGGTCACGGCCATTGCTTGACTAATTTGCTCTCTGTGAAAGTCTGAGAGAATGCTTTCTCTCCATGTGACTCTCCTTAGGCACACTCTACATCATCAGTCGCATTCCTCTGTGGCCCCATAATCTCCTTGATCAGAAAATTTGGGACACAGGTGTGTTACATGATGTTACAGTATTAGTTCTCCTATGTCCTGAGTCCTCACTGACCTTGAAAGGCTATGGCCAAAATGTTGGCTGTCCTTGCAGCCCTTCTTTTTCTCTAATATTTGGTCTGCACACTTAGGTTGTTAATCCTCCAGAATAGAAGCTTATTATTATTACCCTACAACATAGACAGTTGAGCTTAACCTCACTATCTGTCTGAATATCAAACATCTTAGGCCTAACATTTTCCTTTACCTTTAAATTGCATTTTTTATGTAAAAAGTATCCTTTTGGCTGTAGCATGTCAAACCTTATGCAAAAAATGGATAATGGAATTTTTTTATTTTTTATTTTTTTTTCTGCAGTTTTATTGATAAACAGATAGCAATGAGACAGTTTCAAATCAAATCAGAAGTACAGTTTCAACAAATAATACACTGCATATATTCTTCTTAGTGGTTAA
>NW_004524617.1:12157951-12174699 GCF_000260255.1 Octodon degus | reverse complement strand
CATTCTCTTAATGAATAGAATGATTTGTTCTAATGGTGTTTGTAAATAGGATCTCAAGTCCGCATCTTGTACAGCAATTAACCACTAAGAAGAATATATGCAGTGTGTTATTTGTTGAAACTGTACTTCCGATTTGATTTGAAACTGTCTCATTGCTATCTGTTTATCAATAAAACTTTGAAAAAAAAAGAAAGCAGAAAAAAATCTTTTTTCAGTACCAGTAAGTGCTTTCAATTCAAGCAAGATTTTAATCCTTGCTTACATGAACTCAGAATAAGCGAGCCTGACAATTGACCTCAAGCTCGGGATGAAGGCAGTGAGAAAGAAGATGAATAGAGCTGTAGTACGGATGGAGGAGGGTGGACTGAAGAGACCAACACGGGGAAGAACGGATGGTCTTATGCTGGTGTCATGTTGCCTGGGTTCTAGGAGGAAAGATGATTTACATTTTGACATGTTACTGAAAGGAAACCTAAAGAAGTTGTACAACTCACAATTTGCTAAGAGCTCCTCAAATGTAAAGCAATACCTTTTTTTTCCAAAAAGGAAGAAAAATGTATCCATTTCAGGGAAGGTAGAGGACAAAATGCAGCATTGTCCCCAGAGGTGAGATAAGCATGCCATGAAGAGTGGAGGTGGTAGATGGTGCTGTAGAATTTCAGTTTTGGAAAGATATATTGAAAATGTAGTTCAGGATGTTTGTGCAAATAAATCTCTATCACCCTAATCCCTCCAGACACTGACACACATCATTTAACCTACCCCACCTTTTGCACAGAATTGCTATTGTTTGGAGTAGTTGGCAGGACTAAGGCCCACGCATGACAAATGACACAGGTGCTTTTATAAATTTGGATTAAGTCACAATTAGCAGGGACATACAGCTGGGCTGTTTGGATAGCCCTTGCCTTCCTCCTATTGGCTTTAGTTGATGGAAGCACTGTCTAATAACTGTGGTCACTCTACGTTCATTCGGTTGATCCCAATTCACAAATATTAAGTCTGCACCAAAGGAGTTTCAATTAATGTCAGGCATTGGAAAACTTGCTTTGAGTCTGAGACCATGCACAGGGATTTTAAGCCCTTATAACAATGGATTCCAGCTACTCAACGTTTACCCAGAACACAGGATCAGGACCTATGCTGTTATTCTACAATAAAATATTATGGTGATTACACGGGGATACTCCATAGATATGTTTAATCTGCAATTTGTATGCAATATTATATTGCTAAAACCTTTTAGCTTCTATAAGCCCTGAGTAATAAAAAAGTCAAGCATTTTGCTTGCCACTTTGATTTTAAAGATTATATTTTGGTATTAATAGTGTTTGGACAGGATATCATGTCTGAATCTTGTACTATGAATAACTACTATGGAGATAACAATATGCAATGTATTAATGATTGTAGCTGTCCTACTAACCTGTTTTGAAACTGTCTCATCGCTATTTAACTCTCAATAAAATTAATAAAAAATATATTTTGGTAGTTTTTCCTGAATGCTCAGGTTAATGGTTGTATGGTAATGCAATTCTTATAATTTGAGAATTATCCTTCCCATACCAAAGTATTTACCAGTAAGTCACTATGGTAACAGTTCAAAGCATGGATCGTAGAGACAGTTTTGAATTCAACCTTAATAGATGTGTAATCTTAAATAACTCACTTTATATCTCTGAACCTCATTTTTAAGAACTGTATAATGAGCATCATTATAGACCCTATCACAGAATTATAAGAATTTAGCTAAATAGTATATAAAAAGTTGAGTCCAAAGAAGGTATGGTACCACATACTGACAATCACAGCATTGAGGGAGGCTAGAGCAGGAAGATTACAAGTTTGAGTTCTGAGTAGGGAACTCAGTTGAGACCTTATCTTCGAATAAACAAAAAAATGAAAAAAGATTGAAGATGTAACTCAGTGGTAGAGTTTCACCCCCTGTACAGAAAAAAAAGTTTAACCCATTTCTTGGCTCATAGACCTTCCAAAAATATTGGCTATGTAATGGGTACATCAAATAGCCAAGAGTCTTGGGATGAAACCAGAAAAATCATCCTTATTTTTTTCTCTACCATTGTCCCTTCTCATTTTGTTTTGTGAAAAGTCCTTTCTCCAACTATGAATAAAAATTTGACCAAGCCCCAAGATTTCTTGGATACCTATAGGAAAAAATAAGTTCTAACGTAAATTTAGTCTGTAAACCCAGTCTCAACTAAGTTAAAATTGTTCACTGCATCTCCCAAACCTGAAGGAAATTTAACTCCCCCCCCTTGTTCATCATCATCTTTCCCAGGTTTCTGCTTACAGATTTCTGATGTTTCTTAACTTGGAGCATGGAAAGAAAGGAGGAAAAACAAGAAAAAAAATCTTACTGGCCCTATTTCAGGGTGGCTTTGTTATCACTGGCCAAATGTTTATAAAGATGGTTATCTCAGAGCGTTTTTGTGGGGCTTCTGTCCCCCCCGTTTTTAACAGTGTCTCCATCTTTCCTTTTTCCTCTTTCTGTGGTGATACATCACATAGCCACTTAGTCTCAGAGGGTTCCACAGTCGTCAAGCTGCTATTTTGGGTAGGGTTGTTATAGTCATTGGGAGTCACAGATATCTGACTGGCCACTGAGGGCAGAAGTGTGCTTACTTCCTAGGTGGCAGCTTTCAATCTGACACTACTTTCCAAAAGGTGTCAACATCAGTTCACTGTGACACTTGCTGTTAAGTACACATGAAGAGCAGGCCGTGCCTGTGGAATCCATTTCACTCTGCTTGGGGATATGCAGTAGTACTCGCACCCCATGCCAGCCTCCTGAAAGTCATAGAAGTGAGACTCAAGATACAGCCTTCTCCAAGAGATTAAAACTTGTCTTCCTTTCAAATTCTCTTAATTCTAACATTCTCTTTTTATATCCAGCTAGATAATAGCATAGATCTCCTAGTATGAATTTTTCTCATGGTAGTCAATCTTACATGTCCCATTGATATTTGAAGTCCTACTGATTTATGAGTGAGGATAAAAATAGTTAATGTTGAAACTGAAAGCAAATGTTTATTACACTAGAAGACACGTTGCTCTTAATACCCTTCAAGCACTCTCCCCAGCTTCAATAGTACTTATCCCATTGTTCTCGACATTTTCTGAAGCAATTCTGGAGGTCCTCTTACATGAGGAAGAGCTCTTTTGTGAATGTCTTTAATTGGGCTTCTGTGGCTGCTTCTGTGCCTGAATCAATTCCAAACATTTGCCTGTCCTGGTCATTTTGACTTTGGGGAAGAGCCAGAAGGCGCATGGTGCCAGGTCCAGGGAATAAGGTGGTGATGACACACTGTACTGATTTCATTTGGCAGAAATTGCCATAAATGTTTGATCAACAGGGGTGATCATAAAATATAGTCAATATTTAAATTAAAATATTTACTGTGATAGAAAACACATTGCCACTAGTCCCCCTCAAAGAACCACCCTTATTTTGAATACTTATTCCAGTTTTCCTGGCAATGGATCTCTTACTATAAGAGGTTTTTTTTTTTTTAAAAAAATTGAACACTAACTGTATTTTTCAATCACCCCTGTGTATGACACATGTTTGATTTGTAACTTTCTTTCATCTAATCTGAATTGTGACCATTGTTTATTCTTAAAGGTAAAAACCTGTTCTGTGGGTCTTAAGTCTCTAATTAATCTAATTTTCCCAAATGCTATTGGCTGACTAATTGTTTAATGGTAGCCACAGCAAAAATGACATTAAGGAAAATGTATTGATTTGCTATCTTTTCAAGATGTATTTTGAGTTTTGTAAAATTTGAGTGTCTAATATGGAAGGACATTGTGCAAAAATGTCTCAAAGGATGGTTACCACGTGGATGCTTGTAATGGAAAGATGATGGAAATGTAAATGTCTAAATGTAGGGTATACATTCCTAAACAATGGGCTATTAGTAAAATATTTGAGAGGAATATTTAATGACCTGAAAACATGTTCATTGTTCATAACATATTGTAAGTAAAAATGAAAATATAGGAAATAGAAAGGTGCACAGCTTTTTAATATAATCTTATTTTGGTAAAGATGTACATGTTTATATCAAAAAGATCATAGGGATGTGCATCAAGATATAAATGACATTTTTATGTGAAGTTCTTTCTGTGAGTATGCTTCAATTAAAAACTTGAATATATAAACAGATCATATACCTTAGTACTCAGATTGTAGGTAATTTTTGTGTTTATCTGTATTTTTCATGTTTCTTAAAATAAGCATATACTTTTTATAATATTAAAATATGAATGTTATTTAAAAGTGATTCTTGGATACCTCTATGATGCCCTGGTATAGGTCCCCCAGGCTGACAGGACACAGTGAACCAAAAAATGTTATCACACGGGCTCCAGTCTTGCTATGGGAGCCTCTGGCTCTATGAGTGGTTTTCAGCCCCCAGAGGGCAAGCTCTGGCTGCTCACAGCTATAATCATAGGATTCAGTCTTCTAAATGCTAATGACTGGCACTGATTCAGGGGCTTTCTGCTGGGTTTCTAAAACTGTGAAACAGAAATGGTTTGGAGCATGTTCAGTGCTTCATTAATCAATCAATCCCTGATCATTGATTTCTAGCTTAAGTGAAGTAGAGACCAAGATAGAACCAATGGTTTAGCCAATTCTTTTGTCATTTTCCCAAGCCTAGTTCTCTAGCTCATGACTTGTGAGGGAAAAGGCTATGAGGGCTTTGGATTGAAGAAAGACATTGATATGGACCAGGCCTTTGTACACCTACTAATACCATATTCTTCATTTGCTCAAGCCCTACAAGTCAAGATCCATAGCCCTACAAGTGGGGTGAGTTAAGGTAGGAAACAAGGGGGCCCCAGGCCATGCTTAGGAGCCTAGGATTTGTGGAATAGGGACCCTTGAGGTGTTTAAGCTGGGGAGTGACATGGTCATGCTTGTTATCATATAATCACTCTGAGTGGAAGAAGAAAAGATAAAGGTATGAAGATCTATAAGAGTGTTGTGATAGGTCCATGCCTGGAACAAGGGATGGGATCAGGGCTGGAGAGCGAGGGTCAGGGATAAGAACAACTTAGAGGATGAGGTTGATGAGAGTTGGTGACAGACATGGAGCCTGACTGGAGATGAGTCTGGGAAGTCTTAATGGTGAATTATGGAGAAAGAGATATATTCTCTGGGGGTAAATGTAAATCATAGTATGAGTTTCATTCAGTCTTTTGAAAATATGGAATGACTGCTACTTAGCAGGCATTGGGTAAATATTTGTTGACTCTGAATGAATTTTAGTCTAATAAAGGAGTGTAGCCAGGCTGTTCATACAAATGAGCTGCACAGCATAATTGTAACTTAGCTATGAAACTAAAAGGGCTATTTTTAAAAACCAGTCTGCCTTTCAGCACAGTGGGTTTTGTATGCTGCTTTCCTGGTTCAATGTAGGAGGGTCCCTTGAAGTTGAGGTAGTGATCCCAGTGGGTGGATGACAGGGAAATAGCAAAAAGAGCTTATTGAAGTGACCACTTTCTTGGCTCACATTTTGTTTCTTCCCTTTGCGGTTCCCTTCTGCCAGGAGTATTGCTGTGAAAATGCAATAGTCTTGCTGACTTCGTGTGTGTGGGCAGTGCAATAGAGAAACAGAAGGCCTTTCTGGGATGCCATTTCAACCGTGTAAATGAACACCTGCCCATGGCCCTGGAATTTAAAGAAGATTCTTCACTCTTTTGTCCTGAGTTTCATGGGAATTACATTATGCAAGAGAGATGAGTGAGTAGTTTGGGTCAGTATGGCATAGCTCCAGGTGGGAATCTGAGGCCACTTCTACTGGATATCTAAATTGGAGTCAGATTTATCCAGTTTGATTGTGTACGTGCTAACTAGGTAACTATCAAAACAATGGGAACGATGACCTTTACTGTGTATACACAGTGTATGTGTGTGTGCCTGAAGGAACATAATTGCTTTTAACCCAATGATAGTGGATTAGTTTAGAGCAGCTGGGAAAGAGTAATGTATTCAGTGTTTTGAAGACTACTAACTTTCTACAGGGAGCTGTAAACACAAGTGGGGCTCAATTAAAATATTAATCTGGCTGTAAGCTTTATTATTGAATACAAAAGAAAACAAATTGACAAGGTGGCTTGTTTTTGAACAAAGCAACTGGCCCATGATGATATTATTTTGATGTATCTGGAATTATCATAATAGTAAAGTCCAAGGAGAAATAGAGAAATGAATGGCAGTGAGAATCCAACAGAGACTGTTTCCCTAAGAATAGGAGTCAGAATATGCGCCATTGCATTCACAGTATCATTAAAATATGAATAAACAGCAGCAACTTTTTATTATACAGTGAAAGAGCCTCCTACAGGGCAGTAAAAATTGAGTGGTGTGTGTTTAATAAATTAAAATCAACAAGAAATGGCTATTTACCAGGATGCAGGAAGGACTCAGAAAATAATGGAGGTTTAGCCAGGGACACAAATGGAAGTCATTTATTATTAGGTGGGACTTTAAAGGTTCAAAAATTTTAATTATATAGTAAAAATTGGGAGGGGAGGACAGAAAATGGTGAGAGGGGAGATTGTGGAATTTAGCTGGTGTTAAATTACCAAGGGTCACATTTTGATGAGTTAAGGTGTTTGGGTTTTATCTGGAGGGGATCTACTCTGGCATTTATAGCAAGGAATAAAAAAGATCCATTTATGTTAGCTGTGTAACATACTATGCCAAAGCATAGCGAGTTAAGACAGAAATGTATTATTTATAATGAATCTGTGGGGAATTGTGTTATTCTTTGGTGTGGGCCAATTCAGCTGGGGCACAGATGGTCTCAGCGGGTGTCTCAAGTCTAGAACCTCAGCTGGCATGGTTTGCTTCTCTCTCCACATGGTCTTTCTTCCTCCAGGAAGCTTGTTCCCAGGATGATTAAAAGATCCCTAGAAGCAAGAGGACATTTGGAACTGAGGATGCCATTGGTTTTTCTGAATTCAGCTTCTACATGGAGTTAGATTTATTTATTTATTTATTTATTTATTTATTTATGTTTTGGAAATTTTTGTTGTATTTTTTTCCATAATTTTATTGAGAAACAAATAGCAATGAGACAGTTTCAAACCAAATTGGTAGGACAGCTTCAATAATTAACACATTGCATACATTCTTCCAAGTGGTTAATTGCTGTACAAGATGCGGACATGATATCCTACTTATTAGAACAAATCCCTCTACTCATTAAGAGAATGTAACTATAATCTATCCTAACCATTTTGAATACACAGATACAAAATGGACATTCATCTGTATCCCCTTTTTTATTTAGTTCCATTATTTGGATATTATAGGTGTGTTAACTCAACAAAATATTCTAAAAGAGTTCAGTAGTCCATAATAGTATTGGGTATTCCGTTTGGCAATGTCAGAAATTGTTGACCTGAGTTCCCTACAGCTCAACATAACAGCATGGCTTTAATCCTTACACTTCGTTTTTATACTTTTCTGCTGGATGGTTAAGACCAAGCTAAAGCAAGACCTATGCAACAAGAATTGTAGCTTTTGGGTCTGATAAGGTCAGTGAAATCCCCTCAGGATTTATCCTGAGATCCTGTATCTCAGATTGTAGATCCTTTGTCAGTGTCAGCCATGTGGATGAGTCACGGTCATTGCTTGGCCAATGTGCTCTCTGTGAAAGCCTGAGAGAATGTTTTCTCTCCATGTGACTCTCCTTAGGCACACTCTACATCATCGACCACTTTCCTCTTTGGCTGTCTCTCAGGTAGATGATTGTTCAAAAAGAAGGGGGTGGTGAATGAAGGCAGGAGACAGGAAAATGGATGTTGTGGGACTGTCCTGCTTCAAGGTTGTATATGGTTAGATTTTTGGACTTATGCGTAAACATAAGAATTATATAATTGTTTATGCCTATTTTTAAAATATATTCTAATTTTTAAATGTTTTTTCATCATATTCTGTAGGGACTTAAAGTTCAACATATCAATACTTGATGAAAAATACCTGTTCCATGTTATGCCTAAGATGTTTGATATTCAGACAGATAGTGAAGTTAAGCTTAACAGCCTAGGTTGTATGGTAATAACAATAAACTTCTTTTCTGGAGGGTTAACAACCTAACTTTGCGGACCAAAATTAGATGAAAAGGAGAGCTGCAAGGAAAGCCAACATTTTGGCCCTAGCCTTCCAAGGTCAATTAAGACTCAGGACATATAAGAACTTGTACTATAATGTCACAAAACTTGGTAGTGTCCCAAATTTTCTCATCATGGAGTTAGATTTATAATAGTCCTTTGGGGATTCTTTACTGATATCTATGTTTATCTCTATCTCTAACAATTAATGCATATAGATATATTGCATTTAGGCTAAAAGGGCCGGCCGGATAGCTCAGCAGACTAACGTACCTGCTCAGGCAGGCGCAGGGACAGGGTTTCGATCCCTGGTGTGCCATCTTGGCCCTACCCCTGGTGTGCACTGAGCCAGCAAATGAGACTGGGAGTGATGGAGTGTGCCTATAATCCCAGTGCTTGGGAGGCTGAAAACAGGAGGATCACTGGGAGTCTGATCTGTGTAGTGAGACCCTGTAGATCCTGTACTAAATACATTAAAGAATAAAAATAAATAAAGTAGGCTAAGAGATATAGTCTTTATTTGACCCTGTAGGCTAATCAGGAGAAATATTTAAAAGTACAGATCTTACAACGTAGAACAAATGCAGATGGATTTCACTTATTTGGACAAACATGATGGATTTTTTAGTCATGAATAAAAGATTGTGGAACTTCGTTGTATATCCCCTGTGGACTGAGGGAGTAGGTTACTGTATAGACAAGTGGTTCAATTAGTTGACTATTATTGGATACTCAAGTTATGGAAAGTTTGAAAAGATGTAAGCTCTGGATTTGGTTCTATTTGAATTGGAAAATTAGTTAGGTTTACAGTACTTATAAAAATGTTTGGCACAATTCAGAATTGTAGGCAAGGATTGAATCAATGGGAATAACTGGAAGGTCTTGTTTCCCGAAGAAGAAGCAGGATTCAGAATTTAGGGTGCTTCAGCTAGAGCTAAATGGGTAGAATGCATACTCTGGAAGATAAGTCAATTTTAAGTTTGTTTCTTAGAAAAAATTGATGACTTTGGGCTGAATTACTTCCACAGTTTAGATGTTTGAGAAAAAGACTCAAGTAGGTTTCTTTCTTTGTAGGACACTTTATTTCAAGATCTTCTGCTTTTATCTAAACTCCTATATACTTTCTTAATAGTCTTAAAATGTTTTTCCTTGTAATATTTGTTATAGTGAAAATGTAGGCCTTTGTCTTTTCAGAAAATTACACAGAATAACTTAGAGCACTGACGCAACTGAGTAATTTAACTTTTACCAATTTAGGTTAAAAAGGTAACTAAGATTTTGTATAAAATATACAGATAAGGCATATTTTCTCTCTCATTTGGCTTTTCTAGATAGTTCTCATAAGGTTAACTTTGGGTTAGAGCTTTCAATGTGGCTCTGATTTTCAGTTGTGTTAATGTACATTTTTCATACTGAAAAGGAGACTGGAGTAAAAGGAAAAAAAGCTTTGGGATTTGAATCTGATGATTAGGGCACTTTGTTTCAATTCCTAATGAAAGATATTGTTTTTACCATTCCCATGATGGCAGTGATAGAGAATTTAATAATTGCAAACACTTCACATGAATTTTTTCATTCACCCCTCACAGCAACCCTATATAACGTAAGTGAGATTTTATCCTTATTTTACAGAAGATGATATTGAGGAACTGTGCTTAAGACCCTTGTCCAAGGTCATGTAGCTGATTAGCAGCAAAATCAAGATATGGGCCTATGGAAAATTGGCTTATTGTTAAAGAATACTCACATGCTTTACAGACTCGAGAAGGAGCCTGTTTGCTTATTCCACTGATGTTGGGTTTGGCTATGTGACTTGCTTTGGTCCCATCTTGGGTGAAACATATTTCACCTCTCATTGCCTTGCGTTTTGTCATGGACTTGATTGGCCAATGAGAATGTGAACGTTATATACTGAAAATATGTATTAATAAGAAATGATCAAAGAAAAGAAAGAAATGATGTAAGCAGAGATGTGTGACTGTGTGCATGTTATTGTTCTTAACCTTTTGTACTTTTTACCTTTGTCATAAAAAGAAAATGTTCCAATTAACTTCCTGATTACAAAAAGTAGGATAGGCTTAGACCTATTCACTATCTTGGAGCCAACTACAGCTAACCCATAGGTGGCTAAGAAAAAGGTATTTTTTTTTAATCTGATGCAGTTTGTTGTGTAGCAAGAGCTAACTGATAAAGAGTTGAAGCAGGCTAAATGTAAGAGCCTATTAGATTTACTAGGTTCTATTAATTGCATTCAGAGTTATTCCTGCATTGATATTTCTAAAAAATGAAATCAAGATGTGCCAGTTGTCTCAAAGTATTAACTCTATAATAGCATGTATAGTTAGAATTATAGAAGTATTCTCCTTGGAAGTTACATGTTTTCATACCTTTTATTGTATCTTCTAAAAATTAAGAATATAGACAGGCTTTTTTTTTCACTGTCACACAGCTTAACACGTACATTACTTGACTCTCAGCTTCTAGATGTAATTCACTTATGAGCCTGGGAATATGTCTGCCACTCTGAAACAATATCTGAGATGGATAAGTGAGCACATCTTGAATGACACAAATGGTTCCCATCTACAGAAAAGCAATGACAGGGAAGGAAATGGAAAACTGGATATTTACAATAAAAATAACTAACAACACGAAGAGGTTTGTTCTGCTCCGGTGGACTAGAGATGTAAGATTTAGATAGAGATGTGGACAATAGCTACCTGAGCAATGACAGACTTTGTTTTTCACCTTTTAAGGAGTGCTGATCTCCTGCATTTAAAACAGGGCTGAAAAATGTGGAAAGCAGGTCAAGGTCTTGGTTTGAGTTTGCTTATGTTCCACTCTTGAGCTTTAGGGCATAAAATAGTGTGGGAGATTACATAGTTCAGAAATGTAATGTTTACTTACCTTGATCCTGTGGACCCCACATTCATTTCATCGGACATTTTCTAAAATACATTCTGTGGGTTTGTGATTTTGTGGGTGTGTAGGTTTTGCAAATATATGATCACTGAAGAATTTAATAAGTTTCTTTATTATAAGAATTGTCCTAGACTTTAGTGTGCTGAAATACATTACAAAATTTTCCAGAGACTGGTAGAGCCTGCACCCTTTCCTAGGTTATTTGTCCACAAACATTGTTTAAGGAGTAACTCCCAGGGCTAGAGCGATATAAAACACATTCTGGGGAGCTTTCCTTTAACATGTTTCCATATAAAATTCTGTTGTTTCAGGGACCCTGTTCTAACATACCCTCACAACATCCAGTGAGATAAATAGGCAATAAGCTTTACTGGTCAGGTTCTTGATGCAGAAGGAGAGGCTGCCTGCCTAACTCTACATAGCAATGAGTAGGATATAAAATCTGGCATCTGATTGCATGGAATCAAATTCTGACTTCACCACTTACTAATGGTGGAAGTTTGGTTGCCTATGCTTTATCTTTCTCTCCTGTAAATAGAAGTGATACTAAAGTACCTAGTCTCATAAATTTGTTGTGAGAATTTAATGAAATAATAACCAGAAAATAATAACTAATTGAAAATACTTAGTATAATGTCTGACATATGATAGGCTCTCAATATATATTGTTTTACATTATAATTATTATAAGTATAGCCAAATAAGGGACTTGTATCTAGAAAATTACATACAAAAATTATAACTCAATAATAAAAGGACAAGTAATCAGTTCTCCAATTTTAAAAAAGCAAAGGATCTGAGTATTTAAAAAAGGTCTACAAATGACTGATCAACACATGAGAGGATGTTAATATCTGTGGTTACCAAAGAAATGCAAATAAGGATCACAGTAAGATACTGTAATTGTAGGATGGCTGTAAGGAAAGGGAGTGCAGTACTTTGAAAAGCAGTGTGGAGTTCCTAAAGGTTAAATATTAGCTTTAGTAGGTGAGCCAGCAATTCTCAGCATATACCCAAGAGGAATGAAAACAAATTCACACAAACCTTGTACATGATTGGTCACGATAGCCTCAAAGTGAAAACAATGTAAATGGGTAAAGAAAATGTAGCATATCCACTACAATGCAATTTTATTCAACAATAAAAAGAAATGAAATATAGAAACTGGTGACAATATGGATGAATCTCGAATGCATATCCTAACTAAAAGTTCATCACAAAAATCCATGCATTGTATGCTTCCAATGTGTGAAATATCTAAATTAGGCAAATCTGGAGAGATGGGAAAAACTCTTATGGTTGTCTGGGACTGAGGGAAGAGGGAAGACCAGGGAAGGACTGGGGATTGACCTCTAATGGACACAGCATTTTGTTTTGGGGATACAAAAGCATTCTATAGTTAAATTATTAGAGTTGTGCAGCGCAGTGAATATACTAAAAAACATTGAATTATATATATTTTTTGTGATGCTTGTGTCAAACTCAGTGTCTTCTTTGAGTGAGTGAAGTGATGTGTGAATTATAATACAAAAAGCTTTCAGTAATAATAATAATAATAATAATAATAATAATAATAATAAAACAAGATGGCCAGTGCTAGGTTATGGGACTTCTTTTAGTTTATGGTAATATCTGGTTTCAGTTGGATCATGTCCATAGCTGCTAATTGTGTTGTGAAACTAAGACATTTCCAATGGATTCTGATAAATGAGTCGGAATAGCTAGAAAATTGCTTTCCTCTCTCAGATTATGGTAAATCTTTGTGCGGAGCCCTGTCTGTTTATAGTCTTGGTATCTGCTTGCTAAATGGGATGAGAAGATGTGGGCAAGGCCACAGTCATGGCCCATTGAGATGATCATGATGAAGTCCTTCTGCTTGCCACTCCTTGGCCAAAGGAATTATTCTTCTGTCTGGATTGGCCTTTGGATAATTCTCTTATAGACTACCCTCCCTGGAAGTGATTCTTTCTTTTAGTGTGGTTATTAGGTCCTCTTCTTTCTCTGTCTCTGTCTCTGTCTCTGTCTCTGTCTCTGTCTCTGTCTCTGTCTCTGTCTCTATATATTTGAATGAGCTTGTTTATTATGTTTTATAAAGCAACATAATAATTGCTTTTCAACCCACTAGTAGCATAGCTGAACAAAGTACAGTATTAGTATTAGATTTCACAATCAGTATTTATTTATTTTTTTCCCATAATTTTATTGATAAATAGCAATGAGACAGTTTCAAATGAAATTGGTAGGAGAGTTTCAATAATTAACACATTGCATACATTCTTCCTAGTGGTTAATTGCTGTATAAGATGCTGACATGATATCCTATTTATAAACACCATTAGAACAAATCACTCTATTCATTAAGAGAATGTAACTATATATCTATCCTAACCACTTTGAATACACAGATACAAAATGGACGTCACAATCAGTATTAAAGAGAACATATGTGTATTTTCTCTCTTTCTCTGTCTTTCTCTCCCCCTACCCTCCCCTTTTACCTTTCTCCTCTCTTCTCCTTCAAATATTTTATACAGTACTATTTGAAGCATCATTGTAGACATTGTGACATTTTACCCTTAAATACTTTGTTGTAAGAACAAAGTTATAGTATTCTCCTGTATAACCACAATATAATTGTCATCCCTAAGAAACTCACTATTCACAAAACATTGTTATCTTAAAGGTAGACTATATTCAAGTTCCTCCATTATCTTTCTTAATTTTGATTTGGGAGCTTTTATGGAACCCCCAAGTTTTATTTACGTGGACCACCTTTGTGTTCAACTTGCAGCACAGTTATTTTCTGCTCGCTTGCCATCACTCTGCTGGTCTCAGTTCACAGTTCTGCTCATGGTCAAGACCTGGGCACAGGCTTAGGAAACTCCCACCTGTCTGCCTACAGCATTACAGAGTGTGCTTCCCATAGTAGATACTTAATAAATGCTTGAAGATTTGGACTGAGCTGAATATGCCAGTCAGGATCCTGCTGAGGATGTGCTTTTAAAGGCACTAGGAGCTGCTAGTGACTGCCCTTCTTGCCTTCAGGCTTCTTGCCATTGCCATTGTTTTTTTGCACTCTGACTCCTATTACTTTAGGTGTGTTTACAGCTCATGAATAGACTGAGTAGAAAGGGAATAAATTGGTGATGTAAGGTGAAAAGAATGAGATATTAGTTCTGTTCAGAGGAAGTTGTTATGGATAAGCTGGTGGGAACTGGTTCACTGGCAAAGAGACAAAGCCACCGATTCTTTTGAGCAGCTGAGGTTGTAATTCTCATCCCTTTACTTATTTTCTTATTGTTGTCATATTATGATAGCAGCATAGTTCCTTGATCAGATCAAACTGGAAGCAAAAGATCCCAAAGGCCTTCAACTTTAGTTGTAGGAGTGGCAGGCAGATTTGTCATAGGCAGTTGTCAGCTCATCTATTTTGTCTTGTTAAGAAGTCTACAGGACTGTCACATCTTAAAGGCTTGTTAAGTTTACCAGAGCCACCAGCCATAGCTGTGTCAGTTAAATTATATTTTAAGGACAAAGGTGATGAAGGAGTTGAAGACAAGGTGACAGTTTTCTTGGCACACATTTGAGAGCATATATATGCATCTTCTGTAACATAATCTGACAGGGCCCTCCACAACGTTAAGGAAATGAATGAATGTAAGTTCAGGTGGTCTGATGTCGCTTAGTCTCTGCTAGTAGAAGTTAGAATCCAGTAATCAAGTGTCTTAAAAGCTTGGCTACTGCTTTACGTGGACTGAGACCTATTTTATTTACTTCAGTTTTTACTGAAGTAAAAAATTTTTATACAGATATAAAGATCGTACCTAACACAATTTCTTATAGCCTTGGATTGGTTGATATCTACAACATAGAATTAATAATGTCAAGTAGTAAATAATACCAAGTAGTTATTCTGAGGATTATTATTATTATTATTTTTTTGGCTGGCTCAGGCTGCCTTAAGGGCAGGTCTGGTGAGGCATGTGGTGCTGGAAATCGAACCTCAGTCCCTTGCCCCTGACTGATTTTGCTCAAGAAGGAGCTTTAGACAACTGAGCTAACCCGCCAGCCTCCAAATAGTTATTCTGTAATGGAGATTTATTTCCTATTTATAAATGATGCATATGAGATGCTAAGTAGATATTAAAAATGGAACTGAGAAGACTTTGAGTTCACTGCATTGTGGAGAAGCCATACTTTTATTAATATTTCCTTGGTTTCTTCAAATTTTAAAACAGGAAATATACTGAGTATATGGTAGATATCTGATCTCTAGGCATGTGTAGTAGAGAAGTCTTTCCTTAGTGTTGTTCAATATTGCTCATTTAAATAAATTCTGATTTTGCTGAACAAATATGAAGTTTTCTTCATCCCAGTGATATCTACAAAGATAATGTCTGAATAAAATTAATTTGGAGCAGCAAACTAAATGTTCATAAATAATTGGATCAACTTCTGGATATTTTATTTTGTTGCACTGGTTGTTCCATCTGGTACCATTAACAAACTGAATTATAAAATCTGTACAGTATGATATAATACCTGATTAGTTGGTACACCCTTCACAAATTGTTCTTTTATTGTTGAAATTTCTTTTGAAGTACTGGATGTTTGATATTCAGACAGATAGTGAGATTAAGCTCAACTGCCTATGTTATAGGATAATAATACCATTAAGTTTCTCTTCTGGAGGGTTAACAGCTTAAGTTTGCAAACCAAAAATTAGAGAAAAAGAAGGGCTGCTAGGACAGCCAACATTTTGGCCCTAGCCATTGAAGGTCAGTGAGGACTTAGGACATAAGCAAACGTGTACTGAAATATCCTGTAACTCAGTGGTGTCCCAAATTTTCTGATCCAGAAGATTAGGGGGCCACAAAGGAAAGTGATCAATGATGAAGAGTGTTCCTAAGGAGAGTCCCATGGAGCGCAAACATTCTCTCAGGCTTTCTTAGAGAGCAAATAGGTCAAGCAATGTCTGTGACCCATCACATGGCTGACACTGACAAAGGATCTACAAAGTGTAGTACAGGGTTTCAGGCTAAATCCTGAGGGGATTTGACTGACCTTGTCTGATACAGAAGTTATATTTCTTGTTTTATAGGTCTTGATTTATCTTGGTCTTTACCATCCAGCAGAAAAGTATAAAAACAAGGTATAAAGCCATATTAATATGCTGAGCTGTAAAAGGCTCAAGTCAATAACTTCTGACATTGCCAGTCCTATGGATAACACACTACTATTATGGATTACTGGACTATATTGGATTTTTTTGCTGAATTCATACACCTACAATATTTAAATGGCAATGGAATACCCATCTCTGACAAAACTAAACAAAAAAGGGGATATAAATGAAGGACCATTTTATATCTGTATATACAAAATAGTTAGGATAGATATACAACTACTTTCTCTCAATTCAATGAGAAGAAAGATTTGTACTAATAGTATTTGGACAGGATATCATGTCTGCATGTTGTGCTATGAATAACTACTGTGAAGACAATATGCAATGTGTTAATTATTGTAACTGTCCTACTAACCTATTTTGAAACTGTCTCATTGGTATTTGTTTTTTTTTCTTTTTTCTTTTCAAAGTTTTATTGATAAACATATAGCAATGAGACAGTTTCAAATCAAATCGAAAGTACAGTTTCAACAAATAATACACTGCATATATT
>NW_004524617.1:12154881-12157068 GCF_000260255.1 Octodon degus | reverse complement strand
CAATGAGACATGTTCAAAACCAATTGCTAGCACCATTTCAATAATTAATGCAGTGCATATTTTTATCTCAGTGATTATTCATTGTACAAGATGCAGACATGATATCCTGTCCTCAAACACTATTAGAACAAATCTCTCTATTCAGTGATCCAAGAAAATGCAGCTGTGTATCTATTCTAACTATTTGAACATACAGATACAAAAGGGTCATTCATTTGTATCCCTCTTTTTTGTTTAGTTTTGTCAGAGGATATTCCACTGTCATTTAAATGTTTTTGGTGCCTGAATTCAGCAAAATATCCCAACATAGTCCAGTAGTCCATAATAGTGGTGGATTTTCCATAAGACTGGCTACCACAGAAATTGTTGACTTGGCTGGGGAGATGGCTCATTGGAACAAACTCTTGCCCGACAAGAGCCAGGAGCTGAGTTCAATCCCCCATTCCACGAAAAAAAGACAAAAAAGAAGTTGTTGACTTGAGCCTTTTACAACTCAGCATATTAATATGCCTTAACTTATTATACTTCATTTTTATACTTTTCTGCTGGATGGTTATGTCTCATTGGTATTTGTTTCTCAATAAAATTAAAAAAAGTACTGGGGATGGAATCTAAGACTTTCACACTGAGCTACTTCCCCAGTCCCTAAACCATTTCAAAAAATTTTTGAGATAAGATCTCACTAAGTCACTAAATTACTCAGGCTGGACTTGAACTTGTGATCCTTCCTTCTTAGCTCCCCAGAGTACTCGGATTACAGGCCTGTGCCATCATGCCCAGCTTCACTAGTGTGCTTTTAAGTTGCCATGGAGGGCTGGTCAGATAGCTCAGCGGATTAAAGCACCTGCTTAGGCAGATACTGGAACCGGGGTTTGATCCTTACTGTGCCATGCTGGCCCCACCTCCCGGGGCACGCTGAGAGGGTTATTGAGACTGGGCCTGGTGGCGTAAGCCTGTAATCCCAGCACTTGGGAGGCTGAAAACAGGAGAATCACTACAAGTATGATCTGTGTAGTGAGACCTTGTAGATCCTGTACTAAATACATTAAAAAAGGGGCTGGGGCGATGGCTCAGTAGAATAAATACTTCCCTGGCAAGCACAAGGGTCTGAGTTCAATCTCCGGTTCCGCCAAAAACAAAAACAAAAACAAAACCATTAAAAAAACTGCCATGGAATATGGTGCTTTTTTTGTTTGATTTTGTGATTATTTTATGTTTTTATTAAGTCATTGCCTGAGAATTATACCTGCGTAAGTCTTATTATTTAACATTTACTGAATTTTGATGATGACCTAAAAATATGCTGTTATCATATTTGTGAATGTTCAAATCTGTTCTTGAGAAGAATATTCATTGTTAGCAGGATTCAGCATCGAACATAAATATTTATAATATGAAACAGGTATAAAATAATAGCTATCATTATTTGATTTTATTGCTTAGGTCTTCTATTTCCTCACTAATTTGTCCATTTGAACTGTCTTACATTAACAAAAGTGTGATCATGCCTCTCATTCTCAGTGTGTTTCTGTCTAACCTGGCATCACTTAGAGTTTTCACTTTCTGAAAGTTGTTGCTATATTATTAGGTGCATAAATATTAATTACTCATTCTTTCATTCTGCATTGTAGTCTTTATTTTTAGAAAGCATCCTTTGTCTCTTTTTAATGCATTTTGACACAAATTATACCTAATCAAATATCAGGTTTGTGATGCTTTTAAAAAATTGTGTTTGGTGTATCTTTGTCTACCCTTTGAACCTTCCTCAATCTCTTATTTTGGGTGCTTTCTTATACCCAGAAAAGTATTAAATTTTACTTTTATGGGCAATTCAAAAATTTGTCATTGTCCAATGGGAAAATTAGGTTGATTTATATTTATTGATTTTATCTGTATTTAACTTCAATTCTCTGTGTCTTATATATACCCTCCTCACTCACACACCTACTCACATGCACATGTAATTTATTTTATCATTACAAATAGCTGAAAATAGGTGAAGTAGTAGACCAGAACAGGCAAAACCAAGCAGTTGCTTGACAAATACCCAGAGGTTTTTTTTTTTTTTTTTTTTTTTTTTTTTTTTTTTTGGCAATGTCAGGATGCCTTCAGGGCAGATCTAGTTTGGCTTGAGGATCTGGGAATTGAACCACAGCACTCTGAGCCTGAGTGCTCCAGAGTTGTTTT
>NW_004524617.1:12137340-12153771 GCF_000260255.1 Octodon degus | reverse complement strand
GGAACAGGTATTTTTCATCAAGTATTGATATGTTGAACTTTAAGTCCCTACATAATATGATAAAAAAACATTTAAAAATTAGATTATATTTTAAAGGATGGAACTTCTTAAAAGGTTACTCTTCAAGTAAAAAAGAAGCCTGTTGGAGGAATAATTCCTGTCTTTCTCATACCTTGCATTCTACAGAACCTCTGAAGGGTTATAGCAAACAAGATGAGGAATGGTTAAATGAAGGTTGCATAGACTTCACTGATGTCAGTAAATAGTTAAATTAATATTCTGGCTAAGTTCATAACAAGTGGGCTTACCCATTTCCTCTAGCAAATATTTAGGTGGTTATTAAGAAACATAGTAAATGTAGAAGGAAAGCCCTTAAAGTTAAAGATCATTCTTCTCTTATCTATCATGAGTAACAAATGTATTCTTTTTTTTCAGTATTGGAGATTGATCTCTGGGTCTTGTCCTTTCCAGGCAGGCTGTTATTCTACTGAGCTATCTCCTGGGCACAAATATATTCTTATAAATGTTAAGAAACAGGAATTCACAGAACATTGGAGTAATGGCAGTTAATAAACATGGACCAGGCTAAATTTCTGAAATCATTTATGTAATTGTTTACCCACCTAGTGAACATTTAGTGACTACATCATAGGGAGAAATATTATGAATGTATAAATCTGGACAATTTTTTAAAACTTGAGCTGGGACACAGTCTGCATAGCTCTTTAATTTGTTGTTCTTTTAGCTTTTTGGATGGTGTCTTTTAGCAATACCTTGTGGTGTTAGATTCAGGTTGGCTTTTGGTTTATTGTATCCCAGAGAATTCTCTTTGCTTGCAAGCTTCTATGGGACAGGCACTGTAACTTGTATAACTTAGAATATCATTAAAAACGTTGATGAAATTGACCTAAAATCAGAACTGAACCATCTCATTGCATGAACTTGCAAACTAGAATTCAAATATATTTGTAGAACAGAAATTTCAGCATAAGGTTTCACCTTTTGGGCAAAGATTCAAGTATTTTAATGGTGATGGAGAAAGTGGATTGAATTTCAAGCTAATATATACCAAGAGGCTGTGGAAATTACTATTTTGGTTCATTTGGATCCAAAGCTTTGGCTCTGTCCACTTTGAGTACCAGTGTAGATTCAGCTAGGGGCAGAGAGTTAAGGGAAAAAAATATAGCTATCTTTCTAGTTGTCTGAGTTATCAGTTGTAGTAAAGGGCTCAGGTTGAATTTGAACCATGGTGGCTCTGAAAGTGTTTCTGCCCAGTGTTTGGCTGCATAATGAGCTAGGCCCTGTGTGATGTCTTTAATAGTAATAAAAACATCACATAAAAGTCATCAGAGCCATGGAAATTTCCCACAGCTAAGCAGAACTTGATCTTAATGCTCAACTAGGGTTGTCTGGGGTTGTTAGGCATTGGTGTGTACTTTCTCAGTAACCCTGGCCTTTTAATGTACATAAACAGGCCACTAAGTCTTCTGTGTAAACTTATGTGTGTGTATTCTTCCCATTTAAATGTCAATCTTTAAATCTTAGAAACTTTATCTTCTGCTTAATTGTGTAAGAGAAATATTACAACCATGCTAAATGCACAAAAAATATTAGGTACTCAAAAAGTTGTCCAGGTCAATCTGGATCATTAAAACAACATATTCCTTTGTTTCCCAGGGATAAAATAAAAATGCTGTGCTAGTAAAATTGCTTGGACATGATGCTTTGTGTCTGATGGCCAGAGCAGTAGCAAATCTGCTGACAGGCTTGCACAGGGGAGGAAAAAAACCTATGTGAAAATGTCCGTTATGCTGTTTCAGGGAAATGCTATTTTTAAAGGAATGAAACACATTATTTAGGAGTTGTGGATGTAATCCAGGCCTTTGACGGAAGAAGATCTTAATTAGAAAGAAATGGAAAGATTAAATGCTTTCACGGAGAACCCTACTATAAGAGGTATGTTTATCATAAATGCAGATGATGTTTCTCGCACACTGGCTGCAGCCCTTCTTTGACGAAACCAAAGTCTTTAAAATTACTGAAGTGCATCTGTCCCCAAGTTTGTTCAGCATCTAATGAGCAGGCATTAATCATGTAAAACTTGGAGGCAGTTCTTCAAAGGACAATGAAGATGATTTAAGACTTGCAAAATAAAGCCTATAAGGAGAGGTTAAAACAATTCACATCATTAGCTTGGTAAAAAAATAGATTTGAGGAGTGAACATTTCCAGTCAATGCAAGACTATTCTTGGTAGGATGGCATGCTTAAGAAGAAACTATTCTTAAGAATTTGAAATTTTCTCTTTTTTATCTAGTCAAAAATATTTATACAAATATTAGGAAGCACACATGAGGAAGGAGATTGTATCCTAGAACCTGATTGCCTAGAGGAGCTTCACAGAGTTGACTTGGAGAGGTTGAGCAGAATGTCTGAGTCTAGCATTTGCAGCAATGCTGTTTTTTTTTTTGCAGCATTTCCTATAATTTCAGCTAACTAATGGCTTTAGTATGTGTTTGTCTAATGTGTTTTCCTGGCTAGACTATAAGCTTCATGAGGCTGGGAATCAGGCTTGTCTTTTCATCTCTGTGTTCTCAAAAATTACTATTCTACATTATCACTTAATATTAATTAGTTAATATTCTTCACTACCACTTGAATGGCAGCAATCTGTCCTACCATGTGCAGATGGGCTCAGTTTCTTTACTTTTTAATTTTACAAATTTTGGACAAGGTCTCACTTTGTTTTCTTTTGAAAATTTATGTGGGCTCAGTTTCTTAACCATTCTTATATTTGGGGACATTTAAGGTGTTTCCAGCTTTTTCTACTTGTAGAAGTACAGCAATAATAGTGATTGTAATTAAATCCTTCTTCATTGGAATGTTTAAAAAGAAAATTATTACAAGCTATGGCAAGATGTACTCATTGGAGGCCCTGAAAACATGACAAATACTGATTTAGCTGGTGTTGTTGTAGTCTTGTATACATTTGGTGGCCTCAGGATCCAAATGTGCGTGAAACCTGAATGTATATATATGTCTGTATAAGATACTCTCCCCTTCATCTTACTCCCTGGAATAATGAGTTTCTGAAACTTATGAGGAGGGAACAAATTAATTTTGATACAGACAAAATAATGAAGTATTTAAAAACTGGAATCAGTATCAGTTTGCTTTTATCATTTATGATTTTCAGCATCAGAATGGCTAGCACTAAATCAGTGATACTTGGCAAGGTAGTGGCTATCTATATTTTCCTGGACTTAGATGAGTGTACTGTTTTTCACACTGAAAGACTAAAATCAAGTTCATGTTTTTTTCAAATATAAAACTAGAGATTTTTAGAGGTGTTGCTCTTCAAGAGGTGCTGACCTATTTAATTGTATGGAAACTAGTTCTAAAAACTGATTCATAATGCCAATGTCTGTGTGTAGCATTCTTTCTTTCTAACGATGTTCATGGTCAAATTGGAGCCATGTTCTGAAAATTTTTTTTGTGGTACTGGAGATTGAACCCAGGGAGCACTGAACTATATATATCCCAAGTCTTTTTTTTTTTTTTTTTTTTTTTTTGCGGAACTGGGGATTGAACTCAGGCCCTTGCACTTGCCAGGGAAGCGCTTACTCCACTGAGCCATCTCCCCGGCCCACCCCAAGCCTTTTTAATTTATTTATTTTTTTCCTTTTGAGACAGATTCTTGCTAAGTGGCTTTGAACTCATGATGCTTCTGTCTCAGCCTCCTCAATAACTGATAGAATAGGTGCCTGTTTCTGAAACTTTTGTTTAAAAAAATGCATTCAAAGATGGCTATCAGAATCTACATCCCAGATGTGCTGGTATTATATGCACTCTTTATGAAAGTCAGGTTGTCCTTTTCACTTTTTCTGCTGTGGTTATGGCTGGGTTTGCTGTGATTTGTTTTGGCCTTACCCACAAAATCTCTGACACACATGACTCTACTGTCCTTCCTTGAATTTCCTATGCGACTTTGTTATTTTTGTCTTACATAAAGTTGTTGCTCATGTATATACTTGTTGCGAGTTGCATGTACTTGTCTTGTTTGTGCAAGCTGTAAACTCTGTGGTGACAGAGACTGCTTTATTCATTGCCCTACCACTAGCACAGGGCTTGGTACACAGGGAAACATTCAAGAAATACTTGCTAAGTGAATGAATGAATCTCTGCCTTATTCCCACCTGAGAAGCTTACTAAAAAGTCTGTTTTCACTTTCCAGATATAAAATTATTTGTGCTAACCATGCTTTCTCTCCACAATCTGCCTGTCCCAGCTCCTACTGGAAGCATTATTCTAAGCTCCTGGCTCTGTGTTAAATACTGATTTTTTGAGCTTTTCCTGGGCTTACACTGCTGTGTGAATACTGCCTCCTGCATTCTGCTCAAGCCCTGAATCCTGGCTCCTCCCTTTGTGATCCTTTATCTGTCACTGCTTTAGGTTCTAACATAAACAGTGGGAAATTTTTAAAAAATTAGTCAGTGGCATGCTAGAAAATAGACCCCTGGAATAAGAACTCTGATTTTTGGTGTTTTCTGATTTTGTAAGTATTCTTACCATTGCTGATTTTAAGACACTAAGTTTGACAATTGGCTTGTAGATTTCCTGAATATTTAACAATTGGCTTTCAGAAGCTTGTAGGAGCTGGCTCCAGAACATCATCATGATAAAAAAGCATCAATACACATCTAGTAGCAGGGGGTTGGGGAGATAGCTCAGTAGAATAAGTGCTTGCCTGGCAAGTGCAGGGTCCTGAGTTTAATCCTTGGCATCGCAAAAACCAACCAAACCAAAAAAAAAAACCCACACGTAGTAGCAGAGTTATATTTTATTTGACACAATAATATAACATGCACATATGTATATATGTAAATAATACATATATAAGTATATGTATTATAAAGGATAATAAATTCAAGCAAAGTGCTTCGCATGTGACATATAGATAAAGGATCCTATAAATATGTATTATTTACTTGGCGCAATAACAAAGGTTTAAAGAAAGAATAACATCTATGGATCAAGAGAGCCCCTTACTCTGAAATGGGTTTGTCATAAGTTACGTCTTGTTTTCATGTTTTGAGACGGTCTCACTATGCAGTTTGGGCTGGCCTTGTGCTCACTGTTGTAGCCCCCATCCTGTCTCTAACTCCCAGTGATCCTCCTCTCTCAACCTCCTGAGTGCTGGGATTGCAAGCATATGCCACCATGCTCAGTGTTCTCATGGTGGATCTCGGGCATGGCATACACAGGGATATTAGCCAAGACGGCACACTGGGGGTTCCAGGATAGGCACGGCATGTGGGGCAGGACATTGAACTCAGGTCCTTGTACCTGCCAGGTAGGTGCTTGTGTCTCTGAGCTGTCTCCCTAGGCCTAGAACCCCTTTTTAAAACAGATAGGGAGGCTCCACCCATCCCAGAACTTCTGAGTCCATAGCAGAGCGTGTGTGGGGCCTGAGAATTTGCATTTCTAATAAGTCCTCAGGTATGATCCTGTAGACTCCAGAACCACACTTTGAGAGCCACTGCTCTAGCTGGGTCACATGCGAAGCACTTTGCTTGAAGTCTGCTTCTCAGTGCTGTGTAGAAAGAGGCACATGTCTGTAAATATCCTATCTGGACCGCATAGAGGAAAATCCACAAAATCAGAGAAAAAAGAAATGCAAAGTGTACTTATAAAAGTGCGAACAGATGGGAGTGCTACATGACCAAGGATGATTGCTGCAGGTCTTAGGAGAGGACAAAGGGAGTATCTGCGTGTACACAAAGGCATAATTTCTTAGTTTATAACCCTGTTTTACCTAATTTCATAGTATTGGGCTCCTAAAAGATGAGGCCAAGCTGGAAATAGTTTTGATGAGGGCGTGAATCTTGAGGCTTGCTGAGTAACCTCTCTTTTAGATGAAACTGAGCACTAGATCACTTATTTAAGGGCCTGCATTTCAAACAACCTTGAAAAAATTATTTACCCATTACCGTGTGGTGCTCATGCAAATAAGAGGGCTTGGGCAAAGAGGGAACACTTAGCCTTGATTAGATGGGACATATTAGCTTCCTGAAATTTTCTCACCTGTTTAAGCAGCTCTCAATCACAAATCCTGACAGGATAGACAGTCATTGTAGGAAGGATTAACAGGGCTCAGCTAAACCCAAGCAGTGTCACACTTATCCTAGATCTCCAGGGCAATGTATAGTTTTCTGTGGGGTCCTGTTTAGTGGCTTTTGCCTTTGCAGTTCTCCAGGTAGACAATGCTTTGAGGCTTAGTACTTAGAGCCTGGCAATTTTGTAACTGATTTAACCCCAGCGCTGGTTAATTCACAGAAGACGGGGCAAAACAAGACAAGGATGTGCTTCAACCAGGGATTCCTGGAGAAATAGGGTGACATTAAAGCCTGATTTTCCTGAGTTCAGCTGTTTTATTATTTGCTAGAGACCAAAGCTGACCTTGGAACTCACATACAGTTTGCGTTGACAAGGTTTATTTGAAACTGGTAGAGAGGAAAGATAGGTCATTATCAGACATCTTCTAGGCGTAATAGCCCAAAGGAAGAAAAAGCCAAACGTCTGTCTTACTGGGCTTTCTATAATCTAATTAGAAAACTCAGATAGGCTGCTGTAGGATTTCTAGGTGCCATTCAGTGAGGCTAGTCTCCTCTTGGCCACCTCATGGCAGCCTTTGCCTAGTCCACTGAATGTCTTTACCCTTTCTGAGGGACTGAACACTAGGGTGTTGGAGGCTAGAAGGCCTCTGGGAGGAAACCACTTACCACTTGTCTCCAGGATCTGAACATCTCTCTAGGTCGATAGATCCTCTCATCCAGGACAGTTTCTGTCCCTTTTTAAGTTTAACTGGTAGCCATACTAGTAGGATAGATTTGACAGTGCCTGCCTTAGTGCTTCTCTATGTGTGCCCCTGGGATTGGCATGTTCAGCAGCACCACCCTTGGGAATTGCTTAGAAATGCTTGTTCTCAGGCCCCACTCCAGAGCCACTGGATCGGGAACTCTGAGGAAAGAACTCAGCGCCCTCCAGGGAATCCTGCCACATGCCAAAGTTTGGAATCCAGGAGTCTATGTGAATTTTCTCCCCTGCAGGTATTCTGTAGCAGCAGACAGAAGTAGCTCGAGGCATCTGGGATGAGCTGTTTCTTGGCAGCCATCCTTTCTACTCTGTTTGCATTTTAAATAAAGCTTGTTTCTTCCCTGGCATCGCTGCTTAATGATAAAGTGGCACTCTGTTTAAAAGGTAAGTGAAACCATTTCTTGGTAAGGATAGATATAGAAGTATATACATAAAAGCAGACAGGCTGTTTTGTACCCATCTTTAGGCTACTGTGATTGTGTGATGGGGACATTCACTCTGATGAATTCACTCCTTTGCTCCAAATCAGAACGTCTCTTGTCTATTATGCTATACATTTTAAATTGGTTTGGAAGCCCAGCCTCTGCACTGCAGAATGTTTTGTGAATACAGCATGATGGTATGGTTTCACATCTGTTGTGTCCTTTGGACCTGGACTAAATTCTTGAAAGTGTGGAGAAGTATGGGCTGTCAGAGTTATGGGCTCCCCAAGCCCCTGGTAAAGATATTCCCTAGAAGGTCAGACTGTTCACCTTGTGAACTATAGCGACAGGCCAAACTACCCTAGCATTTAGGATCCATTGGAAGGTACACATAATTGTTTTTCCCAAAGGAGTTGTAATAGGCCAGACATATAATTTTATGACAAAGTAAAATCTTCATGAGCTGGGAAATGAGTATCTTTTAGAAGAGACAGACATTGAGAGCAAATATATTTCATAGGTCTGATTGTGAGAAATTTACTGGACCTCTTTAAGTCTTAGTTTCTTGTCTGAAAGGTGGGTGTAATATAGGGATCTATGTCTAAGGGTTATAAAAACTGGAAAAGTACTCAGAGTGCCTGTAATCATGTATGTGTCAATAATCAAGAGCCATTTAAAATGTGTGTGGCTGTAGTTACATACACATGCATACATATAAGTGTTCATAATCATACGTGTCTTAAATGTGTATGCACTTATGCATGCATATACATGAGCTATACATACAGCTAGTCCATGATTTTTTTTTTTTTGTGGAACCAGGGATTGAACTCAGGCCCTTGTGCATGCCAGGGAAGCGCTTATTCCACTGAGCCATCTCCCCGGCCCCTAGTCCATTAATTTCAATGTATACCTTGAACCATTTTTTTAGTTCCCTTGTCTACATGGGTCATTTCCCTATTAGTGTCATGTTTGCCTTCAGGCAACCATCTCCAGGGAAACACTAATGTTCTTGGAGTTAGTCACTTTACTCATCTGAACTTTGCAGTGGTTTGATGTGGATGAGTGGAATGGGACATTGGGAACACCAGGCTGAGGGCTCACTGGCTAGAGGAAAGCATGTGAGAGTTGTTCATGCTTTCCTCACAGTGTGCTCAGCACTGTCCCAGATAGGGGGGAGACTACTTTGACGTGGTGATATATGTTGACTTTTAGCAGGGTCTTTGCTGTGTCTTGGAATCATGCCCATCTGCACATCTCTGGACATAGACCTTCAGTATAATATGGGCCCTACCTATCTCACAGCCTTGGCAAGTTCTACGCTCCCTTTGCTCTCTATATTCCCATAGTGTGAGTCTTATTTCAAGATGTTGTATTATCTCTGACCTTAGGACTCTTGCACATGCTGTTCTTTCTTCTTGGAACAGTTTTGCCTAGGTACATCTCTTTGCCTAACTACAGCTTAACCTTTAGGCTTTAGCTTAAATATCAATTCCTTAAGGAGACTTTGGCAACCTCTTCCAGACTAGGTTTGTATCTCTAGTCTGTGCTCTACAGTACTTTGTCCTGAATTCCTTTGCCCTTGTATTCCCAGAGCTTTAGTACCTTGGACAAGTTTCTGTTTGCTGTTGAAAACACAAGTAAGTGGTGCATGAATGGTGACAGGCAAAGAAGAAAACCAACACTGGATTCTTTCACCTACCTCTTTTCCAACTTAGTTGGAATTCATCCTTGAATCCTCATGATGGCAACTGTTCAAGGAGAGGAAACTGCTATAGTTGGGTGGGGGAGGTGTTTCACAGTTCAAGGGAATTTTTTACTTTTCTTCAAGTTCTATGGCACAGCAAGAAACTCTTACCCTATTGGACCTGAGGGCTCAGTGTTAGCTCAAGGCTCTGTGAAATGTATCTTCTCCATAGGCTTAGTTGCAAAATGGGTACTCTGTAAATCTTAGAAATAAACACACACTTTACCTTTTCCATCTTAGTGGGTGGGAGCAGCAAGAATTTCTGGGACTTTAAACATTTCTTTCAGAATAGTGTGCAGGAAGTGGTTTATCATTTTACTTTGAGTTGATGTTCCTGGCAATAACATTCACATACCTAGGATAGATGCAATTGTTTAGCTGTCAACCCCAAACTTAGTCATACCATTGATCTGACATCACAAAGTACTTATTCTATTGATCTAGTGTTAGATGGGTGGTATAATGGTAATAATGGGCTTTGATTGACAGTTTGAGTTGACAGATTATCAAGTCACATTTTCCCTCAGGCGTACTGCTGACGTGGTTGGAACATTTCCTTGCCTACACAGATTCCCTTGACCTTTAACTTGTTACGTGCTAAATCCAGTCCTCATTTAATGGCACTGAAAATGCTACCAAATCAGCTGATTTAAAACACAGAGGCAGAGAATCCAGAATTATTTAAACTTATCTGACAGCATGAAGAAAACGAGGTAAAACTGAAATATTTGTTCATTACATAAGTGAATTTATATTTATGACTTATATATCAAGGAGGATGATCAGGTGACACGGATAATGATATTTCAGGCATTCAGAAGTGGACTATCACAGCAGCAGGGGCTAGCCTGTGTCTGTCATGGCAAATACTTCTGGTCAAATGGAGCACTGACTACAAAAAGAAAGGAAGGGAAGGCCTTTTGTAGCTTGAAATCAGGGCTTCCAGCGAGGAATCCATCCCCAAAGTTCTACTCCTTGCTGGTTAGTTCTGTGGTTCTAGGACTTGCTTCCTGCTGCTTTCCTAGACCAACATGATCAACATCCCCAGGGCACTTGTGAGAAACTGAAATTTAAATGTTCTGCCTCTATCCCTAGTTCTACTGCATGAGAATCTGCATTTGAACAAGATTCTCATTAAAGTTTTAGAAGTATTTTAAGAGTTTCATCCCTTTTCAAGTGTGAATTTTTTTTTTAACATTGGAGATTGAACTCCAAGCCTGTGCACTGAGCCATACATCCAGCTCTTTTTCTGATTTTAAATTTTGAGACAGTCTCACTCAGTCAGCTGAGTTGCCAGAGCTGGGCTCAAACTCACAGTGCTCTTGCCTCAGTCTCTCAAAATGCTGGGGTTATTGGCCTGAAACACCAGGACCAACTAAGGGCAAATATTTTAAAACCAATTTTCTTCTAGGACTGTAGGCGTTTAGACATTAGGTTTTAAGTCCATAACCTCTATATATGATTTGTAGAAGGCCAAAGTTCTTAGTTTTAAGCAATAGAAATATTCTTGGCCTGCCCTAATTGAGATTCTGGAAGGTGGGATACATAAGAGTCTAAACGGCTATTTTTTGAAAAAGTTTCCCATGCCACTCTTGGCAACACATTTTGAACCACTGAATTAGTCTTTAGAGGAAGATGGACTTGACAATTATGATTTACACAAACCCATGTTGGGGGATTTTTGGTTCAGTGCTAATTCTTTGGGTTTCTCATAAAACCTAATAGAAGTAGGTTCTAATAGGGCATAGATATAGCTGAGTGGTAGGGTGTCTGTTTAGGATACATGAGGCCTTGTGTTTCATCCCCACCACAAGAGAAAAAGTTTTAACAAACTACAGAGAATATATTAGAAAAGGAGAGAATTCCAGATGAACATTCAACATACTCCTGGACTTGAAAATAGCAAAAAGCTATACTAATTGGGAATCTTTAGGACCTTTTTCCTAAGTATGTTTAGCTAAAATAAGGGGGAGGAGAAATGGAGAAAAATGTGAAGAAACAATTTTATTTCCATTTTTATTGGATTTAATATAACTATTATTAAAGATTAAATTTTGTTTTGTGTTTTTTTTTTTTGGGGGGGGAACTGGGGATTGAACTCAGGCCCCTGAGCTTGCCAGGCAGATGCTTATTCCACTGAGCCATCTTTCCAGCCCCCTAAAGATTAAATTTTGGCAACTTTTGTTAAAAAGTGGCTGCAAGATCAAAGAGAGAAGACAGTATTGGCAAGATTTTATCAGTGTTTAAAAATTAACAAAACAGCTCTAATTTCAAGTAAATTATATGCTCTTTTTGATGCTTTCAGACAGTTTGAGGTGACAGTTATGTTTATTTCCATTTCTAAGACGAGGAAGTTCAGACAATGAATAATTTGTCTACGCTCTGATGTGGTAGGTTTGAGAAATGAATACAGGATTTGTTTGTTTAAGATAAATTTTAAACTGGGAGTGTAGCTCAGCAGTAGTGTACTTGCTTAGCAGGTGTGACTTGCTGGTTCTATCCCAAGCACAGTTAAAAAAACATGAAAAGATAGATTTTAAACTCACAATTTACTCCCTATGCCACTTTTTTTGATTGAGAAAACATAACAACAGGAGTGTTTTTCTGCAGTGAGATGGTAGAAGTACTCTACAGGAAGGAACAAAGACAGAAGAAAGATTTCACTGATGAGTTGGTTGATGAGAAGGACAAATGATGTGATTTTGTTCATAAGTGGTTTAAGCAGAGTCAATAAACCATCAGTGGCTATGAGAGACAAGCTGGCAGCTGAGGAAATAATTCTGGATGTAGTTTTAATGCTAGCTGGCTTCTGGTCCCTGGAGATACAAAGTCCAAGAATGACTCAGGGTGAGTTACATCAACCATGGTCTGGGGAAGTAATTATGTCTAGTTTAAGCAATGACTTGTCACACATTAAAGATACGAAAAAAAAATAAAGAAACTTTAAAAAAACGCTGAAGCCTTAAAGTTTGAGAGGTTTTATTTAACATGATTTTCTCTGTCAGGAAAGACAAGTATGATATTATTTCACAGAGAGAAAACTGAGACTTAAGAAGGTTCTAGAATTTGCCCAAGGCCATAAAGATAATGAAATTGGCAGGGTTGATTGGCATTTTTAAAAATTTGGCCTTCATACTACAGTACCTACCTGTATGTGGGGAATTATTAATTTATTAAATTTTATTATAAATTATGTACTTCTTTTTTCTTAATCGGTGCTAATAAGGATTAATGTGTATGATAATGATTTAAAGACCTACTTATTGATGCATTGGTCCCAGCTTAGAGGTTCTGATATAGTTGATGTGAAAAGTGATCTAGGACATGGGATTTTTCAAAGGTGATCCTGATGTGCAATAAAGTGAGAACTACTGGACTAGAAAATTCTCCCTCTCTGATTCTATTATCTTGCCCTTGTTCTCTTTGGGGAACATTTTTGGGAACATGAGGCAATAAACAAAACACCTCATTAATCTGTTAGCATAATAGCAGGCTGGGGAGTAGCCAGGCAAACTCACACTTATAAATGAAAAACATAAATTTCACACCCAGTCAAACTTGGAGGCTGGCTTCATCTTTCATTTATCCAGAGACCTTCCCTAGCCTGTAAAAGCTAAAGATCAAATATGGCTAATTTCCACCAGCAGTGGTAGGGCTTTTGAGTGCCATGACAGTTGAGACTGTTGTGGGGAGAGTCTTGTGGATGCCATAAAAATTGTTTTTCAATTTCTACAAATGTGTTTGTTTTTAATTCCCAACACCTGCCAAATGGGCAAAACAGCATCAGTCTGCTAGGGCAGCAATGGTGAACGTTTTAGAGCTTTCAGTGATAACAAACAGCAGGTCATGGTGCCTATGTGGTAGGTTCACCACCACTGTCCTAGGGCTAGTAGGAAAGTTAGAATAAATTTGTGTATAGTGCTAGAACCATCCCTGGTACAGACAGTAGTTCTTTCCTATTTGTTGGTTATTACAGCCAGTCTCCTGGCTTTCTTTACCTTATTAGTCTTATAGGTTCAACTCAGGCATCCAGGAATTGAAACACCCCATGAAAAAACAAGCTTTTCCACTGAAAAATGGTTAGTGTGTAAAATATGGTATAAACGGTGCCCTGATTTAACTTATATGCTAATTGGTCTTTGTTTTAGGGGTTGTATCCAAATATTTTTTGAAGTGAAATGATATTGGACAATTTAACTTAACATCTGCAATATGAATTGCACGTGCAGTCTAGATTTACAATAAAATTAATTCTAGGTAAAGTTTCCATTATTTTAGGTTAGAATGAGCTAATTTAGCTGCATAGGCATAAGCCTACAAGCCTAGGTGCATTAACTTCTAATCCTTTCCCTTACAGGATTTTTGTTCTTTCTTGGAATATGTTCACAGCTGTCAGGTGATGTTTAGTTTAGTTCAGCTTTAAGGGAATTATTTTTATTATTTTTAAGGGTTCCTTGGTGAAAGAGCTGCTTGAAATGTGTGCTTTGAGTAAAATAGTTTTCATCTCAAAAGTGAGGGCAAAGAGAAATCAAGAGATATTTCCTTTTTGACTCATTTGCTTTTCTTCTGAGACTCCACAGCAGTAAATAAAGAACATTGGAACCAAAAAAAAATCACTCTAAGATGTCTTGTCACGTTCTTCTCACCCCTACACCTGATTTCAAATGTAAATTGCACGGCATTTAGCACTAATGAAAATACTCTAGTGAAGGAAATTGTTAAGATTTTTCTGGTGCTCCCCTAGGGGTAATATTAAAACCCCCGTTACTAACATCTCACTCTGAGAAGACAAAAATGTGCACTGAGAATACAAAAGCCCTGTTGGCATCTAAATGTGGGCCGATTAATTTGCTGTTACCGATGCGTGGATTTACGAGATGTAAAAGTAGGGCCCAGGAAAGCTATTGAGATCCCCATATTGCAGGGCTCCTTGACCCTGGATTTTTCAATGCTTGCTTAATCATGACATTCTGCTTTCTATTTATTTATACAGTTGCTTCAATGAACAAATTAATAATTATACAGCACATTGACAAACATGCCGGGTAATATTTGCCAGATTTTAAATTAATTTAATTCAAGGGCCACTTCATTTACAGGATTCATCCGCACATCAGGCGTAAGCCTTACCTCGTTGCTATTCATGCTACACCAAGATTTGTCATCATTTTCCCTCTTTTTTCTTCTCTGCAGACAAAGACAGCACAACTTGCCATACCAAATAAATAGACACTAACAGGCAGGTGGGAGACAGATAGATGACAGACAAATAGGAATATAGATAAATGCGCAGATGACATAAATTTAGAAGGAAGGATAATAGCTGTTACTATGATATGTGGAAAACAATTAGATTCCACTAAAATCTTGTGTTTATTTTTTCTTTAGCACCAATTTGCAATTTATCTTCTCTTGTTTCATACCCACAAACCTTCCTCACAATTTACAGACTGGAAATTCAAATGAGTAGTTTATGGTTCCAGAAATGATCACTCTTCTTGGGAATAGGAGAAATCATGTAAAATTGGAACTTCTTGGGCTGGAGAGGCAGGCAGAATTCTGGGTTGCATTGTGCATCAGTAAGAGTTGAGTTAAATTTGATAAGATTAGATTGTGTAGAAAAGGCCCGTTGGTTTTAGAAAACTTGACATTGAACCATCAGACATATCTGTATTTGGGTTTGTAAGAAAGCAAAAAAGGGTCCTAATTCAATTGTGATATATTAGCATTTATATAGTTATGGGTAAAGAGGAAGCCTTGGGCAGTAGGACAGAATAACAGCAAGAAAATAAATGAACCAACTTTAACGTAAAAGTATTGACTGAGATATGGCTTTTGCTATTAAAGGAAGGCATGAACACCAAATATATTATCTTGTATTCATGGCAATAATGAGGTCTAATTGAGTACCGAGAGGTTGATTCAAGCAATAGAACCATAAGCTACACCCCAGTTAGCTAGTTTGTGAATTACCTTCTGTGGCACTGGAACTCTATGATTCTGGACATTAGTTGATCATAGCTGGCTTGTGGGCTTTGTAGATGCATTTTTAGGGGAGATAAAATTTTTCCTACAAATGTTGTTCATAAATTATTACATATCCTGGATATGGATTAGTATCTGTCATAAGATTGTGCTAGGATTTGTAACCATTTTGAGTGAGGTCAACATATAGTGCCTAATAGTATCTATTACTGAAATAAAGACATAGACTAGTGCTGTGTGTGCATGCTATACTATCAAGAGATTGGCTTGAATGTCTTTCTTCATTATTGTACAGGTTTAGGTTTTGAGGGGGAGGGAGAAGGCATGGAGAATCCATGGGGTAGTGCTGCTTAAGGTAAATCTTTTACTTTTGGGGGTGGATTATATTCTAGAATCAGAGAATACTATGCATATGTGCATTGCTGTTACTGTATCCAGGGTAAATTGTTCTTAGAATACAGTATTTTCATTTTCTAAGCAGAAAGGTGGCTTTTTTTTTTGTAAATGGAGCAACCATTTAGAGAAAATCAGGGAAAGACTAGGCAGATAATTTCAGTACAAGCAGGCATTTGCTTCAGTACCCGAGATAATTGTCTCAATGTCCTTTTTACTCTGCAGGGTCACAGATGTCAAAAGGCATTCCCACATGCAAGTGGAAATTGTACAATACATAGCCAGGAAATTATGTGTCTTTTACTTAAAAAAATCAGGTAGACCTATATGCCATAATAATTATAAAAATTATACTAGCATTTATTTGGTTATATTAATATGCTATTTGTATTAACTAGTTTTACTAATTACCTAATTACTGCCCGCTAGGGTAATTACTCATCTTGATTAAATGAATGTCAAAAGGTGAACTCATAGGCATGAATTTGGTAATCATTTTCCTATCTAGAATAATAATGCTGAGGGCAGATGTTCAATCCATTTAATATTCTCATTGATTGTAGAGTTAGAAGGAGATTTTTGAGGTGTAGTTCACAAAACTAGTGTAACTAAATAGATGACTGAAGCAAATAGGTGTGTATTAGAAGCACTTAGTGATGTTTTCCTTGATAAAAAGGAGCATTAACATTCATGAATGATTTGATAGTCATTTCAAAAAGGGATAGTGAGAAAAGCAAAGATGTTGGTACTAGATGGGCTTAAGTTTGAATCTTAGTTTGGCATGGCTCAAGCAAAAACAATCTTTCTCCTCTGAGTCTCATTTTCCTGGTTGGTACAGTCAGGATATTGATTCAGTACCAGCTGCTAATGTTGTGAGGGCTCAATTAATTTTTGTTTAGTATCTAGAACTGAGAAAGAAAACATCTTCTAAAGCTACTATCCACTATTGTACTCTGGGATTTGGGTTTCCAAATCTTAGCATACTGCTTAATAATTGAATTTTTTTAATA
>NW_004524617.1:12097014-12137180 GCF_000260255.1 Octodon degus | reverse complement strand
AAAGTAGAAAGGAGTAGGCAATAAATATTTAAAGATTTAAAATTTCTGAATTTAGTTCAACCTATAATACTGCATTTCCAAGAGAAATGAAACTTTTGCACAAGAAATTTAAATAAAATCATACCAAGATACACAAAACTGAAATTGTCCAAAACTTATTGTAAAGAAAAAAATCATTAGAGCATATATATATAAAAATATTAGCTATGGAGGAACAAAATTAAATAGCATCTTGTTCCACATTAGAAAGAAAAAAAAGAACCAAGTGTGTAAGAGACTACACTAAAGGACTGAAAGAAAAGATCTGTCCTCTTTGAATTTTAAACTTAGCAAACATACCTTTGAAAACTAAAAGTAAGATTTTCTAGTTATACAAACTTGAAATATTTTAATACCTCCAGAAGTAGTATATTAGAATAACAAAGAGCATAATTAAAAGACAAGAGAAGTTGCAGCATGGTCCTGGATGAACAATAAAGAGCTCTGAATGTTATAGTTATGCAGGACTATATAATACATATTAGATGAACCCTTATTTAAAGGTCATTGCAGATTTCTATGAAACAGTACCAATCTTATGTTGGGTTATGCACATAGTTTTTTACATATATGTATGTATGTGTGTGTGTATGTGTGTGTATGTGTATATAAAAGATAGGGCAGAAGTAGTATAAAATCAATAGAAAATGGAAATATACTTTTTAAAGTTTCTAATACTAGGAGAAGATGTCATATGATGTCTTTTAAATAAATTGTAAGTCAAAGATATAGTATAAATCTTAGAACAAAAATTAAGATTAAACAATATTCAGAAAATTAAATACTAATTAATTAAAAATTAAATGTTTCAAAACAATTGAACTAAGAAAAAGTTTTTATGATAGCAAAGAAGTACTAAGAGTAAAACATAAGATAAATACTGGAATGGCAAATAAATGACCAGCGTGTCTAACAGTTTGAGGATAGGATATCGCACAAAGTTCTAGTGTGTTGTGGACAGGCATAATGACCATGACAGTTACTGGTGGCCAGGTGTCATTGTGGGACAGAACTACAGCTATTTCTTTGAAATCCACCCTGTAGATTCAGATGGAATCATGACCCATAGGATGCAAGAGAAATCCATTTATAGAGTGTGCTGATGAAAATATTTTGCTGCGGAACAAAAAAGAATAACTGAAAGACTACTATTGTATACCTCTTATTCTACTGTGTTTAATTGTTTGCCCTACTTGGTGGATTCTTTCTATTCTCATTCAAGGGGCTGTGATCAATTTTCTCCTTCTCTAGAGTATCATTTAGTAGTCTGTGTAGGCTTGCTTTGTCATCATGAAATCCTTTAGTTGTTCTTTGTCATGGAAGTATTTCACTTCTCCATTATACTTGAAAGAGAGTTTTACAGGGTATATCAGTTTGGGTTGGAATTTGTTTTCTTGCAAGACTTGAAGTACTTTGCTCCATGCTCTTCTTGACTTGATGATTTGTGAACAGAAATCTGCCATTATTCTGATGGGTTTTCCTTTAAATGTGATCTGTTTCTTCTCTTTAGCGGCTTTTAGTATATTGTTTTTATGCTGAATTTCTGGGATCTTGATTATTATATGTCTGGGTGTGGTTTTAATTGGGTTGATGTTATTTGGAGTTCTATATGCTTTGGTTTAACCTGAATGTCAGATTGTTGCCCCATATTTGGGAAGTTTTCTGCTATTACTTCTGCCCATATTCTTTTTATATCATTTGTATTGACTCCTTCCTTCCACATTGTTCATCTTTGCATTGTCTTGCAGGTATTGTCTTACAGGTATTGAATTATTTTTTCCTGCATCCTAGTTGTTTGTAAGAGATCTTTTCTTACTTTTTCACTAGGTACAATGGTATCTTTAAGGTCAGAAAGTTTATTTTCACTTTCACTCAAACAGTTTTGCCAGCTTGTGATTAAAGTTTTCATTTCCTGTATATCACTTTGAATCTGTTTCATATATTCTATTTCTTTCCTAAATTGCTTATTCAGGGGTTCCATCATTTTTATATTCTGCTCTATTTTTTTTTATTCAGTGTATTCTTTAGAAGCACTTAGTACTTCTTTGATTATAGTTATCACTACATTTTTTAGTTCAGAAATTATTTCTGATCTGATTTCTTCCATTCCTCTCTGTAGTTGTTTCCTTACTTTCCTTTTTTTTGGTACCAGGAATTGAACTCAGGACCTTGCCCTTGCGAGGCAAGCACTTATTCCACTGAGCTATCTCCCCAGTCCTGTTACCTTACTTTCAATGCTATTATCTTCTGCAATTGTACTGAGTGGACTCCGGGCCTGAAACTGCATTTTGTTCCTTCTCTTTGTCATTTTGTATACCACTGTCTTCTGACAGTGTAGAGCTTAGATAGAGTTATTACCTTAGCACCAGGTCCAGATCTATGAAATTCAAATTCCTCCAGGTGGGTGTTGCTTGGATCTAGCTGGGGTCTGGCTGCTGTGCTCCACTTCTTTCTGCTGCAGCGGTTGGAGTTGAACAATTTGTGTCACTCTGGCAAGATGTTCTGCTTCTGAATCAGCTGGGTGGGTCTTGCCTCTAGCCTCTTTGCAGGGAGTTCTGCTGAAGGGTTCCACTCTGGGCCTGCACAACGCCAGGCCTGCACTCTTGGTTGATTCAAGAGCCACAGGCCCCAGGCGGTCTCACTCACATGCTGGGCCTGCCCTCTGGGTCTCAATAATTGAATTTTCAAATAGAAGTTACTAGAATGCCTAGTGATCTGAATAAGAAAACAGATTTTCGTAACAAGTGTTCCTCAATAGGTAAGCTCTAGTATCACCAGACCAACAATGTCCTGATTAGGTAAGACTGGTACAAATTTCAACGTAGGAGCCACCTATGTGAGTATAAGCATCCTGGAGGTAGAGATGTGGTCCCTTTTGTTTATATGTTTTCATTATTTACAATAAACCAAATAAAAATCTACTTTAAAAATATTTGTTGTAGGGCTGGTGAGATGGCTCAGTGGTCTAAAGCACCTACTTAGAACAAGCTTAGCAAAGCACAGCTACCGTGGTTCAATCCCCCAGCACCACATGCCAGCCAGCCCCGTCCCCTGGTGGGCTGAGCTGGACACACACACACACACACACACACACACACAAATAAATAAATAAAATTAAAAAAAATATTTGTTGTGGTGCTGGGAAGATGGCTCAGTGGAATAAGAGCTTCCCTGGCAAGCGCAAGGGCCTGAGTTCAATCCCCAGTTCCACAAAAAAAAAAAAAAATTGTTGAATGACTACTTGATGCTCACATAACAAGTGCATCATAACCTTTATGGTCTCCATGGTTCCAAAGGTCACTTTGGGGAATGCATTTATATTCCAAAGACCAGAAACATTATTTCTGTTGGCATCTTTTGTACATGCTAGCAGCTATGCTGTACTGATGTGGCAGGCATTGCTCTGATCAACATACCCAGGGTGATAAGAAAATATATCTTATCTCTCTCCTGTCACTATATTATAGTTCCCCTCTGCTTCTAAAGTGCTAATGCTGGGACCAGGCCAGAGATGGGGACCCACAGGTGTGCCTTTCTTATTTGGTATATGGGCTTTCTGTGTCCATATTAAAGAGCTAGCTGTGGGGTTTCAAAGGAGAACGAGATAAAATCATCCCCTAAAGGAGTCCAGTAGACAAGACAAACAACCAAGTGACTGGTTGCAACAATGCAATACATGCTTATGAGAACTATGTTTAAGGATGGAAGAAGACATGTTTGGCTCTTCCTGAGCTAGTCTTAGAAGGCATATGGGCAACTGTGGAAGGTCTTTGAGATGAAGAGCTTGTTGGGGATATAAGAGAGATGGGATAGGGCAGTGAGTATCCTTGAAAAAGTCTGAACCATTTAAAACCCTCCTTGCCAGTCCTCTCAAGAATGTTGATCACAGGAAAAAATATAGCAAGTATGAACACCAGCAACTGCAAATGATACCCATGGTGTAGTGCAAAGTTAACTGTGAATACCACCACCAGTGGTGATGGTATACCAACAATTATAAGTACCATCATTTACTCTGATGGATCAAAATTTCAAATAAAAGTTTCAGAGGTGATTTTTTGTTGATTGTTTTGTGAATGCATTTTTCTTTTACCATTCCTTGTGCCTTTGGTGGAAACAGGTTTGCATTTCAGTGACATACTGAGATTCTAAGGAGGTGTGTGCCCACACAGTTGCCTGAAGGTTTGTCCTATAAAACGTCAGAGAGGACCCACAGACCAAAGGGCAGCAACACTACTGCATCTTGGTCTTTACTTTAACCTACTGAACTATACTCAGTCTTTGGTTCCAGCATTCACACAAGTAAGCAAATAAATAAAAGGCCCTTCCAAATAGGACCTTATAATTTTATGTAACGCAAGCAGAAGATGAAGAATTGTTCTATTCTTTTTTTCCAACAGCTTTTGTGTAAAATTCCAATCATTTCTAATACCATTTAAAATCATTTTAAAGAACAGCCTTCTCTTCTGATAATTGATGGCCAAGACACCACCATGGGGGAAAGGTAGGTGGAGGGAACTGAGTTACAGATGTACTCAACTGAAAGTGCTTCTAAATTATGTTGTCAAAAAATTACGGCAACATTATTTCAAACGCTTTTACTCCTAATGCTCTTACTCTTAATGCTCTTACATCCAATCCTAATGTCTCCACTTTTGTTTATTTTGTATGATCCACCTACAGAAGAAGGTTGTGTTGCATTTTGGGGGTCATGTCTTAACAATGTTCAGTGGAGAAGCCAATACTCCAGAGCAGAAGGTTGGCTCCTAGTGTAAGAGAAAGTGCGTGGCTTTCTGTCAGCTGCTTATGTGCTTGCACAAATTCTTCTCTAACTGTACGGAGCTGCTATTATTTTGAAAGTACTGTACTTTAAACTTATAAAACAGTCTTGATTTGAATTCTCCAAGAATGCTTCCCTTGGAGAGTTATTTGGAAAGTCTAGGGCAGTAAGAGAAATAGGTAAACTAAGGTAGCAGAAGCTTCAGAATTCAACACATTTATGGACTTTATAACCGAGAGGTAGCTGAGAGCTCAAGGCATTCCTCGGTCAAGAATGAGCAGCCCCATAGGAAGATTTTGAAAATAAATCTTTTTGGGACTCAGTAATTGAGCAAAAATGTCATAAGTCTGACCTTTAAGTCAAAGTATTTTGAACAAGAAGGATGTAAGAGGACCAGGAGGCTGCCAGCAATTTTTTTCCACATCCTCAAAAATTCTAAGGTGCAGATTCTCTTAGGGATGAACGAGAGACCTGTGGACCAAATGTCAACCTCAGGGGCTTGCTTGTTAAGGTTTTTGCACCTGTCCATCCATTCATTCCTGAAACACTAAGTGTAGCCCTTGGCTTTCATGCAGGTTTATGGGGTGCCCTAGTGGAAGACTAGGATAGGAGGAAGAAAGTAGCTTAGGTGTTTGTGTCTCTCTGCCTGTCTTTCCCTCTGTCTCTGTCTCTGTCTCTGTCTCTGTCTCTGTCTCTGTTTCTGTCTCCATCTCCACCTTATTTGAGGACACAGAAAAAGGCTGGCTATGTGGTTATCTGCAAGCTCGAAAGGCAGTGTTCACCAGAATCTGACAATGCTGGTACCCTGATCTTGGAACTCCAGAAGAGTGAGAAAGTAAGTGTCAGTTGTTCAAGCCATTGAACCTAGTCATAATTTAGCAATTATGCCTATATATTTAGGGATCGTGGCTTGAACTTCATGATACATCCAGTGTGGGTGCTCTTTTCTTGATCAAGCCCTGATTGATATAGTCACTAATAGTTTTGAGTTTCTACTTACTTCACTATATTGCATTGAACATCACTGAAAATAACTGTTTTTGGGGAGGGGAAGGATATGATCTGGTTATACACTTCAGGCTGGTGCTGAACTCACTATGCAGCCTAGCTTGACCTCAAATTTACACTAATCCTCCTGCCTCAGGTTACCTAGCAGTGGGATTACAGGAATGGACCACCACACCTAGCTTGGAAATGACTTTTAAATAGTTTGACTTTTGTTTAACTCCCCTTCTCTGGCTTTTTAATTGTTTGTCAGTCTCTGTTCTTCTGTTTCTCAGATTATTTCTTTTCAGTTTTCCTCTGGGTTCTCATCCTTCACTCTCTTGCATGTTTTATGGGGTTATCTTTCTACTCTTCTGGGGTCATGTTGTTAGTCAGTGGTGTTAATCAAATGATTCTCATATTCAAGCTACACACAGAATTTGGAGTTCTAGACTTGCATGTCCAACTGTTCCAGCTATCTCTGTGTACATATCAGACTCAATGTTTGCAAGACACTCACTAGCATGCCTATCAAACCTTCTCCATTTTCTGCCTGCATTTCCTCTCTCTGTGAGGGAAACCTCACAAAAACCAGGAATTCAAAAGTTGCTTATGGCTCCTGACACTCCTGCCATACTCAACCATGTTCTTATGGGTCTTTACTTACAACAGTATCACTTGAGTTTTTATCTTGTCCTGTATCCCCATTTCCAGTGATTTACTTCAAACACATATCTTTCTTGCTTTTACTCTTGCTCCAATCTCTATTTTGTTCTTTGTGCCCTCATTCTTGCCCCACCTCTCCATCTCTGCCTTCTATTGCCATCAAAGTGATCTTTCATTAAAGCTAATCTGAGCATGTCTTTGTCTAGACCATTCAAAGGTTATACGTTGTATCACAAAGAAATAATGAGTGACAAACAAGATTTTTCATTGCCAGTGTTTCTTGGTTACTGGAATTATAATTATCTCCCAATATCGCCTTCAACAGTCATGACTGGGAGGGAACTCTGTTCCATGTGTTTTAAGGATCCTGATTTCTATTGTTTTCTGGATTGACTCTCCTCTAGTTCTGTGCATTCTTTCTATCTATCCATATAATAAGCAGGGAAAGAGGATGAGAGTTGGCGGGGCTTTTGTGGGCCAGGTTTGGAAGTGCTGTACATCACTTTTGCTTACATGCAGAATTATCATCTAACTGCCATCTGCAAGGGGGGCTTAAAAATGCCAACTGGCCATGTTACCCCCAAAGAAGAGGGACACTAGTGGTTTGTGTCAAGATGATCAAAAGATAAATAGTCTCTGCTACGATATTGTCCTTTACAAATGTTTTCAGGCGTAACTCCTCCCATTCTTTATAGGCTGGGTTGGGAACTCTATCCTGTCTTTGTTTTTTCACTGTATCTTACTCATCTCCATTGCGGTAGTGAGTGTGCTGTGTTTCACCTATTTATTCACATGAGTGATAGTGGAGGATTTAGTTGAGTAGGGGCAGGCACAGTATGTTACCTACTATGGTGTCTAGACCCATGATGCACAATGATGAACCTTTTAGCACTTTCAGTGATACAAACAGCCCACTGTGGTACATGTGCCATAAGCTTGCCACCACTGGCCTAGACAATAGCTTATGTTTAATAGAGATTTTTTGAATTAATTAATAAATTAGTTCATTGTAGTTTTTTAGGAGCATTTTTAAAAATTGGCTTCAATAGTAAGTATCTCTTTAAATGAGTACATTTTGCCAATTTCTCTCAAGTCACTGTTGATTTTGTTTTTTATTAAGTCCTCTTTTGGGCTTCACAGCCCATCAAAATAACATTATTTCTCCCACCCTACATCTCTAATTAGGTTTCAGGGCTAAAGGGTAAATGCAAACACATTTTATCATTCAGGCAAAAAAGCACACCAGTAATAAGGGAAGCAGTTGTCAGTTGAGCAAGGAAAATGCTGGTTCAAAAGAGGTATCAGCATAAGCACAGTTCTGAGCAGAGGTCATTGCAGACGGATGAGGTCTTATCTGCTGCCCGGTTCACTCAGCCTGCAGTGGCCACTTTAAGGCCAATGGGGATGGCAGGGGAGGAGATAATCAGTGAGCCTGCCTGGGCCACAAGTGCTCTGGGTCCTTTGTAAGAAGTGATTCATCTAGTGCTCTTCAAAGGACCTTCCCATGTATTCTGAGCCAGAGGCACACTGCTTAATGTAGAGGATTAAATTGTTCTCTAATTGCTCAGTGTGCTTAATCTTTTCTGGGCAGAAAGGTTGGAAATATGTCTATAAAGTGTCTTCATAAAATGTTTGCCTTTTTGAAACTTCCTCTGTTTAGCCTTAAAGATGCTTAGGCCACAAGGGACTTCAGAAATCACTTGGGCTGATGATGTTCCACTGATGCTCAGGATTCAGCAGAGATGGGTTGAAGGACTTGGTTGATGTGGAGGGTAAGAAAGAGAATGATGGTGGTGGATGGGTCTGGCCTATTTGTCCAGATTTAGCTATAGCAGCTGCCTTTTAATTACTTTGGCATATTGTGTTCTAGCAACTCTATTTAGACAAAAGGGTTTCACTGCTAAAAATATGTTAAAACCTACTGATTTTAATAGTGTTTTGTTTTACAGATATGAAAAAGGCTGAAAGAGTCATCTACTTAGTAGGTGGCGAGTATGGTGGAAACCAGGTTTTCTATCACCATTTGACCAGTGACATTCCACAGGATTACAATGTTTTTCTATGGCTGGCATTTAGAAACAAATGAATTTATTTAAGGAGCACTGTACTGTGCATTTGTATGCAATATATTCTTATTTCAGATGATGGCAAATAACTCATAGCTATTCTAGAAAAAAGAAAAGTTATACCCAATGATGAACAGAATTTAAGCCTCTTTAAAAAAACGAATTTAAGCCTCTAGCAGCCATGAGAGAAAAATTTAGCTTTCTTTTAAATTCCACACAGAGACTGCATCTAACACCATAAGCTATGAAACTTTAAAAAGATAGTGACTGTGGAACTTTACAAAACTGAACTACTTCTTCCATTATGGAGAGTGTGACTGTTCAATAAATGCCCATTTACTGCATTCAGAAATGAAGAATATGAAGTTAGCTTCCAGATGCCAGGGGCTGAAGGGGGTGGAGGTCGTTCTGCCTCCTTTCCTTCTGTGGTTAGATAAAAGATCCCTTCAGCAAGTAGCCACAAGGTGGCCACAGCTCACCCCTTCACCTGCACAGAGGGCTCCTGCTGCCCTCCTCCTTCCTTTTACTTGAAGAGAATTTTAAGTACATTAAGCAGTGTTTTTGAAAGACAAGAATACATATGATTTCATCTTTAATCAGTGAATTTATGGTTCTTTATGAAAGAGCTGAATGAAAAGCAACAGATAATATTTTCAGCTGAAAACGGATATAGCAAGTCTCTTGTTTAAAAAAAAGCTCACAGGCAGTTTTATTGGGCTGTTTTGTTTTTTTATCCTGAAATGAAGAAAGGAGCTGATGCTGAAATCTTATGAGAGATGCTATGCACCATAATTTTGTTTAAATACACTTTTTTTTTTGCAAAATGGACAATACGGTAAAGGATAGAGATAACAGGATCAAGATCAGCAATGGGATGCCCTTCTCAGGTGCTTACATTGTGAATCTAAACCTCTGTAGATCTCTCCTTTTGTCTGCATATGTAATAATAGCATCGTGTATGGTAGGTACCCATAGACACAGCTGTAAAGCCTGGCTTATAAATACTGGCACTGGAGGTTATTTTACCTTGTTGAGCTGCCTCAATTTTATCACCTGTGAAATGGAATAAGCGTTCATTCCTCTGAGACTTGTTTCAGGCATTGAATTGGTAACTTGTGTGAACGCTGGTTGTGAGGTCCCCCTATTGAGTACACAGCAGCAATATGAGGTCAGGTTGTTTAAGCCAAAGTGTGACATATAATATAAAGCCCATGGTAAGCCACAATAGATACAAAAATATGACCTATAAGAGACAGATTTCCTGGGCTTTCATATTTGCTCCAGCATTAAGATCCTATGTACACAGCAGAATAGTAACTTTATTTTAACCCCCTTCCTTTGGATAAAATGAAATCACAGTTGGAAATGCCAAACAAGAAAAAGTCTTTAGAAAGAACAAATAATTTTTTCTAGATAAAAAGTCAACAACGACTGGTGTGAGGGATGTGCGCAGGGAATGAGAGTGGGGGTGGGGAGCGTCTACCAAATAGCTGAAGGCCAGGTATCATTGTCACCAAAAGCCATTGCATGAGTGCTCACTGAAGTGTCAACAAAAGAAAGTGGCTTCTGAAAGTAGGATAAATTTTTGTTGAAAGGAATAATATTACATTGAACAACATGAAATTGCTAGTTTGAAGGTCAAATTCCATCCAATATTGGCAATTTCAACTAATTCAACTTAATATTTTGTCTATTAGGAAGATGAACATGGGAACAAGTTTCTACAGGGAGGCTGTGGGCTTTTATTTCTGGAACTATTTGACGAGTCTGGAAAATTATTTGTCCTGAGTTAGATGTTTTCTGAAAGATGCCAAGATGAGCCTACTAGAGGCTAGGGTACAGGTCAGTGGTAGAGTGTTTGCCTAGCATGCTCCAGGCCCCATGTTCCAACTCTAGCACCAGAAAATAAATATCTTGCTTCTTTGCCTCCTTAAGGAGAAGAACTCTGTTTTTCTAAGATGCTAATAAAACTATGGCCAAATCTTTGTCTTTATGAAAAAAAATCCATTAATACTTTTCCTTTTTCTCCTGTTTGTGAAGAAAGCATTTATTAGATGAGTCTTTCAAACTTGGCAGTAATGACATGAGGGTTGGAGAGTTATTTGTTATGGGGCTTGCCCTGTACATTATAAGAGGTTGGACAGCGTCTCTGCCCTTGACCTATTAGATGCCAGTAATAACTTTCTACTCTTTTGTAAAACCCCAAAATGTCTCTGAGCATTGCCAAATGTCCCAAAGCAGTCCAGAGTCAATCTCAATTGGGAACTGCTGCTCTGGATTTCAGTTTTCCCCTTGAAGACTTGTCTAATTAGTCCCTGGAAAATGTAAGGCCTGGTCCTCTACCTCTCTCTTTTTCCTGCACTGTTTTCTACTTCTTAGATGTTCTCAGCCATTTTTATTGAGGCAATCACATGCTCATAGATTTCAAAATATTTACTTGAGTCTTTTGGAAAACTTGTTCTGCGAATGGGGGATGATGGGAGGGTGGAGGGAAAAAGGAAGTCAAAATGATTTAGATGCAATATGTATATGTATCGATTCTCCATGATGAATGTACTCAATATGTATCACAAACATAAGAAAGGGTAATAAAACTATATTTTAATATAATTTTTTAGTGGTTTATAATCATTTGTGCTATTCTTATCTTTTATGTATTTCATATTGCATTCTGAGGCTCTGGGACATGGTATTATTGTCCTTCCTCCTTTTTATCTGTGTAGCATACATATCCAATCAAATCACCATTGTTCCATTTAGTGGTGGAGCAAACTCCATTAGGTGGACCTGCAAAGGCCCCATGCACATGCACAGCACTAAGAATTCCCTGATAATTTGCATACAGGCACAGAAATTATGTGGTGTTCTTGGGCAATTTAAACCTTTATGGTTTCTGTCTTGAAGCTTGAACTTCCTTAGCATTTGCTTTTACCTGCTGGCCCAAGTGGATGTAAGCTGTGTAGACAGGTAGATGACTATTGCTGAGCCATAGGGAAGAGAGGATTATGAGCTCTGAGACAGGCGAGAGCCTCTTTTATTACCTTTTTCAGCTGGAGCTGACATAGCATTTCCTTCCTTCTCCCTCTAGAGATCCTTATTCACCTACTAAGTTCAGGAGAAGATCATCTCAGAGTAGCTGAGCTGCTTAACATTGTTGAAGTGATATCTAGACCTCTTGAGGCATCTGCCTGTGTATGCCAGGGCCTGAAGGAGGTCTGGGGAAAAACTATGCCAATGACCCTGCGATGGCTGCTGCCACTGTGAATAGAAGCAAGTGAGCCTCTCCTCCTTGTCATTTCTCCAGGAGTCCCAAATACTGAGGCAGGAAAGGAAAGTGTTGCTTGTACAAAGCCAGCTCAGAGGGTGAGCAGGGGCTGTGAAAAGGGCTGACTGCTGATTTCTTTCTCTGAGTGTTGAAATAAGAGCAGTTTTCCTGCCTTGTGCAAAAGCATTACCACTGATGACAGCTGAGAATATATGTGTGAATACTTTGGAAGCAGGAGAACTCCACATCAGAAAGAGCCAGACCTTCTCTTAGAGGTCTTTTATATGGCAATCTCAAATGACATCCTCCCACACTGCTTTTACATCAAGGGTTCCTGTCCTGTATACACATTTGAATCATTTGGAGAGCTGGTGAATAATTTGGATACTCAGTCTGCATTTCACACTATTTAGATCAGAATCTCTGGTGGTGGTCCAGTCTGGTATTGGTGTTTATGAAGCTCTGCAGACAATCTTAATGTGCAGCCAAGGTCAAGGTCATTAAGGCTTTTCCTTTTGAAAACTATCTCTACAAGATTCCTTCATTTCTCTAAGTCAGTGATCCTCACACTTGAGTATGTGTTGGAATCCCCTGGATGGATTCTTAAAATTGTTTACTGTGTTTTTCTGTAAGAGTATCTGATTCAGTGGACCTGAGGTAAGGCTTGAATATGTCTAACAATTTCCCAGCTAATGCTGATGCTGGACCCAGGACCATACTTTGAGAATCACTGCTTTGTGGGTGTGTTAACTCTGATGATTTCTTATGTGAAAAATTTCTGGCAATAGCCTTTGTCCTTGATTTCCATGGCAACTATATTTTTCTCCTATTTCTCATTCATTTATAATGATAAACACTTTCATTTTAATGCTTATTAATTTATGAATCCATAGGCAGACAAATTCTGGACATCTAGTACACATCAAAAGCAGTTTTCCTGTCTTTCCCTTTCATTTAGCATCCTCTTTACAGCTATGGGCATTATTGGTAAAGATTTGCTTTGTTTCTGCCATTGATTTTCTTGGTTTTGTCTTTGTTTTTATTGGTTGGTCATTTCAGTGTTTTTAATTGCTACATATTAGTTATATAGAATAATGGTTTTCACTTTGACATATGTGTGCATACATATATCATATTTTCATCATTTTCTCCCATCACCCACTTTGCCCTTCCTCTTTTAATTCCCTTCCTCTTCTCTGCTAATTTCTGTAGATTGATTCTGACATTGGCATGCATTTCAGTTAGGGACTCACGGTTACCTACTGAGTGTAGTATTTTATTTCTCTGAAGGCATATTCAATTCCTTTCTCTCACTGAACTTAGGAGTTGTATCTGTGGGTTGTTTACATGGGAGAAAGATGCAGGGTGGCGTTTACAATCAATGAGCAGTGCTGAGGAAGGGAAAGCTTTTGTGAAACATACATCTGGTCTTTTTCTACATCCCTTTTACAACATGGAAAGGTAAATGGCGTGAATGAAAGTGAAAACACTTGTTCTAACTTATGATACTCATTTCTCTGTTTTTCTGCCTCTCATGAGTTAAGGATCCCTTTAGCAGAAGGCTTCTATTTCATTGTTAATCTTTCATGGCTATCATAATTTTCTATTGCTGCATAAAAAATTACTCCAAACTTGGAGTTTTCAAACAAAACCAATTTAATCTTTTATAGTTTCTGTTGGCCAGAAATCTGGTCACAGATTAGCCGAGTTGTTTGCATTGAGTCTCACAGAAGGAGTTGGCTAGGCTGAGTTCTGTCTGATATGAAGCTTGCACTAGGGGAACATTTATTTATTTCAAGCTCACATGAATATTGGAAGAATTTATTTCCTTAAGGGTATAGAATTCATGGAAACCTGCTTCTTCAAAGTCAGCAACATACAAAGAATCGCTACTACTTTAACTCTGTGATGTCAAGACCCTTTTTAAAAACATATCATTTGATTAGGTCTGGCTCACTGTAGGTAATCTCCCTTTTGATAAATGAAGTCAACCAAATAAGGACTTTAAATACATCTGTAACATCACCCTATATTTGCTATCTTCTATTGGGTAGATATAATTTATAGGCCCTGCTTTTACTCAAGGGGCAGAGGTTATAATGGTATATAGGTTATTGGGAGTAATCTTACACTTTTACTTCCCATGATGAGTATAGTGAAATACTTGTCAAAAGCTGCACAATCCAATAGCTACTCTAGAACTATTTCTATAAGCCTCTATCATTGTATTCCAATAAGTGCCTTATGGATAGAGATTTTTCAGTACAGTGACAGAGACAGTGTCTGTTCCTTGGGCAGAAGTCCTGCAAGCCATGGAGAGTAATTGATTTGGCAAAAGAATTGTTTTTCCCTTCTTCAATAAAAGAGACTCTTGATTGATTCTTCTGTGCTGCATTCCAATTTTATTTCCAGTATATTTTCTAAATAACCAATTATAAGTTATATTCTTGTCACCAAAGACAAAAAAGTGAACTAACACTTACCCATTTATTCCAAAATAAATGGGGGCTTTAATCAGAAACAACAAAGCTAGTCAGATTGAAGCCCATCATAAATCACATCCCTTTGGGTGTATGTAACCGATGGAGTGAGGTATTATATTAAAAACTGCTCCACAAATCTAGACAAGATGAAGTTCAGGAGCAGACATACTGTTACTAACTGGAGAAGTGTTAGTGGCCTATTATGATTTATATCTTAAATGTCCCCTCTCACTTATGTGTAAATAGCTTGGTCGCAGCTGGTGAAACTTTGGGAGGTAGTGGAAAACTTAAGAGGTGAGGTTGAGCTGGAGGAAGAAGGTTCCTAAGGGGGTGCACTTGAAGATATGTTGGGACCTTGCCTCTCCTCCCTCTCCTTGCTTCCCTGGATGCTGTTAGGTAAGCAGCTCTGCTCCACCACGCACTCCTTCACATGCTGTTCTTTTTCACTACAGGCCCAGACACAATGGAACCAGCTGACCATGGACTGAAACTGTAATCCCAAAGACATGTTTCTTCATCATTAGACAGAAGGATATTAAAGCAATGCTGAAATTCCATCTTCCCTTGGAAAGAATGGAAATTGTGGCAAAATCAAAGAAGAAATGCTGGCATGGCTATGGTGAACAAAGAATCCTCTTACACTGTGGTGGGAATGTAAACTAGTGCAACCATTGTGAAAATTAGTATGGAGATTCCTCAAAGAACTAAAATTAGAAATTCCATATAACTCAGCTACTCTCCTTCTAGGTATCTTCCCTGAAGATCTCAAGGCATTATACTACATCAATACATCATGCCAATTTTTATAGCAGTGCAATTTGTAAAAGCAAATCCTAGAAACGTCCCATATACCCATCAACAGATGACTGCATAATGACAATGTGGTATCTCCATGTGATGGAATATTACTTGGCTATAAAGAAGGACAAATGTGAAATGTTTTCCAGAAAACTGATGCACCAAGAAAATATAACATTGAGTGAAACAAATCAGACTCGTAGTCTTGAATACTGAATGATATCTCTTATCTGAGCAAGACAAAGTGCAAACTAAGAGAAAAGAAAAGATAGAATGAGAAAAACAGATGGATCTCTTGCAGATAGGTGGGGGTCTGGGAGACTGAGGTAGGTGTGGGGAGGAAGAGAATGGTGATACAGGTAGAGTGAAGATGTGTCAGGTACAGGATTCTAATAACCTCAATGAATGTGAACATCATATGCAGTAAACATGAACTAAGATTAATATCAACAAGAATGAGTTGGAAAGAGGAACTCTAGGAAGGAGGAAGGGGGAAGGATGGGTATTAAACAGAACCAAATGATGGAATGTACACATACCAACTTCCCAAGATGATTGTCAAATGCATGTACTGCAAACATTTTAATAAAAATAAAAAGAAAAGTTGGTTTGCTTGGGTATTTTGTCATAGCAACAACATGCTGACTAATGCAAGGCCATAGAGTTTTGCTATTCTGTAGCAGCTTGGGAATCTTCTCCCATGCTTTACATTTAGTGTGCCATGATCAATGTGAAATGTGATGAGCTTGCATGCTGTTGACATTGATGACAATGTATTTCTTCAGTTTAATCCTAGAAAAATCATTAGAAGAGTGCAGTGAGAGTCTAATGTGGATGGGAAGAATAGGGAGGTGAGAAGAAGGCAGGCAGGGAATATGGTAGAATACGGGGCAGAGATGTAAGGTGGTTGGGAAGCTAGAGCCAATGAGCTCTGTCCTCCAGGATAGCTTTCCAGGGCCTTCTTGAGCTTTCTGGGTATCCCACTTTTTAAAGAGACAGTTCTCAAGTGAGTATCCCTAGCACCTTTTCTCTTGAAGGACCCAATCAAAGAATCAGTCATTTTGAATTACCTCTCTCTTGGATTTAATAGCATTTTTATTTTTATTGTGTAATTTTCAACTAAGGCACAAAAGCTAACATCCTACTGTATCCGGTAACTCAGTGGTATAAACTATATTTTGTAGTTTTTTTTATGAGTATCTGGACAAAATAACCACCTAAATGATTTTGGAGAAAGTAAAAAGATCAATAATGTAAGATATTGTCCTAAAACACACATAAAATAGATTTTTGATCCTTAGACAAAGAGACTTAATTACAACAAAATCCTGAGAAAGGGCATTGAATTCTTGTGTATAGGTCTCCTTTACTTTAAGAAAGCTTGATGAGCCTCTGATCTAATGATTATTTATAAATATTACCAAAGAATCCTTTGTTGTTCAAAAGGATTCACTCAAGGGTTCCTTTAAATAGTGCCTTTAAATGTTTGTTTATAAACTATTAACTACTTGACAGAGAAGCAGGGAAACTTAAACTGTTGGGAGCCACTGCCAGTTGAAGATTAATCCAAAATGTAGATAAAGCCACTCTCTGATTATAATGTAAGTCAATGAGAAAATATAATTAAATTTATAAAAATTTAATCACCACAGAACTCTTCAGGAGCATATCTTTTGCAAGAAAAGAGGTACACCTGTGGTCGGTCTCTCTCTCTTTTTCTGTTTCTCTGTCTGCCCCTCCCAAACCTCCAGGCCTGCAAATTCTTCTAAAATTCATTGTCCCACAGTTCTCTACTCAGCCCCCACAGATCTCATGAGTTTTGTTCACATTAGTCAAGAGTTCACTGCTTACATCTTGCTTCCCTCACAGTGCCTGGCAGTCTGCCTGGATCACAACAGGCTCCCTGTTAGATATTTACTGATTTGATGTGAAACATTCCTTCAATAGTAAGCCAAGTATGGACATCACACATATGGCTTGTATAGGGAAGTAATAAGTTCTACAATGATTTCCAAAGTTGTTTTTGAAGCACTGATGGAAATTTATACCTCTGGGCTGCAGGGGCATAAATATCGACCTGAACTTAATAAATTCATAGTTCTCCTCTCAAGGACAGTTCCCAACAAAATTTCAACCCAAAAGAAATAGAAAAGGAGGCAGATTATTCTGTTTGGTATGTTTTCATTTACTATTATATTTTTGCGGGAATATCAGACACAAAAAACAGTATAAAGCAAATGTAAAACTTTATTGTTATAAGGTCGATATTCTTTTAAATGCCACCCAAGTCAAGAAATAGAATTCTGTTTATCACTAAAGTCCCAAGGCCAACCAAGTATTTCTTCCCCAAGACAACTACATCTGTGCTCTTTATTGGACTTTTACAGTAATCATTATCTTCCATTGCTTATGTTTTATCTCCCAGCTGTGCATACTTTAGTCTTATAGTTTATTTTTGCCTGTTAAAAAATACTCTTTAAGTGTGCTTTGACAGAAACTTTCCCCCTCTATCCCCATCTTTTTCCTCAAAACTTACTTGTTGAAGGATCTGTGTTATTTGCTTTTTGGGTTTCCCCACAGTCTATATTGTGTATAGACCTCTGATTTCCTATTTTTTCCCTGAGGCTCTGGGGATTGGATCCCAAGGCCTTGTGCATGCTGAGAATGCTGGGCAAACACTGTACCACTGAGCTACATCCCCAGCCCTAATGATGTATGTTTTTTTAGCAACAGTGTTATACAACTTCCTCTTTCATAGGAGACATTTGGAAGTACTTGGAAACATCTTTGAGTTTTTATTACTAGTGCATCTAGTAGGTGTCTACAATGTATAGGATAGTCATCACATAAAAACATTATCCAGTTCCAGATGCCATTAGTGCTGTGCTAGATATACCCAGTTTAGAAGTTTGTTCATGATTAGGCTGAATTATTTTTGTAAGATGATAGGTGGCACAGTCTCTCAGCAGTAGACATAAGGGATATCTCTATTTTTATTATATTAGCCTTTGATACTCAATGTTTAGATGAATGATTACAAAATAATTTAAATCCTCTAATTTCTATATCATTAGTTGGAAAACTTCAACCGAAGACTCCTCTATAACTTGTTTACCCACTTGTACAACTCATATAAGAAAGGTAGAATAAATATGTGATTGTTCAGAATTATGAGATAAAAGATAGGCAATGAGAGTAGGTATGCATATGCATGTTCAGGGGTCAAATCTTGACTCTTGTATTCTCTAGATGTGTGGCAACAAATTATTTAAACCATTTGAATTTCACTTTCTGCTTCAATAAAGTAGGTATAATGATATTTGCTTTGTAGATCTTACTGAAGGTAAAATGAGATAACATCTATTCTTTCATCAATTCAACAAGTATTTATTGCTGCTTCAATACTAGGTACTATTCTGAGTCATTGTTAAGTATCAATAAATAGAAGGCACTAGTGATGGTAGGAAAACAGACAAACACATATATAAATTAGTGTGTCTGGTGAAAACTTCTGTGGCATAGAGTGAAAGGGCATGCCTGTTGAAATATGGTAGTCGGGAAAGATTTCTCAGAGAATATGACATTTGACTCAAGACCTGAAATGAGCAATGAAGAAAACAAGACTAGTTTCAAAGCCCATCTTTTACCTCATGATTATGAAAGAGGAACTAATGTGTGCAAAGGTCTTGAGTTATGAGGACGAATGCTTTTTATAAAGACCAAGGATGCTAATGTGATTTAAGTGGAGGGACTGAGTGAATACAGTGAGTGGTAAAGTCAGAGAAGTATTTGTAGGAGGGTATCATAGGGACATGAGCTCAGTAAAAACTTAGGCTTTTATTCTGAGTGAGATGGAAAAGTACTGGAGGGTCTCCAGCAGAAGAATGATGTACCTTAACTTATTCCTTAAGAAAGAATTGCTCTGAGAATAGAACATAGTGAGGCAGAAGAAATATCTAGGAGACCTGGTAAGAAATAATGGTGGCTTGGATCATGAAGTAGAAAGGACTGGTTAGACACAGAGTGCTAAGATTTAGGGTTAAGTCAAGCAAACTTTCTGATGGGTTGGGCATGAGGGGCCAGAGAGGAGAAATTTTGAAGGGCATCTCAAAGTTTTTTGGAATGATCAGTTGTATTGATGGAAGTTGCTATTTATGAGGACAGGAAAGACTATGGAATGGCATCTTAATGGGGGGCATCTCAGGTGTTTAGTTTTGGACATGCACATTTTGAGATGCATAAAAATATGTCAGTCAAGTTATTAAATTGGTAATTGAACATAAGTACCAACAACACAAGAGAGATGTCTGTGCTAGAGACCATACTTTGAAGTCATTAACGTAATTAAAGCATTTGAAGCCAAAAGACTAAATAAATAACATGGTCAAAGGGTAGGTAGATAATAGATGAGGTTATTGAGCAGTTGTCCAATATTTAGAGGTTGGGGAGATCAGAAAGAACTAGCAAGTGATATTAAGAAAATGTGATTAATGAGATAGAAAGCAAATTAGAAGTATTTGGTATGCTGGAAGATAATGAAGATGATTGTTCTTTTCTATGAGGATGATGCTTAACTGTGTTAAATGCTAGTGTTTGGTCAAGGGATATGAGTTCTAAGAATTGACCACTGAGTTTAGCAACAAAAGGTTTAATTTGTCACCTGCCCAAGCAAACTTTGAGTGGTGCATGCAAAATGGAGTTGGGATGGCAATCAAAGTCTTCTTGGAGTAGAACAAAAAAGACTGGGAAGAGAAGTAGAAAGAAAAAACATTTACCAAAAGTTTATTGCTATGAAATGAAACAGTACTTTTAGCGGTGTGTGAGCTCAAGAAAAACTTAAACATTTCTATTTTGTAGAATGTTTGAGTGTTTTTGGGTGTGATTCAGTATAATGGGAAAAACTGGTGATGCAAAGGAGCAGAGAATGGCTACAGAGATGTTCTTGATTAAAAAAGAGGTGGGATTTAGCATGCAAATGGAGGGCTTGACTTTTGATCAGAGCAGTGATAGTTCACCCATTGTATCAGAAGAGAAGGTAGGGTATTCCAGAAACAGGTACCGGTGAAGGGGTAGTCAGGGTGGTGAGAGGCTGTGGAAATTCTCTTTGGGTTGTTTCTGTGTTTCCCACAAAGCAGGAACTAGAGACACTATCTCAGGATAAGAAAGAAGAGACACTGACATTTGAAGAGGGAGGAAAAGATATAAAATAGATGCATAGTGGGAGAGTGAGTGGATAAAGAAAATATTTCTAAGACCTAGTTGAGGTAGTAATCAATTTTAGAGCCAGACTGGTCATTATAGTTGTTAATTCCACCCCCTCTAATATTTCAATTGCATGGATGCAGGACTCAAGTGAGCAGAGAACTAAATTTAACAAGGTGTGTTTTTTTTCCCCTAGACAATTATGTTTTCCCTAGGCAATTACGATGAAGAGGGAAAAACAATGGAGCTGATGATAGATGCAAAGGAATGATTGATAATAATGACCCATGAAGTTTGTGATGGCTGAGTAGGATAGAGAGACTATTGTGTGGAGGTGAGGGACAGTGAAAGAGTGGCAGGATCCATTGATTGATAAATCAGTGGGATAGAAGGGTTATTGGAAGGATAGGTACTTAATGAGTAAATCAGCAAGATAGAAAGTTGTAGTTGGACAGCAGAGTGCAATTAATATAATGGAAGTTTGCTGTTATTGATAATGAAAAATATCTTGGATATGGCTATGGGAGTATGTGACAGAGGTAAGGTAACACATTCAGTACTTGGCATGCAGGAGACTTTCAGTAAGATTTGGTTTCTTTCCTATTCCTTTGTGTTTTCAGTTAGAGACCGAAAAGTCAAGGTTACTTCTTAGTGATTCGTATTCTCTCTCTCTCTCTCTCTCTCTCTCTCTCTCTCTCTCTCTCTCTCTCTCTCCAAATAATACAATCCAATAGCACATTTGAAATGTTTAACTTATGCCCTTCATCTCAGATTGATGGTCTGTATTTCACTTTTAATAAATTACAGCGCAATAAACTTTTGATCCTGAAACCAGTTTTCCCACATTGATGACTGATCTGAGCCTGTTTTCTCTTGAATGTGGGCTCAGAATCTTTCTCAACACAGAATTCAGGTCTCTACTACCAACCAGTACTTTCCTCGTCCGTGTATGATTAAGCCTATTTGTCATCTTTGAGCTACTGATAAGGTCACTTAGAAATCATTTTAGTTTATTGATTTGGTGAAACTAAATTCTTTCTAAATAAAGGTCTTGAACCATATTTAATTTTCCAGCATGGGAATAAATGCTTTCTTAGGCGAGAAAGGAAAACAGCTTTCAATTTTGAGTAATGATGTTGCAGACGCATGGCTTGCCTAGTGCTGTGCTTTCTCTAGGACAGCCCCATGGAAGAATGCATGCTCTCTTTTTTCAGATTAGCTTAATAAAAAGAAAATGGTAGGAAATTAGTTTCTCCAGGATACTTTTATACCAGATCATTATTATTAGTTAGAGTTTGTCCTAAAGAGTGGCACTAATTTGAAATGTTAGGTTTTGAGTGTGTATTTTAAATCTTTAAATTATAACCATTCAGATAATTGTATTGGATTATTTTAGTTTTATCAGAGAAAGCAAAGTGAGTAATGCCTTGAAAACTATTCACATTTCAGAGTAACTTTAGATTCTAAGTGACTAAAAACATGAACCGTGTCTGAGTCACTTTGCTTTAACTGTATTTTGGGGTTGTTTGATTTATTTGATTGCCTTCAGCAGAACATATTTGTGTCCTAATGATGGCTCACTCTTCCCCTGCTTTCACGGAGGTGGAGCACTTTGGAGATGCAAGGTAATTATTTTTTGTTCCATCAGTCAAAAAGAATAGAATGAGGGAAGAAGCATTAACTTCTTTTTTCTCAACTTCAAATTCCAACAATCTCAAAAGACAACTGCTTCTCAGTAAAGAACACTGGTAGAATTTATTTGATTGCAAAATTATTGGGATAATTGTTTTGATGTTATCTTTGCTAAAGGTCCAATTAAATCTTATTCCATGAATGGGGAATAGTGCTAAGTACTGTGGGGACTATGGGAAGTATTCTCTACAGTTCCAGCACTCAGTGTTTCATAGTCTAGGGCATATTGTGCACAAAAAAGCAACAAACATGCAAAAATGTAAACATCCAGTATTACATATGTATGGCTGATGGAAAGAAGTATAAGAGCTGCAACATGAAACCCTCATGGTTTGAGTAGGCAGACACTGTATACATAGCAGTGAAGACTTGCAACCAGAAGCCCTTAGGGCTGCAACTCCATCCTCCCTGCTAAGACTGTGAGAGCTTACAAGTAGTTTGACCTCTTTTCCATGTTTACTTTCTTTAAAAGAAGACAATAGAAATTTATATCCTATAAAGCAACTGTAAGGATTAAATGAGTTAATACAAATATCTCACTGCATATTAATTCAGTTACCAGTACCTGACACTAGGAAAGCAGTCAATAAGCCTTAATTGGTGTTAGAGAGTACTACTTTCTAGAGTTATTTTTGAAATATTAATTTTATTTAAAAATTCATGAAATGAATTTCTATTATCCAATAATTTTGAGGAAACTATAGTTCACCATCAGAGAGAGGAAAACCCCCTAATAAAAACAGTACAGAATTTCAAAACAAGATAATAGGAGATTAACAATGATTATATTGCATAATGCTATCTTCTGAGCAGTTGCTCAGATTACCAGGTACAGGCAAGAAAAATTGATCAAAGAATATAAGCACTAATTGTTCCTTTCAATGAACTAATAGAAATTCTCCATTCCTTTTCAGCTTTTTAAATCTTTCTTCTTCTTCATCAACTTCTTTCTCTGGACTTGCTCTCTGTTTCTGCATAACATTGTCTGATACTCTTCCTTCTATCTCCATGTGATATTTAATATTTTGTAAGAAACCAGCCAAGATTCAATGAACATCTATGCACTTGAGCTTTGGTAACTACGGCAATACTGGAGTTCACTGAAAATATTTCTGAATGGGTGAATATATTCCATTGGCCAGTCATTGAGCTGGTTGCTCCTAATAGTGCCTTCTTTTGACTATAGAACTTTAGGGCCCTGGAGGAGGACAACAGGAAAAGAGAGTTTATTGTGATTTTTTGCGGGGGGGGGGGGAGAAATTTGTACAGCTACTTAGAGACTGTAGTTCATTAAGAAATACAACTAGACTCTCAAAGGTTCTTTATGTGAATACATCAATAGTGGAGTGCTGTGTTTCAAATGGAACAGACCCAGCCTATCCTCCAGAATGATATCCAGTTAGGAATTTCTTTAAATATTTTTTCTCTTGGATGTATAGTTTTCTGCACTGCCTTTTCATCTGCATGGCTCTTTATTAGTACAGATAAACCCTAATTCATTGAATTGGTGGTTGTATGACAATCTATTGTGTCAGTTTTCCACAGTAATATTGTATCCTTATTGCTGGTTATTTGAATTGATTTTGAGTTTTTGACATTAATGAAGACCACAATGACAGTTTTGCAAATATATCTTTGTACAAATAACGGATTATTAATTAGAATTTTAAGAAAGAAGAATTACTGGGTTCTTCTGAATGTTTTTATGGACTCCATGTATACTGACCAATGACTTTCCAGAAAGTTGAGCACATATGTAGTTCTTCCTATCTTTGACTAATGTCTGCTCACCTTATTTTGTCAGCTGTTGCTAATGTGATAGGTAAATGCGGTGTCTCATTGTTACTTTAAATTATAAATTTTATCTTTGATAAAATTTTATCTATTGAAAAAATTTTATTTTTATTTTTATTTTTTTAAAATATTTATTTATTTATTTATTTTTTTTGTGTGTGGCCAGCTCAGCCCACCAGGGGGCGGGGCTGGCTGGCATGTGGTGCTGGGGGATCGAACCACGGTCCCTGTGTTTTGCTTAGCCTAGCTTGTTCTAAGTAGGTGCCCTAGACCACTGAGCCATCTCACCAGCCCCTGAAAAAATTTTAGTAAAATAAATTTTTAAAGTCCCTACTAAGTTATTGCATATTATATTTATTTTATTTTTTTTCATAATTTTATTGATAAACATATAGCAATAAGACAGTTTGAAATCAAATCGCTAGGACAGTTTCAATAACTAACACACTGCATACATTCTTCTTAGTGGTTAATTGCTGTACAAGATGCGGACTTGAGATCCTATTTACAAACACCATTAGAACATATCATTCTATTCATTAAGAGAATGTAACTATATATCTAGCCTAACCCCTTTGAATACACAGATACAAAATGGACATTCATCTGTATACTTTTTTTGTTAAGTTCCGTTATTTGAATATTATAGGTGTGTAAGCTCAGCAGAATATTCCAGAAGAGTCCAGTAGCCCATAATAGCATTGGGTCTTCTGTTTAATTGGCAATGTCAGAAATTATTGACGTGAGTCCCCCACAGCTCAACATAACAGCATGGCTTTATTTCCTATATTTCATCTTCATACTTTTCTACTGGATGGTTAAGACCAAGGTAAAGCAGGACCTATGCAACAAGAGTTGTAGCTTTAGGGTCTGAGAAGGTCAGTGAAATCCCCTCAGGATTTATCCTGAGATCCTTTACCTCAGATTGTAGAACCTTTGTCAGTGTCAGCCATGTGGATGAGTCACAGCCATTGCTTGGCCAATGTGCTCTCTGTGAAAGCCTGAGAGAATGTTTTCTCTCCATGTGACTCTCCTTAGGCACACTCTACATCATTGATCACTTTCCTCTTTGGCCCCATAATCTCCTTGATCAGAAAATTTGGGACACTACCGAGTTACACGACATTACAGCACAAGGTTCTCATATGTCCTGAGTCTTAATTGACCTTAGAAGGTTAGGGTCAAAATGTTGGCTTTCCTTGCAGCCCTTCTTTTTCTCTAATTTTGGCCTGCAAACTTAGGTTGTTAACCATACAGAAGACAAGCTTCTTGTTATTATCAAACAACTTAGGCTGTTAAGCTTAACCTCACTATCTGTCTGAATATCAAACATCTTAGGCATACTATGGAACTGGTATTTTTCATCAAGTATTGATATATTGAACTTTATGTCCATACAGAATATGATAAAAACATTTAAAAATTTGAATATATTTTAAAAATAGGCATAAAGAATTATATACTTCTCATGTTTGCACATAAGTCCAAAAATGCATATTATCTTCTAAAAATTTATTTTTAAAATTTTAATTTAAAAATATCTTCAACTTGATTGATATATAATTAACTAGTAAAACTGTGTAAATTCAAAGTGTATAACATGATTATATATATGTATGAATATATCTCAAAAGTTTCTTTTTTGGAGGGAGGATAGGGATGTAGCTCAATGTTAGAGTCCTTCTCTATTATGTACAAGGCTCTATATTTTATTTCTTAGCACTAAAAAGATTTCCAAATATTTTGACTCATTTTATTTTATTTTTGTATTTTTTAGGGAAGGGTCCACAGAGTGTTCAGGGTCTCACTACTAGATCAGACTTAGTGATCTGCCTGTTTATAGCCTCCCAAGAGCTGAGATTACAGGTGTGCTCCACCACACCAGTCTCAATTGCAGTCTCAGCATGCCTGGGGGTGGGGCCATCACGGCAGGCCAGGGATCAACCCCCTGGCCCCTGTGCCTGCATGCAAGCACTTTAATCTGCTTAGCTATTTGGTCTGCCCTTTGAATTATTTTAGAATCAAAAAATCAACAGGCTTTGACTCCATCTTCTCCTTTATCTCCTGATGTTTATAATGGCTAAACATTGATCTGTTGCTTCCACAATTGCACATGTAATAACCTGTAGACAGATCATTTGTGAAACTAGTTTTAACAAAGGACATAGTTTGGAGAAAACTTTTTACCATAGAAGGAATGGATGAAGTCTCTTGCTAAGCCTCTTTCCCTATTTAGTATGTTCTAGTAATGTGTGAACGACCTTAAAAATGTGGTTGTTTGAATCTTTAAGGGGTGATCCACCTCTTTTAGGCTCAGCTGCATTTTTCCAAATTTTGTATCCCCAGGCTAATAACTGTGGTTGAAACATGGCATCCCAATGAGTCAGGAAATGACTTCATTTCTTACGGAACTGCTTTTCTTTTTAATGGGAAGCCCTGAAATAGATGTGCCTTCCATCCCGGCTGCAAGCCTTTTGCTGTCATTTAGAGGAGCTATTGCTCTATCAGAACTCACACTGAAGCCTATTATTCCAAGGAGACAATTTTTTTTTTATGAAGAAGTGATTTGTTATTTTAAGACTTGGCAAACAAGCATGTGAAGGGAGAAAAAGTTCATTTGGAGAGATGGCAATATTTCTTGGTGAGGTGTTCCTCTACCTTACTTTGTTCTGTTTCACAGAAAGGGCCAGGATTTGGCATGAGTTAAAGTTATGTAAAATTCATTTATCAAGCTCAGCCAGCTTTTGCTCATTGCCCTTGAAAATAAATGGCCTTGTCTTTTATATACCTACATGTGATCCTCCTTCTGTTACTTAAGTGGGACACAGTTGGGAGAAATGCCCAACAAAGAAGTACAAATGCCTGAGATCATAATCAGGGATTGGTGGAAATTGACATAGGACAAAATAATTTGTGCTAAATTTTCTAGAGACATGCTATGTCTCCACTAGTGACTGCCTGTGCTGGCTTATCATTTATTCAAAGTCTCATTGGAAGCAATTACAGACATTTTAGAATAGGCAGTGAAAATAACAAGTCACTTAGACCAGCAATTATGCATTATATGTAGTTGTCCTTTCTATTAGAAGATGACACTATTGATGCTACAACCTCCCTATGTTAAAAAATGTGGCCGAAAGACTGAAGTGTGACTGTCAGATTCTTCCCCTTGGATCACACATGCTGCCTGTCATTTTGCTGTGAACTGAAGTGGCAGCTTGCAAGCGTCTAGGCTTTTCTTCTTCACCTCCTGGCCTCATGGTCAAGGCCTAATTAGGCATTACGAGCAGGCAAAGAACATATTTACAGTGTCCGCTCATGTGGGAAATGGGTTAGAGGTTTTAGTGAGGGTTATGGGCTCCTGAGTGATTCTCGCGCTTTGACCCACTGGAGGTGCAGTTAGCTTGGCAGTCATTTCCCTTGGGGTGACAAGACAGGGATGTTTTTTGCCAAGCCCAGTGTCCTTCGTAACTTGAAATCATTCCACGTCTTAGTAGAGACTCTGAAGACATAGGATTTATTTGTCAAATTTATATTTATGGAATGTGGCAATCTAACTATGCTTAATGTGTTTGGTTGATTTGCAAAATGGGCTGTCTCCTTAAAAAGTCAAGTTGCAAAAGGCTGTATCTTTCACTGAGAGGCTGAGTTAATAAGGAACAGCTGGGGCTGAGTGATGTCATGTGCCACCTGCATGAAAGGCCGCCCAGAGGCTCACACCAAAAGAGAGTGCTCCAGAGAAGTGGGCTTCAAACCTATTATTATTATTTTTTATACATTTTTTTTGCAGTGGAACATTTTTCCTATTGAAATCATTTTCAAGTCCCCAAAATATATCACAAAGACGCAAGCTGACTGGCTGTGGGTGAAGTTACAGTGGAGAGTCCAGGACCTATTCAGCTTTCTGTTGCAAGCTGCCGTCTTTGAAGCACCTCCTTGGAGTTTTGGGGAGTCAAGATGCACAAAAGTGTTTTTAGTATTGGGCTGCATATACCCTAGAGAGTTGAAGATTTATTTTAAGTACTGGAAGAAAATTTTAATAACTCTATTTAGATTTTTTTATCTTTTAAAATTCCCATTTTCATATGCATGATATTCATATGCATGCTACACTGACCCACATCATTTATAAATAAACAACATACACTGGAGGAGCATGCTTCATTTGTTTTCCAGTTGAAACACCCTATCAAAGATATTTGGAGATTGTGATCTTGAAATCAAAGATGGTTCATGGGCAAAATGTAAATGATTCATCAGTAGATAGGAAGAAAACTTGCTGAGCTGTTCTGGGCAGTATAAGAAGGAGGACAGTGTTTCTAAGGGGTAGAGTAGTGTTTCACTTTTGGACATTGTAGGGGCTTTGTGGTACCCCCAGATATATCAGATGACATTTCCTGGAATGTATTGGTAAAGGATCTTTGCACAAGTGATTATGTTGAGAATCTTAAGATTTTGGGAAATAGGAAGAACATATTCAAATGGGAATGGATACAAGGGAGAAGGTAGGGAAAAGGGAGGAAGAGAAAAAGGATTTTAAAAATGAGAATGAAAAGAAAAAATGAAAATAAACTTTTGAAAATGGAGGGAGAAAAACGGTAGAAGGGGAGGGAGAGGAATGGATTAAAGAAAGAATATATTCCTTATAATGAGTGTGGTCATCATATGGCAAATATGTACTAATTAAAAAGCATATATATATGTATATATATATATGTGTGTGCAAAATGAGATGATTCTAACTAAATTAAATACTGAAAATAAAGAATATTGAAACAGAAAAATTTCATTAAAATGCAATTATATAAAAGAATCTATAAAGATAATTCAGGGCCACCAATTCCTGAATATTATCACACATGGAGACTTGACATACACAGAGGAAAGAAGAGGATATAAAGGGAGGTAGAGATTGAAGTTGTGCTACCAAAAGCTAGAGAATGTTGGCAGCCACCAGAATTTGGAGGGAAAACAATAGACTCTACCCTAGGCTCCCCACAGAAAGCAGTGAGAGTGCTGACACATCGATTTGCTGACACATTGATTTTAGCATAGTTGTGCTAGTTTTAAACCTATGGTTTCTGGAACCTTGAGTGAAGGAACATGCATCTGTTGTTTTTAGCCAGTGACCTTATGGCAATTTGTTAAAGTAGCCACAGAAACTAATAAGCCCCCTTTCCTTTTCACAGCAGAAGAGAAGTTGGACAAAAGCTCTAAAAGTACTCTGTAAACCCAAACTATCAAAAAGGCCATGGCAACATATACTATTGATTCATATTGTAGGGAGGGCTGGTTTAAGTGGTGAATTCAGGAAGGCAACATATGATGTGGTCAAAGACAATAAAATTCAAATGCTTTTTAATTTTCTATGCTGACCCAAATAAATGGGCCTGAAGATTGCTTTGATTAACTTTGGAAACCTTTCAGTCTAAACAGAAAAGATCTGGGGTAGGTTACTACTAAGCCTCAAATAAATGGAACCTAGTAGTCTATCAGATTGGGCCTACTGGTCTAAAGAATATTAGGTAGCAGAAAGTGCTTTAGAAAATTCTAGGGACCACATATCACATTATAATTTGGAGTCCAGCAGTGTGCCAGCGTAGGCTTAATTCTGATAGAAAATAATTTGACAAAGTTCTATTAATACATATATATATATATATATATATACACACACACACACACACATATATATATATCTCCAAGTTCATAATATGTATAAGTAAACTAATTCCCAAATTAGTTCATTCCATTACCAGGGCCAGCCACATAAGAAAGAAGATATTGAGCTTTGTCATGTCTGTAATATTCTGTAAGCTTACAGTCAGATTTTCTGTCTCTGTAGGACGGAAATTCCTGAATTCAGAAATTTTGCACATGAGATCCCATTTGCCTAACTATGGCACCCAGGATATTACTACTAAGAAAGTTTGAATCACGGATTTACCCAAATCTAAAGGAAGAAATTAGTACTTGCAAGAAAAAAATGGGCAAAGACTTTTTGAAGGAGATAAAGATGAAAGAGCAGTAATGAGGAAAGAGATGCATAGTACTAAGTATGAAGTCTACCTGGGTTCACATCAATTTTGTATGGGCTAACATTTTATACTTAATATTAACTTTCTGAGGGTATCAGCCAAATTATCTTAAATAGTTAAGTTCTCCTAGGATGTAAGAACATTTATAGATTTTTAAAAAAGCAATTTAGGGAATTCATGTATAATTTTATTTATTTTTTATTTTTTCCCCATAATTTTAGCATAGTTGATAAACAAATAGCAATGAGACAGTTTCAAATCAAATTGGTAGGATAGTTTCAATAATTCACACATTGCATACATTCTTCCTAGTGGTTAATTGCTCTACAAGATGTGGACATGATATCCTATTTACAAACACCATTAGAACAAATCACTCTATTCATTAAGAGAATGTAACTATATATCTCTCTTAACCACTTTGAATACACAGATACAAAATGGACATTCATCTGTATACCCTTTTTTGTTAAGTTCTGTTATTTGAATACTATAGGTGTGTAAACTCAGAAAATATTCTAAGAGTCCAGTAGTCTATAATAGTATTGGGTCTTCCGCTTGACTGGAAATGTCAGAAATTGTTGACCTGAGTCCTCTACAGCTCAACATAACAGCATGGCTTTACTTCTTATATTTCATTTTTATACTTTTCTACTGGATGGTTAAGACCATGGTAAAGCAGGACCTATGCAACACTGACAAAGGTTCTAAAATCTGAGGTACAGGATCTCAGGATAAATCCTGAGGGGATTTCACTGACCTTATCAGACTCATTCATAATTTATACTTAAAATATTTTAAATTTTTTGCTAGGTGTGGTGGCACATGCCTGTGATCCCAGCACTCAGGTGGCTGAGGCAGGAGGATTGTTGTGCCTTTCAGACCTGCCTGAGCTACATAGTGAGTTCAAGGCCAGCCTGAAATATAGAGCTAAATCCTGTCTTAAAAAACAATGAAAAATTATTTTTTTATTAGTAAATGTTTTCAATACATGATGGTCACATTTCTTAAGTGGAGTTGACAATCTATATAATGTACCCAATTCTCTTTTTCACCCTTTCATCCCTCCCTCTTGCCCCCATCCTCATTCTCTTGACCCCCTTCCATTTGAGGAAGATCTGCCTCTTATTATCTTTTATTTTTCTCTTTATGTAGAATTTAGGTTTATTATGTAAGAGAAACCATGTGATACTTAAGCTTCGGTGTCTTATTTATTTCATTGAACATTGTGGTCTCAAAGTGCATCCATTTTCTTATGAAACAAATGACTCATTTATTTCTCTTTATGCCAGAATGTAATACTACCTTGTGTTTAAGTACCATATTTTTTTGTCCATTCATTTGTTGATGGGCATATAGGCCACTTCCAAGATTTAATTTTTATGAATTGTACTTCTATAAACATGGTTATGTTTGTATCACTGTTACATACTGTACAGTATTTAACTTTTCTTTCAGGAAATTATATAGAAGGGGAATAGCTGGGTCAAAGGGAATTTCTAGTTTTAGCTTTTTGAAAACTCTACATACTGATTTCCATAGTGCTTGTGCTAGTTTACATTTCTACAAACAATGTAGAAAGATTCCTTTTTCCTTGCAGTTTTCCCAGAACATGTTATTATTGGGCTTTTTGATGATAACCAGTCTGTCTGGGGTAAGATGGAATCAGTGTTATTTTAATTGTATTTTTGTAATGACCAGTGATGTTGAGAATTTTCTTATGTATTTATTTGTCATTTGTAATTTTGTGAAATGTGTATTCATTTCACTTGCCCATTTTTGATTGGGCCTTTTATTTGGGGAGGCTCTATTTTTTGAGTTCTTTATATATTCTAGATATAGTCCTCTGAAGAATAGCTGGACAAATTTTTTCCACACTCTTTAGGCTTTCTTTTCACTCTGGTGGTTGTTTCCTTTGCTTTACAAAAGTTTCAAACTTTGATAGCTATTTGTTGATTGTTCGTAGTATATTTCCTCCACAATCAGGGCTGTGTTCAGAAAGTCCTTGCCTACGACTATAACTTCAAAAGTTGTATTTATTTTATCTTTCAGCATGTTAAGTGTTTGTTTTAATATTTAATTTTTTGTTCTATTTTGATTTTAATTTAGTACATGAGAGATATGTGTCTAGGTTTGATCTTTTGTATGCTAATAGCAAGTTTTTCCAACACCATTTATTAAAAAGGATGTCTTTTCTCCAGTGTGTTTTTAGCCACTTTGTCAAAGATTGAATAGTTGAATGTGTCTTCACATTTCTTCAGTCTCTATTCTCTTCTGATACTCATGTCTGATTTTGTGCTCATACTACTATGATTTTTATTAGTTTGGCTTTGCAAAATAGCTTCAGGTTCAGGATCGTGATGCTCCCTGCTTTACTTTTGTTATCCAGGATTGTTTTTGCTATTTTGGGTCTCTTCTGGTTCCATACACTTTTTAAGCTATATTTTTTAAAATATATTTTTTTATGAACCAAATACCTATTTTAATTGCCACAACAGCAAAAAGAAAACATTAACAGTCTACAATTCTCCCTCCCCATGTCCATTTCCAATCATAACCTTGTCCTTTAGGTAGTAACTAGCATCCTGATTTTTTTCTTTTTAAAGAGAATCATTTTCTGAATTTTCTTTGTAGTTTTCTTTTTCTTCTTCTTGTGCTCAGGATGGAATCCAGGACCTTACAAAGGCTAGACAAGTGTTCCACGATTGAACTACATTCCTAGTTCTCTTACATTTTATTACCTGTATTATGTATACTTAAAATGTAGTTTTATCTTTCTTTGAGCTTTATTTTAATGAAATACTATTTACATATTTTTCTGTCTTGCTTTTTCTGCTCAATAGGGTGTTTCTAAGATTTATTCATGTTCTTGTGTTTAACTCTAATTCATGGACTTTCATTGCTGGTTAATATTTGCATGACTATAGCACAATTTATTGTTTCTATTCCTGACAGTCATTTCTAGTTTTGGTCAATAATAAAGAATGAATCATAAACAATGAATATTCATCATATCCTTGTTATAGAAGCACAATTCCTGTATGTTACTATATAATGCCAACCTGTTTCCTGAAGTGTTTGATTTAATTTTACATTTCACCAACAGTATGTGACAGTCTTTGTTCCTCCACCACCTTGCCGGTTTTTGCTATTGTAGAGCTTCAAATTGTTTACCTACTTGATGTGATGTCTCACTGTGGCTTTAATATGTTTTTTTCCTTGAATTAAGAATGACATTAATCACATGTTATTTATGTATTAAAGTATATATATGCATGTGTGTAAGGTATATGATACACCTATGCATACATATGCATAGTATACATCTTTGGCTATTTAAATTCCACCTTCTTTTTTTAAAAATTTTATTTATTTATGTGTGTGTGTGTGGCCAGCTCAGCCCACCAAGGGGCGCGGCTAGCTGGCATGTGGTGCTGGGGGATTGAACTGCGGTCCCTGTGATTTGCTAAGCCTGTTCTAAGTAGGTGCTTTAGACCACCGAGCCATCTCACCAGCCCCTAAATTCCACCTTCTTGAAGTGCTTATTTAAATCCATTTTTTTTATACTGGCTTATTTGCCTTTTCCTTTTTGCTATGTGGGAAAGTTCCTTTTATATATATTACAAAATACTCCTCCCACTTTGTAAATTGCCTTTTTACTTTTTAATTATATCTAGGGTGAACAGAAATTCTTAATTTTAGTTGGGTATGGTGATGTATGCCTGTATTCCCAGTACTTGGGAGGCTGAGGTAGGAGGAGTGCTGTGAGTTGGAGGTCAATTTGGGCTACACAGTAAGTTCAAGGCCAACCTGAACCATTGGTGGCAAATCCTGTCTTAGAAAGACAAGAAAATTTCTTAATTTAATATAGTCAAGCTTATAGATCTTTTGCTTTATTCTCTTTTACAGGTCTTTTTTTTACTTGTTTCCAAAAGCATATGCTTTCATCACAAATGTTTTTGAAACACAGTAGCAATAAATAGTACATAATTCCAACATCCAAGGACAACTACAGTTAGTATTTCATCTAATCATTCTGTAAGGTAAGGCATATATATATATATATATATATATATATATATATGTCTTGACATTTCCCTTATGAAAGAAGGGTCATTGTTATGTATACACATACAAAAACTTTTTTACTGGCACAGAGGTGCACATATATTTTCTTCCATTAGGGAGCTTACTGCTTATTAAGAGAGAAACCTGTCAGTTTATATATGTGCTGTGCAGTGTCATAGTGATGATAATATAAAGGTACACTGGCAGTCAAAGGAGGAGCAGTTGCTTCTGCATGGGATGGGGCATGGTGAGGAAGGCATCGTCAAGGAGAGTGCTATGAACTGAGCAGGTGGGAGAAAGAGCACTTTCAAGGGATCCTGAGGAGTGGCACCATTGGTGGTAAACAGAGAGTTACAAATTGTTTACTGTGGCTAGACTGTGGGCTAGTGAAAGGAATTGAGGTACAATGACAGAATAGAGATGAGGCTAACAGAACCCACCTAGCAGCTGGAGGACTGCCTTTCTTCCTGCATTGCAATCTCTGCCATTCCTCACTTACTTTTGGCTCAATGCTTTCCTTTCAGAGCTATACCGTTAATTTGGGCCCACAGAACTTTTGTAAAGTGCAAGCAAAAACTCACAATTTGAGGCCTTTCTTCATTAGAGAATAGTGATTTAATTTGTTTCCATAGTCCTTGGCTTAATAATTGACCAGGAAGAAATTACAAGACTTAATAAGATAGATCTATCTTAACGAGGTGTTCCATGAAGATGTGGCAGAGATAAGGCGAGTTTGTTCCTGAGGGCTAGCAGCATAGTGTGGTGGCCAGACCCTGGAGGCAGATAAGCCTGAGTTTCAATCTTTTTTTTTTGTGTGTGTGTGGTACCAGCGATTGAACTCAGGACCTTGTGCTTGCTAGGCAAGCTCTTATTCTAATGAGCTATCTCCCCTGCCCCACTGAGTTTCAATCTTGACTGCCATCTTCCAATTATTTTTATTTTTATTTTTTATTTTTTGGAACCAGGGAATGAACTCAGGCCCTTGCACTCACCAAAGAAGCACTTATTCTGCTGAGCCATCTCCCCAGCCCCAAGCTATGTTGATAAGAACAAATAACCTAAACTCTCTGAGTGTCAGCTTCCTCCTATGTTGGTAGACAATGATAATATTTACTTCTTGAGTTGTTGTGAAGATTCCATGTAATACTTTTATACAAATCTTCTAGGAGACTCTCAAATACTTTATACTACAAAGCTGCTTTGCTACTACTGCCTATGTAAGATAAAAAGCAAGAAAAAGCAAAACTCCCCCAAACTCTAAAAATTAATCTAGGATATGTTGATTTTTATTTTTATTTTTTAACTCGTTAATGAGAAAAAAATAACATAGTAATGAAACAGTTGCAAAACAGGTTAGTAGGAAGTTATAATAATTAATACATTGCATATTATTGTCTTTGTAGTAGTTATTTAGAGGACAAGATGTAGACATGATATCTGTGAACTAAGAAACTACATTGAGGACAGCAAAGTGTAATATTAAATCCATGCTTAAAATACCTGTCATTTTGGTCTTCTAAATGCATGCTGCTTCTATTGTCATGTAAATTATTGCTGTACTCTAAGTAAATGTTTGTACAAAAATGGTAATAAAAGTAAAGGAGAGATAAGAAAGGCTTGTAATAAGACATACTGAATATTATTGTTTTAATTCTTAAGGAGCTACGTTGAAATGGAATGTGTTTTTCATGAGCATAATATATTTATTGAGAGAAAGATAGCTCTTGTCTGAGAGAGGGACAGGAGGGAGGGCCTGAGCAGGTAGTCCCCCAGAATGTGGTTTTTATCTCATTTATTACTTTTAAAATAAATCTTTCTGTAGGTTATTTTGTATTTAATGTGTGATGATATTCCCATCCAAGTAACAGGCCCAACCCTGCTTCGCTTCTAAACATTCATTAAAAAAGACCATATGTTATGATCAATTAGGCTTTATCTGTAGGATGCAAGGATAGCCCAACATGAATATATAAATGTAATACATAAACATAGTATAAAAACAAAAAGCTCTAAAAGTTTATAATAAAAATGCTATTTCCTATCATATCCTTTCTGTACTTATTAGACTATTGCTTGTAAACAATCACTTTCAACAATTGTAAGTGTTGTCACCACCTTTATTCAATATAGTTCTAGAAACATCATCCACAGGAATTGCAATTAGACAAGAGAGAGAAATAAAAGGAAAAAATATTGGAAAGTAAGAAGAAAAATTTTCATTATATTCAGATGACATGATACTTTACATAAAAGGCCCCAAAGATGCCACCAAGAGACATGTAGATTTAATAAGCAAATTCAGTAGCAAAGCAGGATGCAAAATCAAAACTCTGAAATGAATAGTATTTCAGTAAACAAAAATACATGTGATGAGAGAGAATTTAGGGAAAACACGCCTCTCACAATAACATCCAAAATAGTTGAAATAGTAACTGTCTATAACAAATAACTGCCAATAAAATAAGGAATGCAATAAAAACCTACCTATAAAGAAAAGTCCAGATCATGACGGATTCACAGCTGACTTCTACAAGAAATTTCCAGAAGATATAATTCCAATACTCCTCAAACTCTTCAATGAAATTGAAAAGGAAGCAATCCTCCCAAAATCATTCCTGGAGGCAAGTATTACATTGATACCAAAACAAGGGAAAGATGCAACTAAGAAAGAGAACTAAAAGCCAATTTCCCTCATGAATATAGATGAAAAAGCCTCAGTAAAATTCTAGAAAATAGAATATAGCAAATCATCAATAAGATTATAAACCATGACTAGGTAGGATTCATCCCAGGAATGCAAGGATGGTTTAATATATGCAAACCACAGTCCTAGCACAGGCCCGGTGAGTGTGTGGGAGAGCTTCCTGCTACCCTGCGCCAGCGGGACCTACTACTGGTCCGAGCCCAAGCGCAGCGTGGGTGAGACCCTCTCCACCCCCTTGGTACGCCCCACACCACTCCGCAGTACCTCAGCCACCCCACCTGCCCAGAAGGAATTTCTGCTGCGTGCCAGGAACCCCCAGACCCAGTCCTAGCCCAGACCCAGTGAGTGTGTGGGAGAGCTGCTCCTCACCCCTACTCCATCTTGTCCTTTGCAGGCTCAGGTCAGGCCTGGCATACAGGACTGGGGTGTAAACCTGCAGCTGCAGTCCCTGCAGAGAGTGTTGAGGATAGAACCAACCAGCTAGTCCAGGAGCAGAAAATCTTGCTAGAGGGGCACAACAGGTTCACCCCCAAGGGCAGCAGCAGGAAGGAGCTGAGCCCAGCAGCCAGGCCCAAGCCAGGCACAGCTGGATAAATCCAGACTTTGTAGATCTGTACCTGAACTTCAGTACGTGCTAAGGTTATAACTACAACGAACATCTACAACAAAGGTCAGAAGAGAGTGCTACACAAAATGACAAGAAGGAACAAAATGCAACCTCAGAACCCAACCCCACCTGTAACAAGTGCAGAGGACACTAACACAGAACAAATTGGGAATCACACAGCTGAAAGCAATGGCTTCTGAAATAAAGAAACAACTGCAGAAAGGTATAGAGGAACTCAGACTGGAAATAAAAAAGAAATCCCTGAATTAATAACATCTGCAGTAAAGAATCAAATGCAGAAACATATGGAGGAAACCCAGTGCCCACCCAGAGCAAGTGCGGAGGACACTAGCTTGGCTCAAATGCATGAATTAATAGCGTGGATAGTAAATAAGCAACAGCAGAAAGATATAGAGGAACTCAGAGTGCAGTTCTTTTCTGAAATAAGAAAAGAATTCACAGAACTCATAGCATGTGAAGTAAAGAAGCAACTACAGAAACATAGGGAGGAAGAGCTTCTGGTTACCCTGTGCTGGTGGGACCAACTCCGGGTCCCAGCCCAGGTGCAGCGTGGGTCAGACAGTCTTCCACCACCTTGGGAACCACCCCCACCACTACGCAGCACCTCCCCCACCCCACTCGCCCAGTAGAAATTTCTGCTGCGTTCCGGGAACCCCCAGACCCAGTCCTAGCACAGGTCCGGTGAGTGTGTGGGAGAGCTCCTGGCTACGATGAGCCTGTGGGACAAACTCCAGGTCCCAGCCCAGGTACAGTGAGGGTCAACTGTCTTCCACCCCCTTGGGACGCCCCCCCACCACTCTGCAGCACCTCCCACACCCGGCCCGCCCAGTAGAAATTTCTGCCACTTTCCGGGAGCACCCAGACCCAGTCCTAGCCCAGACCCAGTCAGTGTGTGGGAGAGCTGCCTCTACCCATACTCCACCTTGTCCCCTACAGGCTCAGCTCAGGTCTGGTATACAGGCCTGGGGTGTAACACTGCAACTGCAATCCTTACAGAGAGGGTAGAGGATAGAACCATTCAGTTAGTCCAGGAGCAGAACATATTGCCACAGGGGCACAACAGGTTCACCCTCAAGGGCAGCAACAGGAAGGAGCTGAGCAGAGCAGCCAGACCCAAGCCAGGCACAGCTGGATAAATCCAGACTTTGTAGATCTGCACCTGAACTTCAGTACGTACTAAGGTTATAGCTACAACGAAGATCTACAAAAAAGGTCAGAAGACAGTGCTACACAAAATGACAAGAAGGAACAAAATGCAACCTCAGAACCCATCACCACCTGTAAAAAGTGCAGAGGACACTAACACAGAACAAATTGGAAATCACACAGCTGAAAGTAATGAATCAATGGCTTCTGAAATAAAGAAAGAGCTGAAGAAAGGTATAGAGGAACTCAGATTGGAAATAAAAAAAGAAATCCCTGAATTAATAACATCTGCAGTAGAGAATCAAATGCAGAAACATAAGGAGGAAACCCAGTACCCACCCAGAACAAGTACGGAGGACACTAGCTCTGCTCAAATGCATGAATTAATAGCGTGGATAGTAAATAAGCAACAGCAGAAAGATGTAGAGGAAATCAGAGCACAACTCTTTTCTGAAATAAAAAAAGAATTCTCAGAACTCATAGCATCTGAAGTAAAGAAGCAACTACAGAAACATAGGGAGGAAACACAATGTGAGAAAAACACTGCAGTAAAAGAATTTATAACTGCTTCTAAAGAAGACATTGATAAAAAAATTAGGAGATTAGAAAAATGAAAGATTCCTTGAATGAGCAATTCAGGAAAGAAATAGATCCAATGAAGTAGAGTCAAAGAGATATAGAGGAAATGAAAACCTCAATCAGAAGTTTGCGAAACCATTTAAATGAAATGAAGACAGAGTTTCAGATATTGAAGATGCTGGTGCAGCTAGTGAAAATGTAAGAAAGGATCCTTAAAAACAATGAGGATGCAGGAAAGAATAATCCATCACCTGCAAGATGATGCAAACATGAACAATGAGAGACTAATAGGCATCAATGAGAAGAAGGAGTCAATACAAATGACATTAAAAAAATATGGGTAGAAGTAATAGCAGAAAACTTCCCAAATATGACGAAACAATCTGTCACTCAGGTAACTGAAGCATACAGAACACCAAGTAACCTAAGTCCAATGAAAAACACACCGAGACATATAATAGTCAAGATCCCAGAAATTCAGCAAAAGAATAATCTACTGAAAGCCACTAGAGAAACGAAGCACATCACATACAAAGGAAAACCCATCAGAATTACGGCCGACTTCTCTTCACAAACCATGCAGGCAAGAAAATCATGGAGCAGAGTGCTTTGGGTCCTCTATGAAAACAAATTCCAGCCCAGACTACTATACCCTGCAAAACTCTCATTCAAGTTTGATGGAGAAGTGAAATACTTTCATGACAAAGAACAGCTAAAGAATTTCATGATGACAATGCCAACCCTACACAGGCTACTGAAAGATGTTCTAGAGAGGAACCAAAATGATCAGAACTCCACGAATGACATCAGAAGCAACCAATTGAATAGGGCAAGCAATTAAACACAGGAGAAAAAGGAGGAAACGACAGCAGGTAAATAACATGGCAAATGTAAGTCAATATATCTCAGTTCTAACCATCCATGTAAATGGGCTCAATTCCCCAACTAAGAGAAATAGACTGTCACAGTGGATTAGGAAACAAAGTCCAAAATTATGCTGTATACAAGAAACACATTTAACTCATAAAGACATTCATAGGCTAAAAGTCAAAGGATGGAACACAATACGACATGCCGCAGCTCCTCAGAATAAAGCAGGGGTAGCAATTCTATTCTCAGACAGTCAACTTCAAACCAACAATGATCAAGAGAAATAAAGAAGTCCACTATATACTGGTTAGGGGAAAAATTCAAGAGGAAGAGGAAACACTCATAAATATGTATGCACCAAACA
>NW_004524617.1:12095087-12096402 GCF_000260255.1 Octodon degus | reverse complement strand
GAAATTCATAGCTGTGAACTCACACATGAGGAAAACAGAACGGGAACAAATAAACACCCTAATGCTGCACCTTGAACATCCAGAAAAGGAACAGCAAACTAAACCAAGAGCTCAAAGACGGGAGGAAATCTAAAAGATTAGAGCAGAAATTAATTCAATTGAGACGAAGAAAACAATTCAAAGATTTAAAAAAGCAAAAAGCTGGGGGTTCTTTGAAAGATTAAATATAATCGATGAGCCCCTAGCTAACCTCATCAAACAGAGGAAAGAAAAAATGCAGATACAAGCAATAACAAATGAAAAGGGTGCAATTACCACGGACTCAGTGGAAATTCATAAGATTATCAATAGCTACTTTGAGAATCTTTACTCTCACAGAATAGAATACACAGAAGGAATGGACAGATTCCTAGAAGGGTACAAATTACCACAACTGAATCGACAAGATACAACCACTCTCAATAGCCAAATAACAGCCAATGAAATATGAGATGTAATTAAAAACATACTTGCACAAAAAAGTACAGGTCCGGATGGATTCACAGCTGAATTCTATAAGACATTTACAGAAGATGTAGTCCCTATACACCTCAAACTCTTCCATGAAATTGAAAAGGAAGCAATCCTCTGAAAATCATTCCTGGAGGCAAGTATTATATTGATACCAAAACCAGGGAAAGACGCAACTAAGAAAGAGAACTACAGGCCGATCTCCCTCATGAATACAGATGTCAAAATCCTCAATAAAATACTAACAAGTAGAATACAGTAAATCATCAAAACATCATACACCATGATCAGGTAGGATTCATCCCAGGGATGCAAGGATGGTTCAATATTTGAAAATCTATAAATGTAATACACCATATCAGTAGAGCAAAAACTGAAAACCACACAATCATCTCCATTGATGCAAAAAAGGCTTTTGACAAAGTCCAACACTCATTCATGTTCAAAGTCCTACAGAAAATCAGAATAGATGGCCTTTACTTCAATCTGGTAAAAGCCATTTATGAAAACCCAATGGCTAACATAATCCTAAATGGGGAAAAACTGAAAACTTGTATTCTTAGATCTGGTACAAGACAAGCATGTCCTCTATGACCACTCCTATTCAATATAGTTCTGGAATCATTAACTAAAGCCATTAGACAAGAGAAAGAAATAAAAGAATAAGAATAGGCAAAGAAGATGTTAAATTATCATTATTTGCAAATGACATGATACTTTACTTGGAAGACCCAAAAAACTCCACCAAGAAGCTACTAGAATTAATATAGAAATTCAGTAGCATAACAGGTTATAAAGTCAATAC
>NW_004524617.1:12087225-12093302 GCF_000260255.1 Octodon degus | reverse complement strand
AATATCGTATAGTCTCCCTAGTATAAGAACTCCAAAGAAGAAATACAAATAGAAAGATATAATACAAGTAAAAGGAAAGCAGGATCTCAAGGACTTAACTACTCAAGAGAGGGAAAGGAGAAGAGCTAGAAAACATGAATAAGTCAAGCCATAGAGTTATATGTAGACGATGGGCAAGGCAATGTTCCTGAGAATGTTCAGAAGATTTTTTTTAATTTTTTTATTTTATTTGTTTATTTATTTATTTTGTGTGTGTGGCCAGCTCCGCCCACCAGGGAGCTGGCTGGCATTTGGTGCTGGGGGATTGAACCACGGTCCCTGTGCTTTGCTTAGCTTAGCTTGTTCTAAGTAGGTGCTTTAGACCACTGAGCCATCTCACCAGCCCCCCATAAGATTTTTTAATCTAGCAGTAAATTGGAAAGATTCTCACCTTGACTAACTATATATACTGATTCCTGTGAACGAAGCAACTGCACTGCAGATGTTAATTTGTAATAGTAGTTTCATGCTTGGAGTGCCTGTCATTGTGGTCTTTTGAATATGATCTGCTTGTCATGACATGCCAGTTGCTGCTATGATGTCTCTCAGGTAGATTGTTTTTCAAGAAGAAGGGGGTGGTGAATGAAAGCAAGAGACAGGAAAAGGAATAATGTGGGACTGTCTTGCTTCAAGGTTGTATGGGGAGATTTTTTTGACTTATGTGTAAACATAAGAAGTATATAATTCTTTATGCCTACTTTAAAAATATATTCTAAGTTTTAAATGTTATTTATCATATTCTGTAGGGACATAAAGTTCAACATATCAATACTTGATGAAAAATACCTGTTCCATATTATGCCTAAGATATTTGATATGCAGACAGGTAATGAGCTTAAGCTTACCAGCGTAAGTTGTATGGTAATAACAATAAGATTATCTTCTGGATGGTTAACAACCTAAGTTTGCAGACCAAAATTAGAGAAAAAGAGGGCCGCAAGGAAAGCCAACATTTTGACCCTAGCCTTCTAAGGTCAATTAAGACTCAGGTCATATAAGTACCTGTACTGTAGCTTCAAGTAACTCCGTAGTGTCCCAAATTTTCTGATCAAGGAAATTATGAGGCCAAACAAGAAAGTGATTGATGATGTAGAGTGTGCTTAAGAGAGTCACTTGGAGAGAAAACACTCTCTCAGGCTTTCGCAGAGAGCACATTGACCAAGCAATGGCTGTGACTCATCTACATGGCTGACACTGACAAAAGTTCTACAATGTGTGGTACAGGATCTCAGGATAAATCCTGAGGGGATTTCACTGATCTTATCAGACCCAAAAGCTACAACTCTTGTTTCATAGTTCCTGCTTTACCTTGGTCTTAACCATCCAGTAGAAAATATGAAGATGAAATATAGGAAGTAAAGCCATGCTGTTATGTTGAGCTATAGAGGACTCAGGGCAACAATTTCTGACATTCCCAGTGAATTGGAAGACCCAATACTATTATGGACTACTGGACTCTTTTAGAATATTTTACTGAGTTTACACACCTATAATATTCAAATAATGGAACTTAACCAAAAAAAGGGGGGATACAGATGAATGTCCATTTTGTATCTGTGTATTCAAAATGGTTAGGATAGATATATAGTTCCATTCTCTTAATGAATGGAATGATTTTTTCTAATGGTGTTGGTAAGTAGGATCACAAGTCTGCATCTTGTACAGCAATTAACCACTAGGAAAAATGTATGCAATGTGTGAATTATTGAAGCTGTCCTACCAATTTGATTTGAAACTGCCTCCTTGCTATTTGTTTATCAATAAAACTATGAGGAAAAAAATCAGGTAAAACAGGGCTGGGCATGTAGCTCAGTGAAAGTGTGTCCCTGGATTCAATCCCCAGTCCTGCAAAGGAAGAAGAGAAAAGTGCTATGATGAATAGAGAATGCCTGGATACTAGCGAAAGAGAAGAGTCTTTACATGTTTGAGGAGAGTGTAGGCTGAATCTTTATGGAGACCAGCTTTAGCTTGTTTTGCGGGTACTTTCTAGCTGTGCTGATGTTTGAGGTAGTGACTTCCTTCCTTTTCAGTGCAGCGTGTGAGCCTAGTCTGGTCGCTGCCCTGGCTGGGATCAATAGAGAGATGAAGACGTCCAGGGTATGTGGAGGGAAGGTGTGGGTGCTCGGCAGTGTGGTGTTTGTTTAAGGTCCATTCCAACCTTGAAATTCCACTTCCTTCTTTTAATTTCCCCATGACATGATTTTCTTTCTTTTCCCTTTGTGATCACAGTCTTTGAATATTTGGAATTTATGAGTTGGAAATTGTGTAATGCGTATTTTTTAATGCTTTTCGTGATATGTCTTTAAATATACTCACTGCCTGAGAGATTGGTGTTGTTTGTGTTTTTGGTGGTGCCTAGCAGACCTGGTTACCCAAGCAGCCCCAGAAGGCCAGAGGGCGGTTGGGCTCTTTGTTCTGGAAGCTTCAGCATGATGCAGACCCAATCTTATTTGTGAGATTCTGCCCTATTTTACTACATCAGGGAGTAGGAACATGAGATGGAATTGCTGTACTTTTACAGTGTAAGAAAGAATTCATCCTTTTTGGAAGAGGAAAATTTGTATTCCAGAAGAGCTACAGTGCAGGACAGTCATAGCCCATTTTCCCCAGGAAGTATAAGCAGGGCAAGGGTGCGGTCTTATGTATCTCTGTGTGTGTTTTATAAAAGCATTAGTGAGATAGACATCACATAACATAGTTATCTGTTTGGGTAGTTACAGTTCAGTGTTGTTAGTGTGGTCACATAATGTGTAGGCATCACCACTATGTCACTTTAAAACTCTGTCATTACTCCCCCACCCCATGCGTATCATCAATAGCTACTCCCCCAAATTCTGACTACTAGAACCTCTTTCATGTTTCTGTGGATTTGCCTATTCTGGATATTTGCAGTGAAGAGGTCACATAATCTATGGTCTTTTGTCACTAGCTCCTTTTACTAATGTTTCTTTGTCAAGGTTTGTCTGTTTGCAGTGGTTTGGTTGGGTCACCACGAGTTCAAAGTTGGAACCTTAATTCCATGCAGTGGTATTGGGAGGTGATGGTGCTGTTAAGAGGGGTGAATGCAGCTCTAGTGAGATTGGTTTAGTGATTAAAAGAGTTGGTTGTTATAGAGCCCACTCTTCATAGTTAGTTGCCTGTTTTGCACATGTCTACTTGTCTTTGTGCTTTCTGTCATACATTGAAACAGCAGAAGACCCTTATTGGCACCCTATGTCCTGGCCTTCATAACTGTGAGCCAATAAACCATTTTAATTTATAAATTAAAAAAATATGCAAACCTATAAATGTAATACAGTATAGCAATAGAGCCAAATTAAAAGAAACCATATGATCATCTCAATTGATGCAGAAAAGGCTGTTGACAAAGTCCAACACTCATTCATGTTCAAAGTCCTACAGAAAATTGGAATAGATGGCCTCTACTTCAATTTGATAAAAGCCATCTATGACAACCCAATGGCTAACATAATTCTAAACGGGAAAAAATTGAAATCTTTTACTTTCAGATCTGGTGCAAGACAAGGATGACCTCTATCACCCCTCCTCTTCAATATAGTTCTGGAATCATTAAGTAGAGCCATTAGACAAGAGGGAGAAATAAAAGAAATAAAAATAGGTAAAGAAGAAGTTAAATAATCATTATTTGCAGATGACATGATAATTTCCTGAGAAGACCCAAAAAACTCCATCAAAATGCTACTAGAATTAATACACAAATTCAGTAGCATAGCAGGATACAATATCAATACCAAAAAGTCAATAGCATTTCTCTACACAGATAACAAACACACTGAGAGGGAAATTAGAGACACAATATCTTTTACAATTGCATCATGGAAAAAGAAATACCTTGGAATTCATCTAACTAAAGAAGTCAAAGATTTCTTCTTGGAAAATTACAGCTCTCTGAAAAAAGAGATCATATAGGATTTCAGAAAATGGAAAGATTTTCCCTGTTCCTGGATAGGAAGAACCAACAATGTGAAGATGACCATACTTCCAAAATTGCTGTACAGATTTAATGCAATCCCTATCAAACTACAACCAACATACCTCACAGACTTAGAGAAATTGTTCCTAAAATTCATTTGGAACCAGAAAAGACCTAGAATAGCAAAAGCAATCCTGCAAAACAAAGACAAGGCAGGAGGCATTACAATTTCTAACTTGAAATTATACTACAAGGCTGCTGTGATAAAATCAGCATGGTATTGGCAAAAAAAATAGACCTGAGAATCAATGGAATAGACGAGAAGACAAAGAAACCACTACAAAGACACTCATCCACCTTATCTTTGACAAAGGGGCCAAACATACTCACTGGAAGAAAGATAGATTTTTTAACAAACGGTTCTAGAAAAAGTGGCTCTCTACATGCCAAAAACTAAAACTTGACCTAAGTCTATCACCATTCGATAAATTAAAATCAAAATGGATTAAAATCAAAATCAGAAACACTAAATCTCCTGGAAGAGAAAGTAGGAGGATCTCTAGAAGACATAGTGGTAGGCAAACAGTTCAGGAAAAAACCCAAACTGAACGGGCACTAGTTGAAAGAATTAATAACTGGGATATGCTCTTATTGACAAGTTTTTGCAAGTCAAAGAAATAACCAACACAGTGAAAAGACAATCCACAAATTTGGAAAAAATCATGACAAATAAGTACTCAGACAAAGTTCTGCTCTCTAGAATTTATAAAGAACTAAAAAACATTAGGGCCCCAAATTTTAAAGACTCAGCCCCAAAATGGGCATCTGAGATGAACACACATTTCTCAGAGGAAGAAATTGTAGAAGCTATTAAACATATGAAAAAATGCTCCACATCACTAGGCATTTGTGAAATGCAAATGAGAACATCACTGTGATACCATCTCACCCCATAAAGAATGGCTATCATAAAGAAATCAACCAACAGCAAATGTTGCAGTGGCTGTGGGGGAAAAGGAAAGCTTTTGCACTGCTAGTAGGAATGTAGACTGGTGCCACCATTTTGGAAATCAGTGTGGAGACTCCTCAAAAAACTAGCATTGGAAATTACCTTGAATGCAGCTGTTCCACTACTGGGAATTTTCCTGGAGGAACTGATAACGTCATATCATAGTGATATATGTGCATCTATGTTTATAGCAGCACAATTTTTGATAGACAAATCTTGGAAGCAACCAAAATGCCCCTCATCATGAGGAATGGATGAAAAAGATGTGGTATTTTTATACAATGGAATATTACTCAGCTATAAAGAATAATAAACTCGAAGCGTTTATATTGAAGTGGATGCCACTTGAACATATACTCATAAGTGGAATAAACCAGACACACATGTGTAAATATCATATAGTTTCCTAGTGTAAGAATTCAAAAGAAGAAATACAGATAGAAAGGTATAATACAACTAAAAGGAAAGTAATAACTTGGGAACTAGACAATTTAAAGAGAGCAAGGAGAAGAGCTAGGAACATGAATAAGTCAAACCATACAGTTATACCTAGAAGATAGGTAAGGCAATGATCCTGAGAATCTTCAGAAGATTTTTGAATCAAACAGTGAACTGGAATGATTCTCACCCTGACTAAGTATATATACAGACACCTGTGAACTAAGCAACTGCACTGAAGATGGCAATTTGTAATAGTAGTTTCATGGTTGGAGTGCCTGTCATTCTGGTCTTCTGAATATGGGCTGCTTGTCATGACATGCCAGTTGCTGCCCTGCAGTCTCTCAGATAGATGACTGTTCAAAAAGAAGGGGGTGGTGAATGAAGGCATGAGCTAGGAAAAGGAATGATGCGGGACTGCCCTGCTACAAGGTTGCATATGGTTAGATTTCTGGATGTATGTGTAAGCATAAGAATTATATAATTCTTGATGCCTATTTTTAAAGTATATTTCAAATTTTAAATGTTTTTTCATCATATTCTATAAGGACTTAAAGTTCAACATATCAATACTTGATGAAAAATACCTGTTCCATGTTTTGCCTAAGATGTTTGATATTCAGACAGAAAGTGCAGTTAAGGTTAACAGCCCAGGTT
>NW_004524617.1:12080470-12082870 GCF_000260255.1 Octodon degus | reverse complement strand
TCTGGAGTTTGTGATTGATTACTGTGGGTGTGGATGCTACACCTGCCCTGGGGCAGGTAATTTACATTACAATGTAAGGTGAGAAGAGAAGCTAGCTGCTTGAGCTGCTGCTACCCTTCCCTTGTGCTCTTGCTCTTTGCTGCCACCCTGAAAGTTTGCTTTCTGCTGTGTGCTACTCTGCCTTGGACCCAGATGAGTATGGACTGAAGCCTCCAGTAACTGTGAGCTAAATAAACCTTTTCTTCCTTCATTTTGGGTGTTGGGTATTTGTCCCAGCAATGACAAAAAAGTAACTAACACAGGCATTATATTTTATTAAAATTCTTCTATCTGTTGAGATACAGAAAAAACCCCCAAAAACTCCAATTAAATGTAAAACGAGAATTAAGGATTAAACAATGAAGAGAGGGAAAGGAGAAAAACTAGGAAACATATCAGGGACAAAACCATACATTTGTATGCACAAGATGGTTAAGGCAATTGTCCTGAGAATTGCCATCATGTTTTTGAAACTAGCAGTTAACTGGTAGGATTCTCACCCTGACTAACTATATATGCTGATACCTGTGAACTAAGCAACTGCACTGAGGATAGCAATGTGTTATATTAGGCTCATTCTTGGATGTCTGTCACTCTTGATTCTAAATATGTACTGCTTCTTTTTTTTAAGTTTGGTTAAATTGTACTTTATAAGTAATTTTGACATGTCAAACATATGCTATCTCATTCTGTTGTAGAGGACAGAGAATACACATGCTTCCGACAGGTGTTATAGATACACAGTCTGAACACACTGCACTGAGGGCTCCTTGCCAGCCCCCACCTAGGAGGGTGCAGCCCCTGCTTCTCCCTGTCTATGATGGCATCTCTCTCAGGAGCACTGTCTATAGATGAGGTTTCTGTAGGGCACCTTTAGGGCTCCCTCTCACGGTGGCTTCACTCGCAGCACAGAAGTACACTGTCAAGCACTCGGGCTGCCAGGCCATGATGGTGAGCTGGACAGAACTGGCTGACTTCTGGAAGCTCAGAGAGAGCTGGCCCTGGGCTACACTGTGCTCACTGAGAGTCCTGCCACTTCTCCATGCAGGAGTTGTTTGTATCAGAAAAAGGAATAACTAGGCACATGGGTTTCGTACACACAGTCCATGGTGACATTCTTCTTCTCCATCACAGAAATTTCAGTCTGACCTTGAACTACTTTTTGAGCCCTGCTAGTTCTGACTAGTAGAAGCCACAAGGCCATCAAGGATGCTTCCAGCAGTTTCTCCATTCTCTTCTTCCTTGAAACCATAGGAGACTCAGTTCTGGGTCCATATACAACCTTGAAGCAGGACAGTCTCACAATATTCCTTTTGCTGTCTCTTGCTTTCATTCACCAGCCCCTTCTTTTGGAACAACCATCTATCTGAAAGACATCATAGCAGCAACTGGCATGTCAGGACAAACAGCTTGTATACAGAAGACCAGAATGACAGGTACTCCAATCATGAAACTACTATTACCGATTACCATCTGCAGTACAGTTCATTAGTTCACAGGTATCAGTATATATAGTTAGTCAGGGTGAGAATCCTTTCAATTAACTCCTAGATTCAAAAATCTTCTGGAGATTCTCAGGATCATTGCCTTGACCATCTTCTACATATAAATGTATGGCTTGACTTATTCATGTTTCCTAGCTCTTCTCCATTCCCTTTTTTGATTAGTTAGTCCTTGAGATCCTGCTTTCCTTTTACTTATACCTTTCCATTTGAGTTTCTTCTTTTGAGTTTTATACTAGGGAGACTATACAATATTGACAAATATATGTCTGGTTTATTTCACTGATGAGTATATGTTCAAGTGGCATCCACTTCAACGTAAAGGCTTCGAGTTTATCATTCTTAATAGGTGAATAATACTCCATTGTGTAAAAATACCACATCTTTTTCAACCATTCCTCAGGTGAAGGGCATCTTTGTTGTTTCCAAGATTTGGCTATCACAAATTGTGCTGCTATAAACATAGGCACAAATATATCACTATGATATGATGGTTACAGAAACTCTGGGAAAATTCTGAGCCGAGAAAGAGCTGGTTGAAATGGGATTTCCACTCCAACTTTTCTAAGGATTCTCCATACTGATTTCCATAATGGTTGCACCAGTCTACATTCCCACCAGCAGTGGAGAAGGGTTCCTTTTTGCCCACAGTCTCTCCAACATTTGTTCTTGGGTGATTTCTTTATGATAGCCATTTTTCCTGGGGTGAGATGATATCTCAATGTTTTTTTTTTTCAAAAAAATCTTCTTTATATACTTTAACATTTTTTAAATTTACTTATTTATTTTACATCCCATTGGGTTTTTTTCATAATTTTATTGATAAACAGATAGCAATGAGACAGTTTCAAATCAAATC
>NW_004524617.1:12078645-12079852 GCF_000260255.1 Octodon degus | reverse complement strand
GCACACTCTACATCATTGATCACTTTCCTCTTCGGCCCCATAATCTCCTTGATCAGAAAATGTGGGACACTACCGTGTTACATGACATTACAGTACAAGTTCTCATATGACCTGAGTCTTAATTGACCTTAAAAGGTTAGGGCCAAAATGTTGGCTTTCCTTGTAGCCCTCCTTTTTCTCTAATTTTGGTCTGCAAACTTAGGTTGCTAACCTCCAGAAGACAAGCTTATTGTTATTATGAAACAACTGAGGCTATTAAGTTTAACCTTACTATATGTCTGCGTATCAAACATCTTAGGCATAATAAGGAACAGGTATTTTTCATCAAGTATTGATATGTTGAACCTTAAGTCCCTACATAATATGATAAAAAACATTTAAAAATTAGATTATATTTTAACAATAGGCATAAAGAATTATATACTTCTCAAGTTTGCACATAAGACCAAAAATCTCACCATATACAACCTTCAAGCAGGATAGACCCGCAATATTCCTTTTCCTGTCTCTTGCTCTCATTCACCACCCTCTTCTTCTTAAACATCCACCTACCTGAGAGACATCATAGCAGCAACTGGCATGTCATGACAAGAAGCCCATATTCAGAATACCATAATGACAGGCACTCCAAACATGAAACTACTATTACAAATTACCATATGCAGTGCAGTAGCTTAGTTCACCCGTTTAAGTATATATAGTTAGTCAAGGTGAGAATCTTTCCAATTAATTGCTAGATTAAAAAATCTTCTGAAGATTCTCAGGATCATTGCCTTGCTCATCTTTTACATATAACTGTATGGCTTGACATTGTCATGTTTCCTAGATCTTTTCCTTTCTCTGTGTTGATTAGTTAGTCCTGGAGAACCTGCTTTCCTTTGATTTGTATTACATCTTTCTATTTGTATTTCTCCTTTTGAGTTCTTATACTAGGGAGACTATACGATATTTACACATGTGTGTCTGATTTATTTCACTTATGAATATATATTTTCAAGTGGCATCCACTTCAATATAAAGGCTTGGAGTTTATCATTCTTAACAGCTGAATAATACTCCATTGTGTAAAAAATACCACATCTTTTTCTTTTTCTTTTTTTTTTCCTACAGTTTTATTGATAAACAGATAGCAATGAGACAGTTTCAAATCAAATCAGAAGTACAGTTTCAACAAATAATACACTGCATATATTCTTCTTAGTGGTTA
>NW_004524617.1:12068884-12074270 GCF_000260255.1 Octodon degus | reverse complement strand
CATTTTTTAATATATTCATTCTCTTCTTTAATTTCTACCTCTGAGAAGTGTGTGTTCATCTCGGATGCTCATTTCTGGATTGGGTCTTTGTATTTTGGGGCCTTAGTGTTTTTTAGTTCTTTATAGATTCTAGAGAGCAAACCTTTGTCTGAGTACTTATTTGTCATGATTTTTTCCAAATTTGTGGGTTGCCTTTTTACTTTGTTGGTAATTTCTTTTGACATGATAAAACTTCTCAGTAAGAGCAGGTCCCAGTTGTTAATTCTTTCAACTGTTACCCCTGTGATTTGATTTCTGTCCATGAACTCTTTGCCTACCCCTATGTCTTCAAGAGTTCCTCTTACTTTCTCTTCCAGGAGATTTAGTGTCTCTGTATTAATGTTTAGATCTTTAATCCATTTTGACTTTAATTTAGTGCATGGTGATAGACCTGGGCCAAGTTTTTGTTTTCGGCATGTAGAGAGCCAGTTTTTCCAGCGTTATTTGTTACAGAGGCTATCTGTCTTCTGGTGAGTATGTTTGGCCCCTTTGTCAAAGATAAGGTGGCTGAGTGTGTTTGTCGGTCTTCAGTGTCTTCTAATCTATTCCTTTGTTCCTCAGGTCTGTTTTGATGCCAGTACCATGCTGATTTTATCACAGCAGCCTTGTAGTATAATTTTAAGTGAGGAAGTGTAATGCCTCCTGCCTTGTCTTTATTGCCCAGAATTTCCTTGCTATTCTAGGTCTTTTAAGGTTCCAGGTAAGTTTTAGGAATGATTTCTCTATGTCTGTGAGATATGTCGGTGGTAGTCTGATGGGGATTGCATTAAATCTGTACAACAATTTTAGGAGTATGGCCATCTTCACAATGTTGTTTCTTCCTATTCAGGAGTATGGAATATCTTTCCATTTTCTGAAATCCTCTATGATCTCTTTTTTCAGAGTACTGTACTTTTCCTTGAAATGAACTTTGACTTCTTTAGTTAGGTGAATTCCAAGGTATTTCATTTTCCTTAGTGCTATTGTAAAAGGTATTGTTTCTATCATTTCCCTCTCAGTGTTTTTGTTGTCTGTGTAGAGGAATGCTATTGACTTTTGGGTATTGACTTTATAACCTGCTATGCTACTGAATTTCTGTATTAATTCTAGTAGCTTCTTCGTGGAGATTTTTGGGTCTTCCCAGTAAGGTATCATGTCATCTGCAAATACAGATAATTTAACTTCTTATTTGCCGATTCTTATTCCTTTTAATTCTTTCTCTTGTCTAATATCTGTAGCTAATAATTGCAGAACTATATTGAATAGGAGTGGTGATAGAGGACATCCATGTGTTTTACCAGATCTAAGAGTAAAAGATTTCTGTTTTTCTCATTTAGGCTTATGTTAGCTGTTGGGTTTTCATAAATGGATTTTACTAGATTGAAGTAGAGGCCATCTATTCCAATTTTCTGTAGGACTTTGAACATGAATGAGTGTTGGACTTTGTCATCAGCCTTTTCTGTATCAATGTAGATGATCATGTGGTTTTTTGTTTTTGCTCTATTGATATAGTGTATTACATTGATAGATTTTTGAATATTGAACCATCCTTGCATCCCTGGGATGAATCCTGCCTGGTCATGGTGTATGACCTTCTTGATGATTTTCTGTGTTCTATTTGTTAGGATTTTATTGAGGATTTTGGCCTCTATGTTCATGAGGTAAATAGGCATGTGCTTCTCTTTCTAACTTGCGTCTTTCCCTGGTTTTGGTATGAGCATAATACAGGAATGATTTTGGGATGATTGCTTTCTTTTCAATTTAATGAAAGCATTTGAGGAATATAGGGGATACATCTTTTGTAAATGTCTTGTAGAATTCAGCTGTGAATCCATCCGGATCGGGACTTTTCTTTGCCGGTGGTTTTTAATTACGTCTCCTATTTCATTGGCTTATTGGGCTATTGACAGTGGTTATATCTTGTCGATTCAGTTGTGGTAATTGTACCTTTCTAGGAATCTGTCCACTTCTTCTGTGTCTTCTACTCTGTGAGAGTAAAGACTCTTAAAGAAGTTATTGAAAATCATCTGAATTTCCACTGAGTCCGTGGTAATTACATTCTTTTCATTCCGTGATGCTTGTATTGGAATTTTTTCTTTCCTCTGTTTGATGAGGCTAGCTAGGGGCTTATCAATTTTATTTAATCTTTCAAAGAACCAGCATTTTGCTTCATTAATTCTTTTAATTTTTTTCTTTGTCTCAATTGAATTAATTTCTGCTTTAATCTTTATGATTTCCTCCCCTCTTTGGGCTCTGCGTTTGGTTTGCTCTTCCTTTTCTAGTTGTTGAAGGTGCAGCATTAGGGTATTTATTTGTTGCTCTTTTGTTTTCCTAATGTGTGAGTTCACAGCTATGAATTTCCCTCTGAGAACTGCTTTCATCGCAGCCCATAAATTATGATAAGTTGTGCTTGAATTTTCATTGAATTGTAGATATTGTTGAATTTCTTGTTTAATTTCATCTGTGACCCATTGGTTGCTGAGGAGGGTGTCATTTAATTTCCATGCATTTAAAGTTTATTTCTGATTTCTTTTGTCATTTATTTCCAGTTTCATTACACTGTGGTCAGATAATGTGCATGGGATAATTTCTGTTTTCTTGTATATACTTAAGCATGACCTATGGACCAGTATGTGGTCTATTTTAGAAAATGACCCATGTGCAGCTGAGAAAAATGTGTATTCTGCTGTGTTTGGGTGGAACACTCTGTATATGTCCACCAAGTCCATTTGTTTCAAACTCTGGTTCAGTTCTGTTATTTCTTTGCTAAGTTTTTGTCTGGTTGCCCTATCTTTTGGAGATAAGGGTGTGTTAAGGTCTCCTGTTGAAATTGTGGCATTGGATATTAGATTTTTCATGTCCATTAAAATTTGCTTCGTGTAGTTGAGTGCTCCCGTGAGTGTTACCTCTTACTCTTGCATTTTTCCCCTAACCAGTATATAGTGGCCTCCTTTGTTTTGCTTGATCTTTGTTGGTTTTAAGTTGAGACTGTCTGAGAACAGGATTGCTACCCCTGCTTTTTTCTGAGGTTGTGGGGCATGTAGTATTGTGTTCCATCCTTTGACTTTCAGCCCATGAATGTTGTTATGAGTTAAATGTTTTTATTGTATACAGCATATTGTTGGATTTTTTTCCTAATCCACTGTGACAGTAAATTTCTCTTAATTGGTGAATTGAGTCTATTTACATTGATGGTTAGAATTGAGATGTATTGAGTTACGGTTGCCATGTTATTTACCTGTTATCATTTACTGCTTTTTCTCCTGTGTTTAATTGCTTGCCGTATTTAGTTGGTTGCTTCTGATGTCATTCGTGGAGTTCTGATCGTTTTGGTCCCTCTCCAGAACATCTTTCAGTAGCCTGTGTAAGGTTGGCTTTGTCATCGCGAAATTATTTAGCTGTTCTTTGTCATGAAAGTATTTCATTTCTGCATCAATCTTCAAAGAGTTTTGCAGGGTATAGTAATCTGGGCTGGAATTTGTTTTCATAGAGGACCTGAAGTACTCTTCTCCATGTTCTTCTTGCCTGCGTGGTTTGTTAAGAGATGTCGACCGTAATTTTGATGGGTTTTCCTTTGAATGTAATCTGCTTCTTTTCTCTAATGGCTTTCAGTAGATTATTCTTGTGCTGAATTTCTGGGATCTTGACTACTATATGTCTTGGTGTGTTTTTCATTGGGCTGAGGTTACTTGGCGTTCTGTATTCTTCAGTCACCTGAATGTGAGATTGTTTCCTCATATTTGGGAAAATTCTGCTATTACTTCTGCCCATATTTTTTTTAATGTCATTTGTATTGACTCCTTTCTCATTGATGCCTATTCGTCTCACACTGTTCATCTTTGCATCATCTTGCAGGTCATGGATTATTCTTTCCTGCATCTTTGTTGCTTTTAAGAGTTCCTTTCTTACCTTTTCATTAGCTCCACCAGCATCTTCAAGATCTTTAACTCTGTCTTCACATTCACTTAAACCGTTTTGCAAGCTTGTGATTGGGATTTCAATTTCCTCTATATCTCTTTGACTCTTCTTCATGTGATCTATTTCTTTACTGTATTGCTCATTCAAGGAATCCGTCATTGTTCTAATCTCCTCTTTTTTTGTCAATATCTTCTTTAGAAGCAGTTATAAATTCTTTTACTGCAGTGTTTTTTTCAGATTGGGTTTCCTGCTTATGTTTCTGTAGTTGCTTCTTTACTTCATCTGCTATGAATTCTGAGAGTTCTTTTTTTTATTTCAGAAATGAATTGTGCTCTGAATTCCTCTATATCTTTTTGCTGTTGCTTATTTACTATCGACACTATTATTTCATGCATTTGAGCCGAGTTAGTGTCCTCCGCACTTGTTCTGGTTGGGCACTGATTTTCTCCATATGTTTCTGCATTTGATTCTTTACTGCAGATGTTATTAATTCAGGGATTTCTTTTTTATTTCCAATTTGAGTTCTTCTATACCTTTTTGCAGCTGTTTCTTTATTTCAGAAGCTGTTGATTCATTGCTTTCAGCTGTGTGATTCCCAATTTGTTCTGTGTTAATGTCCTCTGCACTTGTTACGGGTCGGCTTGGGTTCTGAGGTTGCATTTTATTCCTTCTCATTATTTTGTGTAGCACTGTCTTCTGACCATAGTTGTATATCTTCATTGTAGTCGTAACCTTAGCATGTACTGAAGTTTAGGTGCAGATCCACAATGTTTGGTGTTATCCATGTGTGCCTGGTTTGGGTATCGCTGCTGTGCTCATCTCCTTAGTGCTGCTGCTCATGAGGGTGAACCTGTTGTGCCCCTCTGGCAAGATTTTCTGCTTGTGGACTCCCTGCGTGGTTCTATCCTCTGGACTCTCTGCAGGGATTGCAGCTGCAGGGTTACACCGCAGTCCTGTATGCCATGCCTGTGCTGAGCCTGGAGGGGAACTAGGTGGAGTAGGTGGGAGAGGCTATCTCCCACACACTCACCAGGTCTGTGCTAGTACTGGGTCTGGGGGATTCCCGGAAGGCGGCAGAAGTTTCTACTGGGCAGACGGGCTGGGGGAGTTGCTGCGGAGTGGTTGTGTGCATCCCAAGGGGATGGAAGAGGGTCTTACCTACACTGCACCTGTACTGTGACCAGTAATGGGTCCTGCCAGTGCAGGGTAGCAGGAAGCTTTCCCACACACTCTCTGGACCTGGGCTAGTACTGGGCCTGGAGGTTTCTGGAATGGGGCAGAAATTCCTATTGGGCGGCGGGGCGGGGGAGGTGCTGCGGATTGATGGGGGGCATCCCAAGTGGGTGGAATAGGGTCTCACCCAGGCTGCCCCTGGGCTGGGACCAGTAGTAGGTCCTGCTGGCACAGGGTAGCCAGAAGCTCCTCTGCCATTACTTCTGCCCATATATAT
>NW_004524617.1:12057420-12068759 GCF_000260255.1 Octodon degus | reverse complement strand
CTTATTCCACTGAGCTATCTCCCCGGCCCTCTTCCCATAATTTTTTAATGTCATTTGTATTGACTACTTTTTTCTCATTGATGCCTATTAGTCTCACATTGCTCATCTTTGCATCATCTTGCAGGTGATGGATTACTTTTTCCTGCATCTTAGTTGTTTTTAACAGATCCTTTCTTAGGTTTTCACTAGCTGAACCAACATCTTCAAGATTTCAAAATCTGTCCTCACTTTCACTGAAACGGTTTTGCAAGCTTGTGATTGAGATTTTAATTTCCTGTATATTTCTTTGGTTCTGCTTCATGAAATCTATTTCTTTCCTGTATTGCTCGTTCAAGAATTCTGTCATTTTTCTAATCTCCTCTATTTTTTTTATCAATGTCTTCTTTAAAAACAGTTATAAATTCTTTTATTGAAGTGTTTTTTTTCAGATTGGGTTTCCTCCCTATGTTTCTGTAGCTTATTGTTTACTTCAGATGCTATGAGTTCTGAGAATTCTTTTTTATTTCTGAAAATAATTCTGCTCTGATTTCTTCAATAATTTTCTGGTCTTGCTTATTTACTATTGATGCTATTAATTCGTACATTTGATCTTAGCTATTAGAAAAGAATTCTGCTTTGAGTTCCTCTATGAATTTCTGCTGTTGCTTCTTTACTATTGACACTATTAGTTCATATATTTGTGCTGTGCTAGTATCCTCTGCACTTGTTCTGGGTGGGCATTGGGTTTCCTTCATATGTTTCTGCATTTGATTCTTTACTGCAGATGTTATTAATTCAGGGATTTCTTTTTTCATTTCCAATGCGAGTTCCTCTATACCTTTCTTCAGCTCTTTATTTTAGAAGGTGTTGATTTATTGCTTTCAGCTGTGTGATTCCCAATTTGTTCTGTGTTAGTGTCCTCTGCACTTGTTATGGGTGGGCTTGGGTTCTGAGATTGTATTTTCCTCCTTCTCATTGTCATTTTGTGTTGCACTGTCTTCTGACCTTTGTTGTAGATCTTTCTTGCAGTTATAACCTTAGCATCTATTGAAGTTCAAGTGTAGATCTACAAAGTTTGGATTTATCCAGCTGTGCCTGGCTTCGGTCTGACTGTTGTGCTCAGCTCTTTCCTGCTGCTGCCCTTGGGGTGAACCTGTTGTGCCCCTCTGTCAAGATGTTCTGCTCCTGGACTAACTGGGTGGTTCTATCCTCTACACTCTCTGCAGGGATTGCAGCTGCAGGATTTCACCCCAGGCCTGTATGCCAGGCCTGAGCTGAGTCTGGATGTGACATGGTGGAGTAGGGAGTAGAGGCAACTCTCCCACAGTCACTGTGCCTGGGCTAGGACTGGATCTGTGGGTTCCCAGATTGCAGCAGAAATTCCTACTGGGAAGATGGGGTAGGGGAAGTCCTGAGGAGTGGTGGATGGAGTCCCAAGTTGGTCAAGTGGGTCTCACCCATGCTGCGCCTGGGCTGGGACCCATAAATCCTGCTGGCGCAGGGTAGCTGGAAGCTCTCCCTCACACTCACTGGGTCTGGGCTAGGACTGGGTCTGGGGGTTCCTGGAACACAGCAGAAATTCCTACTTGGTGGGCATGGTAGGGGAGGTGCTGCGGAGTGGTGGGGTGCATCCCAAGGGGTGGATGAGGGTCTCACCTTGCTGTCCTTGTGCATTGACCAGTAGGTCCTGCTGGCCCAGGGTAGCTGGAAGCTCTCCCACACACTCACTAGGCCTGGGCTAGAACTTGGTTTTCATTCATCAATTTTGTAACAGTCAATTTCCTGCTCTAGTCAATAAGAATTTTGCTATACCATTGGTACAGACATAGGTGCTGTAAACAGTTACCTTTTCCTCACTTTTCATGCAGTTTTGCTGCTATTTTAGGACAGCTCAGGAGTCAGTAACATCATCATCATCATCATCATTATTATTATTATTATTATTATTATTATTATTATTATTTAAATATTACCACTGAGCCCATAATACTTGTAGTGACTACTTTTTCTTTCTTTTAAACAATCACTTATTTATTTATTTATTTGGTACAGGGTCTCACTAGGCAGCTCAGGCTCATAGTGATCCTTCTGTCTTAGCCTCCCTAGTCCTGGGATTACAGGTGTGTGCCACTATGTCTGGTGTTCATGGCCAGCTCAGTGTGGAGCCAGCATGGCATGTGGTACCAGGTATGGAGCCAGGGTCTTTGTGCTTGCCAGGCAGGTGCTTAGACCACTGAGCTATCTCCCCAAACTTCTCTCTCAGTGTTGTGGTTTGTGTCGAGTTCACCCCTCAAAGCCTCATGCAGTCATGGGGCAGACTTCTGGAATTGTGATTAACTCATGATCTACTGGGATTATGGGTATGAATGCTGCTGGGATTATGGGTGTGAGTACTACACCTAGCCCAATAACCTGAATGCAATTTAAGGGGGACAGACTGGCTTTCTGTTGCCATTGTTGCTGCTACTCTTGTTACTCTCTTGCTTTTTCTGTTTCCATGAATGGCTGCTCTTTGCCATGTGCCACCCTACCTTGGAGCAAGCTGATTATGGACTAAAACCTCCACTGACTGTGAGCTAAATAAACCTTTTCTTCCCTAATTTTGAGGGTCGGGTATTTGTCCCAGCAATGAGAGAAGAATACCTGAGACACTCCATATATTAAATTTATCTTTTTGAGATATTCTTTTGTCTGCATTTTCTTTGTTTCCTCTGGATTCTACTTTCCTTTTGGCTGGCTAGCTTTTGCTTTGCTCTCCTTCCATCTCTCCGTGTTGGAAACCAGATTGATTCTAGATCTGAGTTTGTAACCCTTTGAGCTCATAGCTTAATATATGCAGACTCTCCTATAAAGCTTCATTTTTTGTGGCTGACCTGGGCCTTGACTTTTGTCCTCGCTGAATGAAGGCCCAAATTATAGCATGGTATAAACAAATGCCTTCTAAGCATAAGTAGTTTTGTTGTTCTAGTACCACTATTTGTCTCTCTTATAGTGTTTCATGCAAGATTTGTTGTTTGAATTTGACGATTTGATGCTTTTAAGGTGATTAAAACAATTTTATTTGCATTGTTTTCAAGAGATGTTTAGGTCTGTGTAAATGTGTGCATCATTTATGGAAACAGGAAGTGTTGCTTCTGTATTTATATTATTTTCAAATATATAGTACTGATGCTTACACTAAAGATATATACATTTAATTTATAAGGCATTGTTATACATAATTTAAAAAACCTGGGTGAGTTTAATTAATACAAGTTCTTCTCAGTTCTCCTTTGCACACCTTCAAAGAAACTTGTCTACTAAGCATATTAACTCATTTAAATAGTAATAATAACCTCTCTGTGTACCTCTAGGACTTCACCATTTTTAACCTTAATGCAAAGTAATTTATATATGATAGTTAATTTTCTGTGCTAAGTTGAATGGGTTCAGGGATGTCCAGATATCCAGGAAGACTTTATTTCTAGGTCCGTCTGTGAGAATGTTTCTGGCCCAAATTAGCATTTGAATGAGTAGACTGATTAAGTAAAGAAGGTCCACTGTCATCAGGGTGGATGGATGCTATCCAATCTTATGAGGGCCCAGACAGATGAAAAAGACAGAGAAAGGGAGGCTTTGTCACTTTTTGACATAAGACATTTATCTCCTGCTTTTGGACATTAGTGATCTTTTTTTCTCAGACCTTCAGACCTCGGTACTTATACCAATTCTTGCTCTTATTTCTTAGGCCTTTAAAATTGGCATGAACTATAGCAATGTATTTCCTAGCTCTTCAGCTTGCATATACTGTATTGGGGAACTTCTTGGTCTTTATATCCACATAAGCCAATACTCACAATAAGCCTCCTCTTAATGTACCCACATATGTACTATTGGTTCTGCTTCTCTGGTGGGATATTGATTGCATTATTGGATGACTCAGTGGTATATCTGGCAACAAATAACCCATTCTGAAGAAATGGCAGCTAAGTCAGTTGTTTCAGCAGGATTGGAGCTGAGAGTCTTGGCCTTTGCAGCGGGCCTTTGTAATGTTCTAGCAATAAGGACAGTTATTAAAAGGAATAGATGTGGAGAACAGGATTAGATGATAGATTTGGGGAGTGGAACACAAAGTGCACTTGTGAATATGAACTAACATTCATGGGGTACTTGCTAGGTGCCATGCCAATGCTAGAGACATTACATAGGTTATATCTTCTAATGAGGTGCTAGAGGGAAAGTATACTCAAGGCATCAATCTTAAGCTATTTACTAATTTTATCTTGCTAGCGATAGCTCAGCTTCTCTAATGCTTGGTTTTAAAACTATTTCTAACTACTAAGGGTCAAGGGGAAGTCAAATGTAAAATTGCCAGATCTGACTTTTTGTGATGACAGTCACATCTCAATTCATAAATGGATCAAAGAAGAACTCAAGAAATGACCTCTATTAAAGACCACTTTGGAGTTGCTAATATGTATCAGAATATATTCATTTGAATTTCATTTTTTTGGCCAAGGCATAACCTCTATGAAGCCTTGCAAAATTATTAAAGTGCCAGAAGTGAGCAGGGGGAAGGCTTGGATCATTCCCAGGATTGAATAATCATCCAGATTATTGTCAGTTTGTAGGATTCATTTTCAAAAGTGGGAGCTGTGATCTGTAAACCTTTTTCATCTTGGAACTGCTAATGACAGTAAGCACCATATCTAAAAAAGTAGCTTTGTATAATCCTTTGTTCTGGCATTGGATAGTGTTTGCAAGTTAGAGTCTGGGTGAAAAAAGTGACAAATACAGAATTAAATGTTAGTTGGTTCAACCTGCCTCATAGCAATTGCTTTAGTTTTCAAAGGCAAAAGCCTTCATCTGTTTCAGCACTGATTGGAGGCAAAGTAGCTGGCTCTCAGGAGAATACTTGCTGAAAAGAACAGGACTGTGTGGCTTTGCCTCTTTAAAAATTCTACTGCTAAACCCTAGGCTGCCTTGCCTCCTTGCTATTTTTATCCATTGGTAATTTCCCCTTGAAATGTTATCATCTAATTCTCCCCCAGGCTTTACTCAACCATGTGTTGAACTGTTAAAGGCTGCTTCAGTTAATGCCACCATTCAACATAGAGCAATCTCTATGAAGCCTCTAGAAACTGGGGGGGGGACCCCAAGCAAAACAACTCTCCTCCAAACTCCAAGGCAAATAGCCCTCACTGTGAAGACTACAATGATTTTGCACACAACAATTTTAAGTAAAGCCAGAAATCACCCAGCAAAGTTTCAGGAGCTCATTGATGGCATGTATTTTTCTTGACAGAACTGGCTTCTCCTCAACTGGTATAATAGCACCATTCCTTAGATTTGTGCTTGGTATTTTACTTTACTGGGCATAATTCTTAGAGTTTTATATTTATTCCATTTACCAGTACATATTCATAGGAGAGAAATTCTTTAAGATAGACAGCAAGATGGTGGCATAGGCCTGTAATTCCAGCAATGGGGAGGCTGAAAACAGGAGGATCACTATGAGTCCAAGCTGCAAGTGAGACTCTGTACAAAATACATTAAAAATTATAAAAAAGATAGACCTCAAGTGCTGCAAAATAGAGTAAGAAATGTATAGGACTTGAAGCCAAGCTTTAAGAGCTAACTGATAAGTAAAAATGTCTCTGAGTCACATGTTTTTCCCATGAACTGAAGAAAATAAAGCTTCTTTCATAGGGTGTTGTACTGGCAAATAGGATAAATATGGAAGTTAATTTCATTCTTTAGACAAACACTTATTAAGTACATATTATATGCCAGTATGTAGGAGACCAGACAATGAGAAGCAAGTCCTAACTGAACTTTCCTGTGGGCACAGAGGAGGGAATGACAAGCTGCTCACTCTCCAGCAGTGAATTTTAGAGAAATATTGCTGAAGTGAATACAAAACATGAGATTATTAATAGATTGCACATTGTAAAAAATATTTACAAACTTAAATGACTATAACAATAAAAATTATCTAAAATAAAAATTAAGAAAGAATTTACAGATTAGTCATATATTAATTCAATCTGTGCCAAAATTGAAAAACCTATATTCATATATTTAGAATTCTTAAAGTAGAAGGGGTAGGTAATGAATAAATAAATATTTATTATTTGGTGGAACAGGGGATTGAACTCAGGCTCCTAAGCTTGCCAGGCAAGTGGTCAATCTACTGAGCTATCTCCCCAGCCCTTAGGCAATAAATGTTCAAAGATCTAAAACTTAGGAATTTTGTTAAAATCATAGCACCACATTTCCAAGAAATAAGAATAAAATCATACCAAGATACACAAAAAAGAAATTGTCCAAAGCTAATTGCAAAGAAAAAGATCATTAAAACATATACATAGAAACAAAATTAGCTATGGAAGAACAAAATTTAATAGCATCTTATTCCACATTACAGAAAAAAAAGAGCAAGCAGATAAGCAACTAGACTATTTATTCAAAGGACTAAAAAGAAAAAATATCTCTCCTCACTGAATTTTATACTTAGCAAAAATACCGTTAAAAACTAAAATAAAATATTTTACAATTAGACAAACTCAAAATATTTTAACACCTCCAGATGTAGCATATAGAAAATAGCATAGACCATAATCCAGAAGGCGAGACAAGTTGCTGTATGGACCTGGATAAAGAAAAAAGTGCTCTCAAAATGGTGGTTATGTAGGACTATGCAAAATATAATTATATTAGAAAAACCCATTTAAAAGGTCATTGAAGCGAATAAATATATGAAAAAATGCTCCACATCACTAGCCATTCGTGAAATGGAAATTAAAACTGCATTGAGATATCATCTCACCCCAGAAAGAATGGCTATCAAAGAAATCACCCAACATCAAATGTTGGAGAGGCTGTGGGGAAAAAGGAACCCTTCTCCACTGCTGGTGGGAGTGTAGACTGGTGCAACCGCTATGGAAATCAGTATGGAGACTCCTTAGAAAAGTTGGTCTGGAAATCAAATTTAAACCAGCTATTCCTCTACTGGGAATTTTCCCAGAGGATCTGAAAACATCATATCATAGTGATATATTTGTGCCCATGTTTATAGAAGCACAATTTGTGATAGCCAAATCTTGGAAACAACCAAGATGCCCATTACCTGAGGAATGGTTGAAAAAGATGTGATATTTTTACAAAATGGAGTATTATTCATTTATTAAGAATGATAAACTAGAAGCCTTTATATTGAAATGGATGCCACTTGAACATATACTCAATTGAAATAAACCAGACACACATGTGTAAATTTCATATAGTCTCCCTAGTATAAGGACTCAAAAGAAGAAATACAAGTAGAAAGCTATAATACAAGTAAAAGGAAAGCAAGCTCTCAAGGACTAACTAATCAAGAGAGGGAAAGAAGATCTAGGAAACATGACAGCGTCAAACCATACAGTTAAATGTAGAAGATGAGCAAGGCAATGATCCTGAGAATTTTCAGAAGACTTTTTAATCTAGCAGTTATTGGGAAAGATTCTCACTCCGACTAACGATATATACTGATACCTGTGAACTAAGCTACTGCACTCCAGATGGTAATTTGTAATAGTAGTTTCATGCTTAGAGTGCCTGTCATTATGGTCTACTGAACATGGGCTGCTTGTCATGACATACCAGTTGCTGTTATGATGTCTCACAGGTAGATGGTTGTTCAAGAAGAATAAGGTGGTGAATGAAAGCAAAAGACAGGAAAAGGAATATTGTGGGACTGTCCTGCTTCAAGGTTGTATATGGTGAAATTTTGGACTTCTGTGGAAACCTGAGAAGTATATAATTCTTTATCCTATTTTTGAAATATAATCCAATTCTTAAATGTTTTTTTTATCATATGATGTAGGGACTTAAAGTTCAACATATCAATACTTGATGAAATATACCTGCTCCTTATTATGCCTAAGATGTTTGATATGCAGACAGATAGTGAGGTTAAACTTAATAGCCTAAGTTGTTTGATAATAAACAATAAGCTTGTCTTTTGGATGGTTAACAACCTAAGTTTCCAGACCAAAATTAGACAAAAAGGAGGACTGCAAGGAAAGCCAACATTTTGGCCCTAACCTTCTAAGGTCAATGGAGACTCAGGACATATGAGAACTTGTACTCTAATGTCATGTAATTCGGTAGTGTCCCACATGTTCTGATCAAGGAGATTATGGGGCCAAAGAGGAAAGTGATCAATGATGTAGAATGTGCCTAAGGAGAGTCACATGGAGAAAAAACACTCTCTCAGGCTTTCACAGAGAACACATTGGCCAAGCAATGGCTGTGACTCATCCACATGGCTGACACTGACCAAGATTCTACAATCTGAGGTACAGGATCTCAGGGTAAATCCTGAGGGGATTTCACTGACCTTGTCAGAACCAAAAGCTACACCTCTTGTTGCATAGTTTCTGCTTTGCCTTGGTCTTAACCATCCAGTGGAAAAGTAAGAAGATGAAATATAGGAAGTAAAGCCATGCTGTTATGTTGAGCTGTGGGGGACTCAGGTCAACAATTTCTGACATTGCCCATTAAGCAGAAGACACAATGCTATTATGGGCTACTGGACTCTTTTAGAATATTTTGCTGAGTTTACACACCTATAATATTCAAATAATGTAACTTAACAAAAAAAGGGTATACAGATGAATGTCCATTTTGTATCTGTGTATTCAAAGTGTTTAGGATAGATATATAGTTACATTCTCTTAATGAATAGAATGATTTGTTCTAATGGTGTTTGTAAATAGGATCTCAAGTCGATATCTTGTACAGCAATTAACCACTAAGAAGAATGTATGCAGTGTGTTAATTATTGAAACTTTCCTAGCGATTTGATTTGAAACTGTCTCAATGCTATTTGTTTATCAATAAAATTAGGAAAAAAATACTTGATGAAAAATACCTGTTCCATATTATGCCTAAGATGTTTCATAAGCAGACAGATAGTGATGTTAAGCTTAATAGCCTAACTTGTTCGATAATAACAACAAGCTTGCCTTCTGGACGGTTAACAACCTAAGTTTGCAGACCAAAATTAGACAAAAAGGAGGGCTACAAGGAAAGCTAACATTTTGGCCCTAGTCTTCTAAGGTCAATTAAGACTCAGGACATATGTGAACCTGTACAGTAACATCGTGTACCTCGGTGGTGTCCCAAATTTTCTGATCAAGAAGATTAGGGAGCCAAAGAGGAAAGTGATCGATGATGTAGAGTGTGCCTAAGGAGAGTCATATGGAGAGAAAATATTCTCTCAGGCTTTCACAGAGAGAACATTGGCCAAGCATTAGCTGTGACTCATCCACATGGCTGAAACTGAAAAAGGTTCTACAGTCTGAGGTAAAGGATCTCAGGGTAAATCCTGAGGGGATTTCACTGACCTTATCAGACCCAAAAGCTACAACTCTTGTTGCATAGGTCCTGCTTTACCTTGGTCTTAACCATCCAGTAGAATAGTATGAAGACAAAATATAGGATGTAAAGCCATGCTGTTATGTTGAGCTGTGGGGGACTCAGGTCAATAATTTCTGACATTGCCAGTTAAACAGAAGACCCAATGCTATTATGGGCTACTGGACTCTTTTAGAATATTTTCCTGAGTTTACACACCTATAATATTCAAATAACGAAACTTAACAAAAAAAGGGTATATAGATGAATATCCATTTTGTATCTGTGTATTCAAAGTGGTTAGGATAGATATATAGTTACATTCTCTTAATGAATAGAATGATTTGTTCTAATGGTGTTTGTAGATAGGATCTCAAGTCCGCATCTTGTACAGCAATTAACCACTAAGAAGAATGCATGAAGTGTGTTAATTATTGAAACTGTCCTAGTGATTTGATTTGAAACTGTCTCATTGCTATTTGTTTATCAATAAAATTAGGAAAAAATACTTGATGAAAAGCACCTGTATCGTATTATGCCTAAGATATTTGATAAGCAGACAGATAGTGATGTTAAGCTTAATAGCCTAAGTTGTTCGATAATAACAACAAGCTTGTCTTCTGGAAGGTTAAGAACCTAAATTTGCAGACCACAATGAGAGAAAAAGGAAGGCTGGAAGGAAATCCAAAATTTTGGCACTAGACTTCTAAGGTCAATTAAGACTCAGGTCATATGTGAACTTTTACTGTAACGTCATGTAACTCAGTATTGTCCTACATTTTCTGATCAAGAAGATTATGGGGCCAAAGAGGAAAGTGATCGATGATGTAGAGTGTACCTAAGGAGAGTCACATGGGGAGAAAACACTCTCTCAGGCTTTCACAGAGAGCACATTGGCCAAGCAATGGCCGTGACCCATCCACATGGCTGACAGTGACGAAGGTTCTAAAATCTGAGGTACAGGATCTCAGGATAAATCCTGAGGGGAGTTCACTAACCTTATCACACCCAAAAGCTACAACTCTTGTTGCATAGGTCCTGCTTTTCCTTGGTCTTAACCCTCCAGCAGAAAAGTATGAATACGAAATATAGGAAGTAAAGCCATGCTGTTATGTTGAGCTGTGGGGGACTCAGGTCAACATTTTCTGACTTTGCCAGTCAAGCGGAAGACCCAATGCTATTATGGGCTACTGGACTCTTTTCGAATATTTTGTTGAGTTTACACACCTATAATATTCAAATAACAGAACTTAACAAAAAAAGGGTATAGAGATATATGTTCATTTTGTATCTGTGTTTTCAAAGTGGTTAGGATAGATATATAGTTACATTCTCTTAATGAATAGAATGATTTTTTTTCTAATGGTGTTTGTAAATAGGATCTCAAGTCTGCATCTTGTATAGCATTTAAGCACTAAGAAGAATGTATGCAGTGTGTTAATTATTGAAACTGTCTTAGTGATTTGATTTGAAACTGTCTCATTGCTATTTGTTTATCAATAAAATTATGAAAAAGAAAAGAGTTGAATGACCTTTTTATATTGTATACTCAAATTGGGATAGATATACAGCTCCATTCTCATAATTCAATGAATATGGAGGTTTGTTACAATATTGTTTTTAAACAGGATATCATATCTGCATGTTGTAAAATGAATAACTACTAAGACAATAATATGCAACGTATTAATTATTGAAAATATGCCAGTAATCGGTTGTGAAACTGTCTCATTGATATTTGTTTCTCAATGAAATATTTAAAAAAAATAAAAGGTCATTGAATTTTTCCACAAAACAATATCAATCTTATGTCAGGTTATATACATATTTTTCATATATATAATGTAGGTGTGGGTGTGTGTGTAAAAGACAAGGAAGAACTGGGGCAGGAGATATGGCTCAGTAGAATATGCACTTCCCTAGAAAATGCAAGAGCCTGAGTTCAATTCCAGGTTCCACCAAAAGAAAAAAAAAAAAAA
>NW_004524617.1:12050443-12057260 GCF_000260255.1 Octodon degus | reverse complement strand
ATTTCAAAACAATATTTGAAAATTAAAAATAATCTGTGAGTCCACCTAAGAGGCCAGAATATAGTATAATGTATGTATGAATCTGATCAATTCAGAGTACTCACACAGTATTTGAATCGACTAATATATACAAAAATATCATCGAACAAAATGTTTTCATGATAGTAGAGAATTACTAAGAATGAAACATAACAAAAATACTGCAATGGCAAATATGTGACCAGCACTTCTAACAGTTTGGGGATAGGATATCAGACAAAGTTCTAGTATGTGGTGGATGTGGAGAGTGTCCATGTCGCTTACTGGTGGCCAGATGTCACTTGTGGGACTAAGCTACTGCTATTTCCTTGATATCCACCCTGTAGACCCAGATGGAATCACGACCCATAGGGTACAGGAGAAGTCCATTTGTAGAGTATGCTTATGGAAATATTTTGCTGCTGTACACAAAAGAATAATTGAAAGAGTGCTGTTGTATACCTCTTATTCTTCTGTGCTTAATCATTTGCCCTATTTGGTGGGTTGTTTCTGTTCTCATTCATGGACTTGTGGTTATTTTGATCCCTCTCTAGAATATCTTTTAGGAGTTTGTGCAGGGTTGGTTTTGTCATCATGAAATTCTTTAGTTGTTCTTTGTCATGGAAGTATTTCACTTCTCCATTAAACTTGAAAGAGAGTTTTGCAGGGTATATCAGTCTGGGTTGGAATTTGTTTTCCTGCAAGACTTGAAGTACTTTGCTCCATGCTCTTCTTGACTTCATGGTTTGTGAAGAGAAATCTGCCATTATTCTGATGGTTTTCCTTTACATGTGATGTTTCTTTTCTCTAAAGACTTTTAGTATACTGTTCCTGTGCTGAATTTCTGAGATATTGATTATTATATATCTGGGTGTGGTTTTAATTGGCTTGATATTATTTGGAGTTCTATATGCTTTGGTTCCCTGAATGCCAGATAGTTTCCCCATATTTGGGAAGTTTTCTGCTATTACTTCTGCCCATATTCTTTTTATATCATTTGCATTGACTTTTTTTTCTCATTGGTGCTTATTAGTCTTACATTGTTCGTGTTTGCATCATCTTGCAGATGTTGAATTATTTTTTCCTGCACCCTTGTTTTTTTTTTTTTTCAGAACTAGGGATTAAACTCAGGCCCTAGCGCTTGCCAGGGAAGCGCTTATTCCACTGAGCCATCTCCCCAGCCCATCCTTGTTGTTTTTAAGAGATCTTTTCTTAGCTTTTCATTAGCTGTAATGGTGTCTTCAAGGTCTGAAAGTCTATTTTCAACTTCATTCAAACGGTTTTGCAGGCTTGTGATTGAGATTTTAATTTCCTATATAGCACTTTGCCTCTGCTTCATGCGTTCTATTTCTTTCCTATATTACTCATTCAAGGATTCCATCACTTTTCTATTCGCCTCTATTTTTTTGTCAGTGTCTTCTTCAGAAGCATTTAGTAATTCCTTCATTGTATTTATCATTTATTTTTTATTTTACAATTATTTTTGATCTGATTTCCTGTGTACCTTTCTGCAGTTGTTTCTTTACTTCAGACTTTGGTATTCTTCAGTGTTGCTGGGGTTGTAAGTGGTGTTCATTGCATTTTCATATCATCTTTCCTCTGCAGATATCTGTCCCTATATCCAACTATTTCCTTTTTACAGGGATATCAGTTGTATTTAATTGACACTCATCTTAATGGCCTCATCTTATTTTTTAGTTTAATTTAATTTTTATTTTTTATTAATTTTACTGAGAAACAAATAGCAATGAGACAGTTTCACAATCAATTTATAGGACAGTTGCAATAATTAATACATTGCATATTGCTGTCTTCATAGTGGTTGTTCATAGTACAAGATGCAGACATGATATCCTGTCCAAACACTATTAGTACAAATCTTTCTTCTCATTGAATTAAGAGAAAGTAGTTGTATATTTATCTCAACTACTTTGTATATACAGATACAAAATGGTCCTTCATTTATATCCCCTTTTTTGTTTAGTTCTGTCATAGATGGGTATTCCATTGCCATTTAAATATTGTAGGTGCACAAAATAAGCAAAATAATCCAATATAGTCCAGTAGTCTATAATAGTAGTGGGTTATCTGTAGGACTGGCAATGTCAAAAGTTGTTGACTGGGGCTGGGGAGATGGCTCAGTGGAATAAGCACTTCCTTGGCAAGCGCAAGGGCCTGAGTTCGATCCCTGGTTCCGCAAAAAAAAAAAAAAAGTTGTTGACTTGAACCCTTTACAGCTCAGCATATTAATATGGCTTTACTTTTCATACCTCATTATTATACGTTTCTTGGCCTCATCTTAAATTGATAATCTCCAAGACATTGTTTTCCAGTAAGCTCATGTTAATATGTCCTAGGATTTAGAACTTGAGTCTTGTTGATGACATATTTTGAACTTACATCAAACATGTTGATATATTTAAATTGTATAGTTTATTGAAATTAAATGTGTACTTCATAGTGAAATAGTAAAATGCTGTAATAATTACTGGTAAATATAAAATTATTAAATTTTGTACAAACCAGTTACTTGGATCTTTCAAATAGCTAAGTAGGGATATTCATAAACTATGTGCATGAGAAGAGTATGTCCTCTTGACAATTTTAGAGTGTGTCTAAGGAGAGTCACATGGCGAGAAAACACTCTCTCAGGCTTTCACAGAGAGCACATTGGCCAAGCAATGGCTGTGACTCATCCACATGGCTGACACTGACAAAAGATCTACAATCTGAGGCACAGGGTCTCAGGATAAATCCTGAGGGGACTTGACTGACCTTACCAGATCCCAAAGCTACAATTCTTGTTACATAGGTCTCGTTTTATCTTGGTCTTAACCAGCAGAAAAGTATGAAAAAGCTTAGAAGTAAAGCCATGTTTTTATGTTGAGCTATAGGGGACTCAGGTCAACAATTTCTAACATTGCCAGTCAAGTGGAAGACTCATTATTATTATGGACTACTGGACTATATTGGAATATTTTGCTGAATTCACACACCTATAATATTTAAATGACGGAACTAAATGAAAAAGGGGGATACAGATGAATGACGATTTTGTATCTGTGCATTCAAAATGGTTAGGACAGATATATAGCTACAATCTCTTGATCCAATGAATAGAGGGATTTGTTGTAATAGTGTTTGTAAATAGGATATCATGTCTGCATCTTGTACAACAAATAACCACTAGGAAGATAGTATGCAATATGTTAATTATTGAAATTGTCCTACTAATTTGATTTGAAACTGTCTCATTGCTATTTGTTTCTCATTAAAATTATGGGAAAAAAGACAAGCAGAAAGAGAAGACATCTTATCTGTCACCCAAAAATATTAAAAAAATAGATTGTTTTTGTTCTCTTCAAATTTTTTTAGAAAGTTCATTAAATAATTTTTGAATCAATGACTTATGCTCACAGAATATATGGAACTGTGGCCCCATTGGACACATGGAAATACATTCTGTTTCCCTACCCCATACCTGTGAGTCCCATGCTTTGGCTACAGTGACTGCCAACTCAAAGCTGGGTCTGTGTGATCTCCTCTGCATGGGGTTACACAAATGTTAGCCAACCAATGGACCTGATTTTAGATGAGGCCAAAGATCAGAAGAGAAGTTCCTAATTAGATTCCAGCTAATTTTCTTGGGGCAAATATCCCTAAAATGCAGAGCTACATAACTTGATCAAGGAAGAGACATTTGATGCAGGAGAAATAACAGAGAGACCATCAGTGTTAGCCTCAAGAAAAACAAAACAAAACAAATACAAACAAAAAATGGAAAACTGTAGGCCAGTCTTTCAGTAACATAGATTTTCAACAAGATACTGGCAAGCAGAATTCAGAAAATCATCAAAGAGATCATGCATTATGACTAAGTAGGATGCATTCCAGGGATGCAGGGACACTTCACCGTATACAAGTTAATAAATGTAATATACCACATAAACACATGCAAGGACAAAAATCACATGATCATTGTAATAGATACAATAAAGCATCTGACAAAACCCAACATCCTTTTATAATAAAAATTCTGAAAAAAATAGGAATAGAATTTTTTCAATCCATCTATGACATAGCAATAACCAAAATCATATTAAAAGGAGAGAAGCTAAAAATTTTTTCACTAAAATCAAGAATAAGACAGATGTGTGCTATCCCCATTCCTGTTCAATATTGTTCTTAAACCAGGCAGAGTAATTAGAAAAGAGAAAGAAATAAAAGTCCTAAACATAGGAAAGGAAGAAGTTAATTTATCATTATTTGCAGAAAGCCCTGAAAACTCTACCAAAAGACTCCTAGAATTAAAAACCAGATTTCGTGGGATAGTAGAATATAAAGTTAACACTTAAAGTTAGTAGTGTTCCTGTACACCAATAACAAGCTCATTGAGAGAGAAATTAGGGGAACAATCATTTCATGACAATAACAAGATAAAAGAGCTGGGCATGGTGGCACATGCCTGTAATCCAAGAAATCAGGAGGCTGAGGCAGAAGGATTGTTGGGAGTCATCAAGGCCGACCTAAGATGTGTAAAGAGACCCTGTCTCAAACAAACAAACAAATAAAAAAACAGAAAAAAGAAATATTTAGGAATTAATTTAATTGATAAATAAAAAGTATGCACAATAAAAACTATAGTATTGTGAAAAAGATTGAAGAGATCAAAATGGAGGACTACCCACAGTACCTGAATAAACAGAATCAATATAGTCAAAATGTCCATACATCCAAAACTATTATACAGATTTAAGGAATCCCAATAAAAATGTCAATTGCATTCCTCACAGAGGTAGAGAAAGCTATCTTAAAATTCGTATAAAGCTAGAAGAGACATTGAACAGCTGAAGTAATCCTGGGAATAAAGGGCAAGATGGGAGCATCACAATCCCAGATGTGAAATTATACTACAAAGCTACTGTGATAAAACAGCATGTTATTGGCAAAAACCAGATTTTTGGGTCAGGGAAACAGAATGAAGGATGCATTAACAATTCTAGACACATTCAGCTGCCTTATCTTTGACAAAGGGGCCAAATAATTTGGATGCAGGAAAGATAGTGTCTTTAACAGATAATGCTGGAGAAATTGGCTATCCGTATGTGAAAGATTGAACTGAGACCCACAACTCTCCTCACTCACTAAAGCAAAATCAAAATGAAGAGAAGAACTAAATATTCAAACAGAAATAATCTACTGCAAGATAAAATAGGTAAAACTCTTGAAATCATAGGTATAGGCAAAGACTTTCTGAAGAGAATCACAGTTCTGCAAGAAATAATACGAAGAATCAACAAATAGTATCACATACAATTAAAAACTACTGCACAGAAAAGGAAACCACCAATAGAGTGAAGAGAAGTCTACCTAAAGAATTGGAAACAAATTTAGCCAGTTATTCTTTAAAGAATTAATATGTGGAGTATATAAAGAATCTTAAAAAAGGCCTCACCAAATTTACAGACCCAATCAAAAAATGGGCATCTAAAATGCATAGATACTTCTCAGATGAAGAAGTACAAATATATTTAAAGATGTTCAGCACAGCTGGCCAGTCAAGAAATGGAAATTAAATCAGCATTGAGATTCCATCTAATCAAGAAAGAATGGCTATCACCATGAAATCAACTAATAGCAAATGTTGGTGAAGCTATTTGGAAGAAGGAACTCTTACAAATTGTTGTTGGGAGTGTAGACTGGTACAATCACTGTGGAAATCAGTGTGAAGTTTCCTCAAAGAACTGCAAGGAGAAGTTCTATTTGATCTAGTTATTCCCCTTCTAGGAATCTTTTGGAAAGAATTAAAGTCATCATATTACCATGACACATGCATAATCATGTTTACAGAACCGCAGTTCATAATGCCTACAACTTGGAATTGTCATACATGTCCTTCAGCAGATGGATGGAAAAGAAAACATGATATTCATGCAAAATGTCATAAATAAATACAAACTTGAGGGATTTTTAGGTAAGTGGATGCACCCTGAGACCATAATGTTAAGTAAAATAAATAAGATTCACAAGCTTATATATCACATGATTTCTCTTAGGTGAGAAACTCAAAGTATAAATAGAAAAACAAGATATAGGTGGCAGGGAGATAGCTGAGTAGAATAAGTGCTTGCCTGGCAAGTGCAAGGGCCTGAGTTCAAACCCTGGTTCTACCAAAAAATAAAAAATAAAAACAAGATGTATTACAATAAGTAAGGAGTTATTCTTTAGTTTTTTAATTTTTTGCCATAATTTTATTGATTAAATAGAAATGAGACAGTTTCAAATCAAATCGGTAGGACAGTTTCAATAATTAACACACTGCATACATTATTCTTAGTGGTTAATTTCTGGCCAAGATGCGGACTAGAGATCCTATTTATAAAGACCATTAGAACAAATCATTCTATTCATTAACAGAATGTAACTATATATATGTGCCAACCACTTTGAATACACAGGTGCAAAATGGATATTCATCTGTATACTTCTTTTTGTTAAGTTGCGTTATTTGAATATTATAGGTGTGTAAACTCAGCAAAATATTTTAAAAGAGTCCAGTAGCCCATAATACTATAGGGTATTCCGCTTAATTGGTAATGTCAGAAATTGTTGATCTGAGTCGCCCACAGCTCAGCATGACAGGTTGGCTTTATTTCTTTTTTTAAATTTTTTTCAAAGTTTTATTGACAAACAGAGAGCAATGAGACGGCTTCAAATCAAATCGGAAGTACAGTTTCAACAAATAATACACTGCATATATTCTTCTTAGTGGTTAATTGCTGTACAAGATGCGGACTTG
>NW_004524617.1:12034979-12042587 GCF_000260255.1 Octodon degus | reverse complement strand
AAGTAAAGTATCATGTCATCTGCAAATAAAGATAATTTAGCTTCTTCTTTGCCTATTCTTATTCCTGTTATTTCTTTCTCTTGTCTAATGTCTGTTGCTAATGATTGCAGAACTATATTGAATAGGAGTGGTCATAGAGGACATCCTTGTCTCGTTCCAGATCTAAGAGCAAAAGATTTCAGTTTTTCCCCATTTAGGATTATGTTAGCTGTTGGGTTTTTATTAATGGCTTTTAGCAGATTGAAGTAGAGGCCATCTATTCCAATTTTCTGTAGGATTTTGAACATGAATGTGTGTTGGACTTTGTCAAAAGCCTTTTCTGCATCAGTGGAGATGATCATGAGGTTTTTAGTTTTTGCTCTACTGATATAGTGTATTACATTGATAGATTTTCAAATATTGAACCATCCTTGCATCCCTGGGATGAATCCAACCTGGTCATGGTGTATGATCTTCTTGATGCTTTGCTGTATTCTCTTTGCTAGTATTTTATTATAGATTTTGGCATGTATGTTCATGAGGTATATAGACCTGTAGTTGTCTTTCTTAACTGCATCTCTCCCTGTTTTTGGTATTAGTATAATACTTGTCTCACGGAATGATTTTGGGAGGATTGCTTCCTTTTCAATTTCATGGAAGAGTTTGAGGAGTATAGGGACTACATGTTCTGTAAATATCTTGTAGAATTCAGCTGTGAATCCATGCAGACTTGGACTTTTCTTTGCCCATGGGTTTTTAATTACATCTTGTATTTCTTTGGCTGTTATTGGGCTATTGAGAGTGGTTATATCTTTTCGATTCACTTGTGGTAATTTGTAGCTTTCTAGGAATCTGTCCATTTCTTCTGTGTCTTCTATTCTGTGACAGTAAAGATTGTCAAAGAAGCTATTTATAATCTTCTGAATTTTCACTGAGTCTGTGGTAATTATACCCTTTTCGTTCCTTATTGCTTGTATTTCATTTTTTTTCTTTCCTCTTTTTGATGAGGTTAGCTAGGGCCTTATCAATTTTATTTAATCTTTCAAAGAAAGAGCTTTTTGCTTTTTTAATTCTTTGACTTGTTTTCTTCGTCTCAATTGAATTAATTTCTGCTCTAATCTTTATGATTTCCTCCCGTCTTTGGGCTTCGCGTTTGGTGTGCTCTTCCTTTTCTAGTTGTTGAAGGTGCAGTATTAGGGTATTTATTTGTTCCCGTTCTGTTTTCCTAATATGTGAGTTCACAGCTATGAATTTCCCTCTGAGAACTGCTTTCATCGTATCCCATAAATTCCGATAAGTTGTGCTTGAATTTTCATTGAATTGTCGATATTGTTGAATTTCTTGTTTAATTTCATCTGTGACCCATTGGTTGCTGAGTAGGGTGTCATTTAATTTCCATGTATTGAACGTTTTTTTCTGGTTTCTTTTGTCATTTATTTCTAGTTTCATTGCACTGTGGTCAGATAATGTGCATGGGATAATTTCTGTGTTCTTGCATATACTTAAGCATGACCTATGGACCAGTATGTGGTCGATTTTAGAAAATGACCCATGTGCAGCTGAGAGAAATGTGTATTCAGCTGTGTTTGGGTGGAACACTCTGTATATGTCCACCAAGTCCATTTGTTTCAAGCGCTGGTTCAGTCTGTCATTTCTTTGCTAAGTTTGTCTGGTTGACCTATCTTTTGGAGATAAGGGTGTGTTAATGTCTCCTTTTAAAATTGTGGTATTGGATATTAGATTTTTCTTGTCCATTACGATTTGCTTTATGCAGTTGTGTGCTCCCATGTTTGGTGCGTAAATATGTATGAGTGTTACCTCTTCCTCTTGAATTTTTCCCCTAACCAGTATATAGTGGCCTTCTTTATTTCGCTTGATCATTGTTGGTTTGAAGTTGAGACTGTCTGGGATTGGGTTTGTTCCCCTTGTTTTTTTCTGAGGTGCTGGGGCATGTAGTATTTTGTTCCATCCTTTGACTTTCAGCCTATGAATGTCTTTATGAGTTAAATGTGTTTCTTGTATACAGCATACTGTTGGATTTTGTTTCCTAATGCACTGTGCCACGCTGTTTCTCTTGATTGGTGAATTGAGTCCATTTACATTGATGTTTAGAATTGAGATGTATTGACTTGCGTTTGCCATGTTATTTATCTGTTGTCGTTTACTAATTTTTCTCCTGTGTTAAATTGTTTGCCCTATTTAGTTGGTTGCTTCTGATCTTATTTATGGAGTTTTGATCATTTTAGTTCCTCTCTAGGACATCTTTCAGTAGCCTGTGGAGGGTTCGCCTTGTCATCACGAAATTCTTTACTTGCTCTTTCTCATGAAAGTATTTAACTTCTCCATCAAACTTGAAAGAGAGTTTTGCAGGGTATAGTAGTCTGGGCTGGAATTTGTTTTCATATAGGACCTGAAATACTCTACTCCATGCTCTTCTTGCCTTCATGGTTTGTGAAGAGAAGTCAGCCGTAATTCTGATGGGTTTACTTTGAATGTGATCTGCTTCTTTTCTCTAGCGTCTTTCAGTACATTATTCTTGTGCTGAATTTCTGGGATCTTGACTATTATATGTCTCAGTGTGTTTTTCATTGTATTGTGTTTACTTGGCGTCCTCTATGATTCAGTTACCTGAATGTCACATTGTTTCTTTATATTTGGGAAGTTTTCTGCTATTATTTCTGCCCATATTTTATTAAAGTCATTTGTGTTAACTCCTTCTTTCTCATTGATGCTTATTAGTCTCACATTGTTGTTCTTTGCATCATCTTGCAGGTAATGGATTTTTTTTCCTGCATCCTTGCTGTTTTTTTTTCAAAATTTTATTAATAAACAGATAGCAATGAGCCAATTTCAAATCAAATCGGAAGTACAGTTTCAACAAATAATACACTGTGTATTCTTTTTAGTGGTTAATTGCTGTACAAGATGTGTACTTGAGATCCTATTTTAAAACACCATTAGAACAAATCTTTCTATTCATTAAGAGAATGCAACTACATATCTATCCTAAACACTTTGAATACACAGATGCAAAATGGACTTTCATCGGTATACCCCATTTTTTCTAAGTTCCGTTATTGAATTCCTCATTTTTAAGAGATCCTTTCTTTCCTTTTTACTAGCTGCACCAACATATTCAAGATCTGAAACTCTGTCTTCATTTTCACTTAAACCGTTTTGCAATCTTGTGATTGAGGTTTTAATTTCCTCTATGTGTCTTTGACTCTGGTTCATAAGATCTATTTCTTTCCTGAAATGTTCATGCAAGAAATCCATCATTTTTCTAATCTCCTGTATTTTTTTATCAGTGTTTTCTTTAGAAGCAGTTATTAATTCTTTTACTGCAGTGTTTTTTTCAGCTTGTGTTTCCTCCCTATGTTTCTGTAGTTGCTTCTTTACTTCAGATGCTATGAGTTCTAAGAATTCTTTTTTTTATTTCAGCAAAGAGGTGTGCTCTGATTTCCTCTATATCTTTATGCTGTTGCTTATTTACTGTCGACTCTATTAATTCATGCATTTGATCTGAGCTAGTTTCCTCCGCACTTGTTCTGGGTGGGCACTGGTTTTCCTCCTTATGTTTCTGCATTTGATTCTTTACTGCAGATGTTATTAATTCAGGGATTTCTTTTTTTTTATTCCAATCTGAGTTCCTCTATACCTTTCTGCAGCTCTTTCTTCATTTCAGAAGCCATTGATTCATTGCTTTCCGCTGTGTGATTCCCAATTTGTTCTGTTAGTGTCCTCTGCACTTTTTGCGGTTGGGGTTGGGTTCTGAGGTTGCACTTTTTTCCTTCTCATCATTTTGTGTAGCACTGTCTTCTGACCTTTGTTGTAGATCTTTATTGTAGTTATAACCTTAGCACGTACTGAAGTTCAGGTGTAGATCTACTAAGTCTGGATTTATCCAGTTGTGCCTGGCTTGGGTCTGGCTGTTGTGCTCAGCTCCTTCTTGCTGCTGCCTTTGAGGGTGAATCTGTTTTGCCTCTGTGGCAAGGTGTTCTGCTCCTGGACTAGCTGGGTGGTTCTATCCTCTACCCTCTCTGTAGTGATTGTAGCTCCAGGGTTACACCCCAGGCCTGTATGCCAGGCCTGAGCTGAGCCTGGAGGGGACAAGGTGGAGTAGAGGGGAGAGTCAGCTCTCCCACACACTCACTGTGTCTGGGCTAGCACTGGGTCTCTGTGTTCCAGGAACATGGCAGAATTTCGTACTCGGACGGTGGCGTGGTGGAGGTGCTGTGGAGTGGTGAGGGGTGTCCCAAGTGGGTTAAAGTTGGTGTCACCCATGCTTTGCCTGGGCTGGGACCTGGAGTTGGTCCCGCTGGCACAGGGTAGCAGGAAGCTCTCCCACACACTCACTGGCCTTGGGCTAGGACTGGGTCTGTGGGTTCCAGGAACGCGGCAGAAATTCCTACTGTGTGGGCTGGGTGGGGGAGCTGCTGCGGAGTGGTGGTTGGCCTCCCAAGGGGGTTGAATATGGTCTCACCCTTGCTGTGCCTGGGCTGGGACCCGGAGTTGGTCCCGCTGGCACAAGGTAGCCGTTGGCTCTCCCACACACTCACTGGACCTGGGCTAGGACTGGTGCTGTATGATCGGGAGTTCTTTTTTATTCGAAAATAGGAACAAGAGATAGAGGGAGAAGGAGGAAAAGAAGATAAAGTGATTAAAAGAACAAAATGTGGGAAAAATGGAAAAAGAACTTTTGTAAAAAGGAAGAGGAAGAAGATTTGGAACAAGGAGCGATGACAGGGGATGAGGAAAAGATAATAAGAATTAAGATATATTATATACATTATATTATATACATACACACATTCCCTATGAAAAATGTAATCATTATGTACTGTAAATGTAGTAATAAAATTAAAATAAAAATATGCAAATAATCCCCTCAGAATAAATAACCATGTGAATAATAATGCAAATCATATTCACTGAATTGGTAGGTGTACCAACATTCATAGCATCAAGTAAAATCATCTTCAATAGTGTAATAGGTTGTTCAGCTCTTATGGCTTTTTGAAGAACAAATCTGTTTTAAGAGAGAAGTCTTTATTTTTACTTAAAACTCCAAGGACATTATATCTTTTTAGTACTGTAAATTTTTATAGTGTTTGCCTCATTTCTTTCTTTATTTTGGCAGTACCAGGGATCGTGCTTGCCAGGCAAGCACTTATTACACTGAACTATTTCCCCAGTCCCTGTTTCATTTCTTTATTACCTTTGTCATGTCTTCATGAGAGCTACAATTATTCCCTGACCCTTGATTTTTGTTTTGGATGTGTGGCTTGCTTATGTCAGTGAGATGTGAAAGGAGTGATAGTATACCACCCCAAAATATGCTGCCATGGTAGAAGATTATTTGAACAAAAAAGAATGAAGAATCCAGTGATGTAAGATAAATTCATGGCGCTCTCATTAGCATCCTAAAATTAAGTCAAAAATGTCCTTTGTGAGCATGGCATAAATTCTCCCTTCCTTTTTTTATTAATACAGATTTTCTGCAGACAATGACGGCATTCATCATGCAGAGTTGGTACATGTACACAACAAATCCGAATTCTTCCTTTGTCCTCTACCCCTCCAATTCTACCATGCTCCATTCAACTCTTGGCCATTTTCCCATTTGTAAAAGATCTCCCTATTCTTGTTAGTATCTTTTATTTTATTTATTTTTTTAATTTAATCACTTTTATTTCAAGTGTATTTTTAAAATCATAAATGGGGTTTTCGTAATCCAAGGTCAAAACATTTACTCTTCACCACTGTAAAATCTGAGCAAGTCCAAAATGCTCCTTCCGAAGCCAGGCTTCTCTGCTGCTTTCCGGGCTTCTGAGACGCAGGCCGCCAGCGACTCCCGGGGCACGGACTCTGCGGCCACCAAGAGCTGGGCAAGTCGGCGAGGGAAACAGCCTCAGGCACTAAGAAGGTGTCTGCCCGGCTGGCAGCGAGGCAGAGTCTGTGCACGCCTCCCTAGCAACGGCTTATCCGTGTTCTCAGTCACAAAAGAGAACATGTAGGAATAAATTATTTCTGTTCGTTTGGGTAGTTTTTCCCACAGGCCTCAATGCTCAATCTTTCACGCAGTCACCAGTCAGGCTTGCTGCATGAACCCCAGCTGTCATTCCAAGAGGAGCAGTCACTTTTGAGGAACAGCGTCGTTCATGCTTCTTATACATGCTCAGAACGGTTAATGAAAATATTTTACTAACTTTGGATGCTGTACAGCATACAACTCACCCAACAAAGAAATCAAAGCTTCCATTTTTTAGGACAATTTTTACCTTTACTTCTAGGATCACAACTTGTTCATTTTTGTTTCTAATTCAATATTTAAATTTCTGAACTCCGCATTTCAGTACAGCAAGAGCTCCTTTGCAAATGTTTTCCACAGCATAAACAAAGGCTCCTGAGACATTCCGAGCCACACTGACTATGGCAGAGCTCAAAATGAGCCTGGACGGACATGTGCCCCGGGCGTTCCCAGCTCCACCTCTTGGAACTGCCCTCAGATCAGAAGACTCCATTTACTGAGGCTATAGACTACTCTTGCCAATTAAAGTTTGGCCACTAAGAAAGACTGAAAAAATTATTCCCTTGCCCCAAAGAACCACCAGAACAGCTCTGATCCACACGTCTACTCCCCATGAAAACAGGGAGGCGGCAGGGCCTGAAGACTTCACACCTAAAATCTCAGCTCCTACGAGGTGGCTGCAGTTCACTCCAGGCTGCAGGTTTCTGTACCCCGTTCTCCAATACTTCCCCCATTTATAAGTTTACACACGCACACACTCACACACGCGCGCACACACACACGCACGCACGCACATGTACACGCACTCTCTCTAAGTAAGACACTTTTTTGTGTTTGCTGATAAATTATGAGGAATATGAACTAGGTGTGCACAGGGCTTCACAGTGTCTGTAAACACCAGCGCTCCCGGTCCTCTTCTCTCTCCCCAGGCCCGAAGGAGCAGCCAGGGACGACTACTTCCCCATGCGCTGCTCACAGGCCGCGTACTGGCGGAGGGCAGAGAAAAAGTCCTCGTAACTGACGTTTAGGTGGGAAGGCAAAGAGACAATCTCAGTCAGTCTGATCTGCCAGGGAAGAAAGCCTAATGTGCTGTCCACAGGACCAAACTTCAATATCAAATCAGGATCAGGGAAATTATTAGAACTAATCAAACCGTCCAGCATGTCCACATCCAGGTCCGCAGGCCTCCGCTGCTGCCCAGCCACCAGCCGGCAGAAGTCCTGGGCAGCTCGCACGATGTCGGCTTTCCCGTCCTCTGGGGCCAGCACCTTCACTGCCGAGTGGCTATTTAACACTTGTCCATCTTTGTCACTGCCATTCACGAACTCTGGCGAATATTTGGAACAATCTAGACCCAGAAGTTCCTGCTGTTGTTTTAAAATTTCATCCATCAGTCTGGAATTATTTCTTTTGAAAATACCTTGGTGGTCGTACACGCTGATGTACGAGATGCCCACCGCCATGGCCCACACCACCAGGCTCGCCACGTCGGGCAGGCTGCGCTCCTCCTCGGCCAGCACCAGGCCCACGTGCACCGGCAGCTTCCGCAGCGCGCGGCCGTCCGAGCGCCAGCGCAGCCGGGCCAGGCCGGCGGGGCC
>NW_004524617.1:12013209-12034879 GCF_000260255.1 Octodon degus | reverse complement strand
AGCAGCCGCCGCGCCAGCTGGTGCGGGCCGGCCAAGCTCGCGAGCGCTACCCGCTGCCACCGCGCGGCGGGCCATCTTCGCTCCGCTTCCGCCCGGGCGCCGGGGGCTCGCGCGGCGCGAACCGAGCGGCGCTAGGACCACGGCGGCGGCGGCGGGGCAGTAGCGCCTCCAGGACGAGGTCCAGGCGCCGAAGCAGGCGCGCAGCTAGGCGGACAGCACGCGGTGCAGGCAGAGCAGCGCGTGCAGCAGCCGCCACGCCAGCTCGTGCGGGCCCGTCATGCTCGCTTGGCGCCGGGCCGCGCTACCCCCTGCTGCCGCGGCGGGCCATCTTTGCTCCGCGTCCGCCCGCGCCTCTTGTTAGTATCTTTTATATTGCACTTTGTTTATATTTTGGATTTCCCCTATGACAGAAAGCACGTGATATTTAGACTTGTGCATCTGATTTTTTTCGCTTAATATTATGGTCTCAGGTTGCATACATATATCTATGAATGCCTCAAAATTTATCATTTTCATGACAGAGTAATACTACTTTGTATGGAAATAGCCATTTACCTTTTTTTTCTTTTGCAGTACTGGGGATTGAACTCAGGACCATGCGCTTGCCAGGCAAGCATTTATTCTACTGAGCTGTCTCCCCATGCCCGCCATTTACCTATTGATGGGCAAATAATCTGTATCCAAGATTTAGCTATTATAAATTGTGCTGCTGTACACACGGGTATGCACACGTTATGGTAATATGACTTTCATTGTTTCAGGAAGATACCAAGAAAGAAGACTAGCAGAATCAAACAGCATTTCTACTTTTAGGTTTTTGAGGAATTTCTATGTGATTGTACTAGTTTACATTCTGACCAATAATGTAGAAGTGTTCATTTTCCCCCAGCCTCACTAGCACTTGTCATTATTTGAATTCTTAATGATAGCCATTACTTCTAGAGTAAGAAGTTATGGCAATGTTGTTCGCGTTTGCATTTCTTTTTTTATTTTTTATTTTTAAATTTTTTTCCATAATTTTATTGAGAGACAAATAGCAATGAGACAGTTTCAAATCAAATTGGTAGGACAGTTTCAATAATTAACGCATTACATACTCTCTTCCTAGTGGTTATTTGCTGTGCAAGATGCAGACATGATATCCTATTTACAAACACTATTACAACAAATTGCATTTGCATTTCTGTAGTGGCCAGCAATGATGAACATTTTTTCATGCATTTATTAGCCTTTTTACTGGTTTGCAGATATGTGTTAGGTTCCCAGAATGACTAGACATATTTTTATCCCCTTTATTTGTTTTGTTTTGTCAGACATGGGTGTTCCATTGCTATTAGAGAAGCAGTATTTGGAGAAGTCTTTAAAGGACCTTTTCATACTTGATGCCAGTCCAAATACTGTAGTTACCTGAATTCAGCAAAATAACCCAAATATAGTCCAATAGTCCATAAAAGTAGTGAGTTATCAGCACACCTGGCAATTGTTCAATGCTGTTGACTTGAGCCTTTTACAGCTCAGCATATTCATATAGCTTTACTTTTTATACCTTATGGTTACACTTTTCTGCTGGATGGTTAAAACCAAGTTAAAGCAAAAGCTATATAACTAAAAATGTAACTTTTGCTATCTGATAAGGTCAGTCAAATCCCCTCAGGATTTGCCCTGGAATCATGTACAGCATCTTGTAGATCTTTTTTCAGTGTCAGCGATTTGGATGAGTTGTAGAATTCAGCAGTGAATTCATTTGGTCCTGTGTTGGTAGGTTTTTAAGATTTTTGCTTCAGTTTCATTGTTTGCTATTGGGTTATTTAGGATTTTTAAGTCTTGGTTCACTTTTGGTAATTCATAATGTGTAGGAATCTCTCCATTTCTTCTGAGTTCTCTGATTTATTGGTATATAGGTTTTTGTGGTAGTTGTAATGTATTTACATGGCACCTATTCTGATGCAAACTTTTTCATTTTTAATTACACTGATTGGTGGTTTTTCTTTCCTTTTGTTCCGGCAAGATTGGCTAAGGGGTTTTGTTTGTTTGGTTACTGTTTGAAAGAACCAGTTCTTTGAGTCCTTCATCTTTATAATTTCCTTCCTTCTACATGCTCTGCATTTGGATTATTATTATTATTTTTTCTTTTTTAAAAATAATTTTATTGAGAAAAAATAGCAATGAGACAGCATCAAAACCTATTAGTAGGACAGTTTCAATAATTAATACATTGGATATTGTTGTCTTCTTAGTGGTTATTCATAGCACAAAATGCAGATATCATATGCTGTTCACAAACACTATTAGAACAAATCTTTCTATTCATTGAATTAAGAGAAAGTAGCTGTATATCTAGTCTAACTATTTTGAATATATAGACACAAAATGATCCTTCATTTGTATCCCCTTTTCATTTAGTTTTGTCAGAATTGGGTATTCCACTGTCATTTAAATATTGTAGGGCATGAATTCAGCAAAATAATCCAACATAGTCCAGTAGTCTATAACAGTAGTGGGTTATCCGTAGGACTGGCACTGTTAGAAGTTGTTGACTTAAGCCTTTTACAGCTCAGCATATTAATATGGCTTTAATTTTCATAATTCATTATTATACTTTTCTGCTGGGTGGTTAAGACCAATATAAAGCAAGAACTATATACCAAGACATGTAACTTTTGTATGTGACAATGTAAGTCAAATCCCCTCAGGATTTACCCTGAAATTCTGTACCACAGTTTGTAGATCCTTTGTCAGTGTCAGCCTTGTGGATGAGTCATGGCCATTGCTTGACCAATTTGCTCTCTGTGTAAGCCTGAGAGAATGTTTTCTCTCCATGTGACTCTCCTTAGGCACACTCTATGTCATCGATCATTTTCCTCTGTGGCCACATAATCTCCTTGATCAGTAAATTTGGGACACAACTGAGTTACAGGATATTACAGTACAGGTTCTTCTATGTCCTATGTCCTCACTGAACTTGAAAAGATAGGGCCAAAATGTTGGCTGTCCTTGCAGCCTGTTTTTCTCTCTAATTTTTGTTCTGTAAACTTAAGTTGTTAACTCTCCAGAAGAGAAGCTTAATGATATTATCCTATAACATAGGCAGTTGAGTTTGACCTCACTATCTGTCTGAATATCAAACATCATAGACAGAGCATGGAACAGGTAATTTTCATCAAGTGTTGATATGTTAAACTTTAAATCCCTACAGAATGTGAAGAAAAGAAAAGATAAAAATATTAAAAATAGGAATAAATACATATTTTAAAACAGAAATTTAGAAATCTAACCATATACAGCATTGTAGCAGGATGGTCCTACAAAATTTTTGTTTCTTGTCTCTTGTTTTCATTTATTCCTTTTCTTTCTTTCTTTCTTTCTTTCTTTCTTTCTTTCTTTCTTTCTTTCCTTTCTTTCTTTCTTTTTTTTTTTGGCAGAACCGGGGATTTAACTCAGGCCCCTGAACTTGCCAGGGAAGCACTTATTCCACTGAGCTATCTCCCAGGCCCATATTATTTTTTTTAGAAATGAAACTTTTAATTGAGAAACAGTGTAACAGTATCTGATATGACATGACAAGCAGTATGCATTTAGAAAACCAGAATGACAGGCATTCCAAGCATGACCCAACCATTATACATTGCTACTTTCAGTGCAGTTGCTTAGTTCACAGGTATGAGGATATATAGTTAGTCAAGGTGAGAATCCTACCAATTAACTACTAGTTTCAAAAAACTACTAGTTTCAATTCTCAGGATCATTATCTTAACCATCTTGTGCATATAAATGTATGGCTTTGCCCCTGTCATGTTTCCCAGCTTTTCTCCTTGCCCTCTCTTTGATGTCCAATCCTTAAGTTCTCACTTTCCTTTTAATTGTGATATACCTTTCTGTTTTTATTTCCTCTTTTGAGTTCTTACACTAGGGACACTATATGATAGTTACATATGTGTGTCTGGTTTATTTCACTTATGAGTATATCTTCAAGTGGCATCCACTTCAATATAAAGGCTCTGAGGTTATCATTCTTTTTTTTTCAATTTTATTTTATTTTTTATTTTTTTGTTTTGTTTTGTTTTTTCTTTCTTTTTTTTTCCAAAGTTTTATTGATAAACAGATAGCAATGAGACAGTTTCAAATCAAATCCGAAGTACAGTTTCCACAAATAATACACTGCATATATTCTTCTTAGTGGTTAACTGCTGTACAAGATGCGGACTTCTGATCCTATTTACAAACACCATTAGAAAAAATCATTCTATTCATTAAGAGAATGCAACTATATATCTATCCTAACCACTTTGAATACACAGATACACAATGGACATTCGTCGGTATACCTCATTTTTTCTAAGCTCTGTTATTGAATATTATAGGTGTGTAAACTCAGCAAAATATTCTAAAAGAGTTCAGTAGCCCATAATAGCATTGTGTCTTCTGTTTAACTGGAAATGTCAGAAATTATTGGCCTGAGTCCCCCACAGCTCAACATAACAGCATGGCTTTATTTCCTATATTTCGTCTTCATACTTTTCTACTGGATGGTTAAGACCAAGGTAAAGCAGGACCTATGCAACAAGAGTTGTAGCTTTTTGGTCTGAGAAGGTCAGTGAAATGCCCTCAGGATTTATCCTGAGATCCTGTACCTCAGATTGTAGAACATTTGTCAGTGCAGCCATGTGGATGAGTCACGGCCATTGCTTGGCCAATGTGCTCTCTGTGAAAGCCTGAGAGAGTGTCTTCTCCCCATGTGACTCTCCTTAGGCACACTCTACGTCATCGATCACTTTCCTCTTTGGCCTCATAATCTTCTTGATCAGAAAATTTGGGACACTACCAAGGTACATGACGTTACAGTACAAGTTCTCATATGTCCTGAGTCTTAATTGACCTTAAATACTCCACTGTATAAAAATGCCACATCTTTTTCAACCATTCCTCAGGTGATGGGCATTTTGGTTGTGTTCAAGATTTGGCTATCACAAATTGTGCTGCTATAAACACAGGTACACATATATCACTATGATATGACATTTTTTTTCTTTTTCTTTTTCTTTTTCTTTTCTTTCTTTTTTTTTGCTGAACCGAGGATTGAACTCTTTCCCTTGTGCTTGCAAGGGAAGTGCTTATTCTACTGAGCTATCTCCCCAGCCCCTGACATGACATTTTCATTTCTTCCGGAAAAATTCCCAATAGGGGGATAGCTGATTTGAATAGGATTTCCAGTCTAGTCTTTTTTTTTTCTAAGAACTTGAGCTGCATTGTGTTGCTATTTATTTTGGTTCTCTCTGTTTTCTTTGTTATGTTTTGTTTTTGAGACAGGATCTCTGTGTAATTCAGGCTGACCTTGACCTCACTATGGAGCCCAGGCTTGCCTCAAACTTGTTGCAATCCTGTCTCTATGTCCCGATTACTGAGATTACAGATGTATGCCACCATCTGGCTTCTCTCTGTTTTTCTGATGTGAACACTCATAGGTATATACTTACAGCCTAGGATTGCTTTTATTGTATCCTATAAATTGTGATATATTTTACTGGCATTATAATTTACCTCTAAGAATTCTCTTATTTTTTCCTTGATTTTTTTGACTTAATTGGTTATTAAAGAGCATGTTGTTTAATTTCCATACATTTGTATAATTTCTTTGTTTCTTTTTCCATTGGTGTCTGCCTTCATTGCTCTATAACCTAATAGTACACATAGCAAAATTTCAATTCTTTTGAATTTAACTTAGCATGATTTTTTGGCTAGTATGTGGTCTATTGTCTCAGTTATGCTCATTGCTGGGACAAATACCTGACACCCAAAATGAAGAAAGGACAGGTTTATTTATCTCATGGTTACTGGAGGTTTCAGTCCTACTTAGCTGGCACCAAGGCAGAGTGGCACATGGAAGAGGGCAGCAGTTCATGGTGGCAGAAGAGAGCAAAACAGCAAGGGAAAAGGGAGGAGTAACATTAACAATGGCTAAAGAGACGAAGTCTATCTCCCTTAAATTGCGTTCAGGCTATCTGCCCCAGGCTGGGTGTAGTATTCACACCCATAATCCCAGTGGATTATAAATTAATCCCAAACTCTAAAAGTCCACCCCATGACTGCATGAAGCTTTGGGGGGACAACTAGACACAAACCATAATATCTATTTTGGAGAAAATTTCATGTGCTGCTGACAAGAATGTGTATTCTGTTGTTGCTGGCTAGAACAGCCTGTATATCTCTACTGAGTCCATTTGTTCAAAGGTTTGGTTTAACTATGATAGTTCTTTGTTCAGTTTTTTTTTAGCTGATCTGTATATTTGTGATAGTGGAGTAATGAGGTCCTCCAGCATAATTGCACTGATGTTTTGTATCTTTTTTGTCCAGTAATGCTTGTTGTATGAAATTAGGCACACCACTGTTTTATGCATATATGTTCATAATTGTTATCTTTCCTGATGAATAACTCTTTTAACCAATATGTAGGTTTTTGTTTCTTCTGATCATTCTTGGTTTAAAGTCCATTCTTGTTTTTTTTTTCAGGTTTCTGTTACATGAAACATTATTTTTCAGCCTTTTAATTTTAATGTATAAATTTTTAGGGGATAAATATGTTTCTTGTATATAGCATAGTGTTATTTTGTTTCTTGAACCATTCTACTAATTTGTGTGTTTTTATTGGAGAACTGGGACAATTGATATAGTTATAAATGATAGATACTGATTTATTCCTGTCATTGTATTATTCTATTGCTTCAGATTTCCTTTGTTTCACTTCTACTTACCTGCTTGCTCTATCCAGTGCATTCATTCTATTGGACCTTTCAGGATTGTTTGCTTCATTGTCTCTTTCTAGAATATCCTGGATAATTTTTTGAGATAAAATCCAAAAACCAGCAAAGAAACAAAGCAAAACAAACCTCCAAACTAAAAAACAGCAAACAAAAACCCTACAATCCAATACAAGGGAAAATAATAATACTCAAAAAATTCCTCTGTATTTCCAAATGAATGGTTTCCTTCTAGTACATACAGTCTTTGGAATTAAGCAAATTACATTCCTCTCTGACCCACTTTACAACCCATGAGTTTGTGAGATAATTCCTCTGCTCTCAAGGAGCCCCGTCTATAAAGAGTGACAATTCTTCAAGTTGTGTCACTTCCTCAGTGATGGTACATGGAGTAGCAATGACACTGTTGGCCTCCGTTAGATGTAGGCAGTGGGATGGAGGCTGAGGCAGACTTCTAGACTCAGTGTCATCACCTTAATATCTACCTCTGAACATGACCTCCCACCATAGAATTCAGGTCCCATATCTTTCCTGACCAAAACTTGAACTTCTCAGGGCATCACAGGTGATCAGGTGATTGATATCTAGCTTTTTACTCTCCCCCATCTGTATTCTGTGGCTGGCTTCCACACAGTTTCTGTGGAATTGTAACATGTTAGTCCCAGAGTAAACCAATAGCATACATTTTCTGTGCTCAGTCTCATACAATCAACCCCTTCCCAAAATGATGCCTGATTAAACTCTGGCAATATGGCAGTTGTTGCCTTGGTTTACTTCTTGAACCCTATTTCACTGTGAAGAAGTCACTCTCAGGGTAAAACCGCATGTTGTTCTTTTTTTGTTCTTCTTTAGTTTACATCAACTATGGGATTTTCTTGTGGTTACTGCTGTTGGCCCATTGATTATTTCTTCCTGCATCAGTTGAATCTTTTGGGATTATGTCTTCTCTGGGAAGTTGACCTCATCCTCAGTCAGGTCTGTTGTTTGGTCATCACCTCTGCAGCCCTGTGCTGAGGGCAACCAATGTGCAAAGCCAGCTAGGAATTGGCAATTTTATGTCCATCCTTGATTTTCTCGTGTCACTCCTGCATCAGAATGAGAATATTGGCTCTTAGCACTGGCTATGAATCTGTAGAAGCAAATCTTATTAACATTTTTTGTTAGTTTTCTTCATCATTTCCCCATCCATTTACTACAGCTTATTTGCTCTAGGAGCACAAAACTTCTTTCCTTTGTTTTATAACTTCTGCAGAATTTATTGCCCTTTATTGAAATGTAATAAAGTCTCTGACTCTAGCCACTTTGAATTTTACCTTCTTTTGTGAAGTCCTTATGTATTTAAAATTTTAAAAATTAATAAAATTCATATACCACTTCTCCTATTCATCTATCTGTTGTTAATTTTCAGGCACCAGCAACTAAATTCAAAGATGGCAGAGGAAGTCCCTCTCCTCAGATGTGGGTGGATATTATGCAAGCAGAGATTTGAAATACACTTGTGTCACTTACTTTGAAGCCTGTTAAATTACTGTCTCTCATCATGAGAAGAGTATTTTTTGCATAGCTTCTGTTTGAGCAAGACAGGAACACGAAGAAAAGACCTGGATTTAATTTATGCCCTTGAGTTAAGTATATCTAAGCCAAGCCTCTGTCAGTAAAATCCAGCTACCTCATAGATGCAAGAAATAAAGCTTATTGTTGAATACCATTGCAATTTGCATATTTGTTTGTTAGGTAGTATTATTATGGCAACAGAAACCTTATATGTTATTATTGCAGGATATTTAAGACTTATTTGTTATATTTCTGATTGCATTAATTTTCCAAAAATTGCAGTATTGTGAATTGGACTGGTCACATGATTGAATTATGTGGCATTGTTACTTATAAGTCACCAAGGAATTATTAGAAAATTTTATCCTTTGGGAAAAGCAAATGGTAACTTTTATTTTGAAGCAACATTATGATTTTTTATTCTTGCCTTTTTACTTTTTCTAATGTTATCTCTTTAATAAGAATTTTACTTGTTCAGAGAGTGATCATCATCAGCTGTACATGGAATGCTAGTTTTCTAAAAGATTGCTCAAATATACTTAGAATTTGTTCACAGTGTGGTGGAGCCACTGCTTTTTAGACTTCAGGAGCTTTTTGCTCCTTGAGAGCTCATCTTGATTACTTAAAGGTTGTAGTTCTCCACTTTTTCTTTGCAAGAAACTATTTCTGAGTGGAACATAAAATAGAAGAAAAATGTGTCTCATTTCCTGTGATTCTTTAGTGTGGGTTTGAACAACAAATTTTTAGTCTTGGTAAAAGAAAAAAATGTTTTGTTAATCTATTTCAAATTCATACAGAGTTGCATTATGAGTGTTCAGTCTCCCAAGTCAGAAAAGAGCAATATGTGGTCCTGGCAGGGCATTGATAAATGGCTCACATGTATGGGGTTTTTTGTTTTCAAAATCATTCTATGTAGATGACAGTTTTCTACTGTATTATATAAAGATGATGAGTTACACTATTGTAGCAACACATCTGGAATGGTGTTTTAAGAAATTTAAAGTTATTCCAGTGATATACTTAGCATATCAATTTTTGAAAAGCAAGACATATAAAAAAGTACAGACAGAATTTATTTAACATGTACAAACTTTAAACTAAAAGTTAAGAACAAAAGTAACCAGCATTTTGTGTTGAATTGTGTCCCTCAAAAAGGTGTGCAGAAGGAGCCTGGGCCTAGCTCAGTCCTTTAAGTGGCTGCTTCCACAAAGCTGTCAGCCTCAGGTGGCTGGAGTTCGAACCTCACAACTCTCCCGCTGGCCAACGTGCCCTGAAGGCATGCGAGGACAAAAAAATCCTTATAATGTACAGCAATTAACCACTAAGAAGAATATATGCAGTGTATTATTTGTTGAAAAATAAAAAAAAGGTGTGCAGAATTCCTGATACCTAGTACCTCAGAATGTGAGCCTATATGCAAATAGGGTGGCTACAGATATAGTTAAGATTAAGTCATGTTGGAGTAGGATGGATTTTTAATTGAGTATGAGCAATGTTCTTATTTAAAGGTGATGTGAAGACATAAAGGAAGTATACTATAAGATGACAGAAGAAGAGATTGATGTTTTAGAACTCCAGATCATGAAATACCAAGGATTACTAGTGTCACTAGAGGCTGAAAGAAAATAATGGAGAAAATTTTACCCTAGAATATTCAGGAGACCATAGTACTGCTGATGCCTTGACTTTGGACTTCTAGCATCCAGAACTGTGAAGTAATAAGTAATTGTTATCTTAAACCACCTAGTTTACAGAAATCTTTTATGGAAGCCCTAGAAAGCCCGCAGAATCCGTGTTTAGTTTTTATTTTTTAAAAAGGGTACAAGTTGCAATTAAAACAGAAAGAATTACAAGTGATACAGAATTTCACTTAACAAAGTAATATGAATTTCACAGTATTATTTTAATACATAGTATTGTCTTCCAACCAGTCATTCATATTTCCAGATATATGTATGTAAAATTGGAAGAAAGAAAGAAATGTATAAGAAATTAAGAAAAGAAAAAGCTCAAACAATTGAAAAAAGGAGGTGAAATAATTTATGTATTACTTACTCTAGAATCAGTGTTTAGAATTTACAAGTACAAACATAAAGATTAAAGACGTGAAAAATACAAAAAGTTACAAAAATGGAAAAACAACATTATCACATGATATTTAGGCAGTGTTTCAAATAGTTTTTTCTTAATATAAATATTACATATAATAAAAATATGGGTGGAATTAAATGTAAGCAAAGCTGACGTAAAGAAAATAAGAAAGAAACCTGGAGATTACCACATTTTCTGAAAGCAAGGATAATCACTGTCAAATTTTGTGCCATAGTCTGCAGTGAATGTAAGCAAAATATATAATTTTCCCTCAGTAGGATTATATTATACACACTGGTCTTATAACAAATACTTACTTTTAGTTCTGAATCTTCAACATGCCATTTTTTAATGCAGAAAAATCAATTTTTCATGCTTATAATTTTGTGTTAAGTTATGTACTTTATAAAGTGCTTCAACAGCCATTATCTCATTTGACAATGAAGGGACATGAACGAAGACAGCTAGAGATTAGTGGTATGTGGCCTATTTGTTTTTATTTAGGGAAACCAATTTTAGGGAAGAAATATTGGGTCACTTGTTACATTAAACTGAGCCACAAAGCGAAGAATTGAAACTTTACTCACCATTACCTTTACCTTTGTCCTGAAACTTCAGAATTTGAAATATTTTTTAGCTCAATATTGTAGAAAAATGAAAGATTATTAAATGAAAGAAATGTTAAACCTATATCCAGGGGCTGGGGAGGTAGTTTAGTAGAATGAGCACTTGCTTGGCAAGCTCAAGGGCCTGAGTTCAATCCCTGGTTCCACCAAAAAACAAAACAAAACAACAACAAAACCCACCCTATATCCATTACGTAGTCATCAAAAGTTGTGTAGTATCCTCCAAGTACTGGAAAATCAAATTCAACAGCATGCCAAAGTATCATGATCAAGGGAAATTTATCCCAGGAATGCATTAATGATGCTACATATGCAAATAAATCAATGAGATAGATCACATTACTGGAGCAAAGAATAAAAGAAAGATCCTTATTATTGAATAAGGATCACTCTAGATATGCACAAAAAATTGACAGTGTTCAACATTATTTCATAATGAAGTTCTCAACACATTGGATAGACAGAATGTACCTTGACTTTACAAAATTTACATAGCAAGCCTGTAGTAATCAATTTTTAAAGTAAAAATCTTAAAGAAAGATCAGGGAAAAGGCAAGGATGCCACTCTCACTACATCTAGTAATGCAAGTAGGCAAGAAAAAGGAAAGCATCCAATGAGAAAGAGGAAAAGGTATCTCTTTTTTTCAGATGGCATGATATTATATAGAGAAATTTCTAAGGTGTATATTAAAAATTATTAGAGCTCATGAAAAAATTCATTAATTTTTCTAGGTACAAAAATCAACGTGTAAAAATCAGTTGTGTGTCTATATACTAGCACAAACTTTCAGAAAGAAAAATTAAGAAAGCAATCTCACAATAGCATAAAAATAATAAATTGAAGGAGCTGAAAGAGCTGTACACTGAAAACTATAAGGTAATGAATGAAATTGAAGAAGTCACATATAATATATGCTGCACTTATGAATTTAAAGAACTAATATTGTTAAAATATCCTTATTACTGACAGTGATTTATAGATTCAATATAATCGCTCTCATAGTTCCAATGGCATTTTCCACAGAAAAAGAAAAAATTCTCTATGATTGCTATGAAACCTTACAAAATATCAAATGGATAAAGCATCCATAAGAAGAACAAAGCTGGAGGCACCATACTTCTTTCTTTCTTTCTTTATTATTTATTTATATCAGGGATAGAAATCTGGACCTTTCACTTGCCAAGCGGATGCTTATGCCACTGAAGTATATCCACAGCTCCAAAGTTTATTTTAGTGTCACAGTAATGAAACCACATGATGTTGGTGCAGAAACAGAGGGCCTAGAGATTATCCATTTATATTAAGTGATTTTCAGCAAGATACAAAAAGCACAGAATAGGCAAAGAATAGTTTCTTTAATAACTACTGTTGGGAAAACTGGATATTCACATGCAGAAAAATGAAATAGACTCTTATCTCATGTCATGTAAAAAAATCACATCAAATGGATTGAAGTCTTAAATGTAATACTCAAAGCTATAAAACTATTAAAAGAAAAAGTAGAGGGAAAGTTCCATTATGTTGACCTGGACAGTAAGTTCTTTTAACCTTTTTTTCTTGTCAGTAATTAAAAAATTAATTTATTGGTACATATGTGTAGCAATAATGTTTACACTCTTTGTAGGAAGTTGGTCAATGCACACAACACATCCTGATTCCTTTTCTCATCTCCTTTCTCTTCCCCTCCTCCCCACTTCACGTGTCACTTGATCCCCTTCCTTTTTTTGCACATGATTTTAATAATAGAATAACCAAAGCATAAGTGATAAAAACAAAAATAGAATTGATTCCTCATCTGTAGAATAAGGATTTTGGTCCTTAGTAAAAACACTGTGCACATGAAGATTTCATGATATGGGACAACATACCTTTGTATATTGAATGCAAGTCAGATTATAAGAAAATATAGGCATATTAAGTGTGAAGACAAAACTGGATAAATCTACATGATAATGTCAACCACTTATAATTATGTTTTGTGTTTTGAGACAGAGTCTCACTATGTAGTTCACAATAGCTTTGACCTCACTATATAGCCCAGGCTGGCCATGAACTTGTGGTGATCTTCCCACCTTGGCCTCCTGAGTACTGGGTTTACAAGTAGGTGTCACCACCCCTGGAGTTATAATTAGGGTTTTAAATTACAGTTCCTTTTAAAATCACTATAGAATAAAGATGGGAGAAAGTTGCTGGATTGTTGAATTGTAAAGAGATGAGGATCTTTTAGGAATAGATGCAAAATATTAGTTTTGCTTGCAAAACACTTTGCCTAGCAGATTAAGTACTTAATTGGTGGGCTTGGCCTTCTGGGGTCTGCCTTACCACATCTCAATGCTCTTTCTTCTCTGTTATGCAATTTTGATATGTAAAAGTTGAAACTTTGGAGCCAAGATGGTAATTAATGTAAAAGAAATAGGGTCCAAGTAATAAAAATGTTGTTTATCATTATTTGTGAAATATTTATAACCCTACTGTATACTAGTAGTGTGCTGAATGCTGGAGTGGTTGTCAAAGAAATAAATGGCATACTTAATACTTTGCAATCTGGTTAGAAGAGCAAAAGATGGGCCTATAGGTAAATGAGCTCCTAGCTTTCTGGCTTATGTTTCATACACTCATCTCTCTAATGAGGACTTATTTTATGTCTGTCATTCAATTCAGGTTATAATTTCCATGAGAATGGATACACATTTTCTCATTTTTCTCTTTATGCATATAGTCTGATTCTCTGATATAAATAGACAGTAAACATTAATAGAGTAAATGGAGAACAATGTGAGAATTTAGGGAGAACAATGTAGGCTGAAATGGGTTCAGGGATCTGTGAGATAGATGAAACTTTTACTATGTCTGAAAAATGGCAGATACATTCAGTAAGAGAGGATTTTAGGGATAGGTAGGGAAAATATTAGAAGCGTTTGCTGTCTAGATCCAGATGGATGAATGAAGAATGTTACAGTTTGTGTCTACTTGTCACCGTTAAGCCTCATGCATTCATAGATGGGGCTTTTCAGAGGTAGCTGGTCCTGGAGTGCATGTTGCTGGGATCAAGGGTGTGTGATTACTAAATCAGTCCACTGATTGATTTTGTACAATTCTAGGCAAGACTAAGGATGTCCTAACTTGGGTGTGAGTGCTACCCTTCAAAAGAGTGCATAAACTGGATGATACAAGGTATAGAAAGAGAATCTTTGGTCCATTGTTTCTTGCTGCCTTCTGCCTGTCATGAACTGTTTCTCCTTTGCAATGTCCATTTGCCATACCACCTGCTTTGGAGCCAGTAGATTATGGACTGAAACCTCTACAAACTGTGAGCCCAAATAAACTTTTCCTCCTATAACTTTGGGTGTTGGGTATTTTGTTTCAGCACTGAGAAAAGTAATACATACAAATGACAAAAGAGACTGAGCTTTGAATTTTGTGTAAGAGGGTGAAAAAATACAGTTATAAGAGATTTATCAACTGAAAGGGAAGGAGGACTTAATAGCAATGTTTTAAAGCAAAAATGAAGATATAGTCAACTTTACAAGTAACTAAATTTCTTTGGAGAAATTACTGACTCATTTGAAGAGTGTAATCAAATTTTAGATGCATATATAGTCAATGATTCTTAAAGAGCCAAGGACATTTAAAAGTGCCAGTTGTTCATTGTTCTCTTTTAAACTGTCAATGATAAAGAAAAACTTAACTCTATAGTAAATCAACTGTGTAATTAATAACGTTATGGTGAGTGATTTAATATACTGACTTGCTTTATCTCCTCAATAATCCTATTGTTATTCTCATTTTACATTTGAGGAAACTGAGACACTAGGAAATTTGAATGACTTACATGTTGTTATATAGCTAGCAAAGAGCATACTTAGAATTTGATTTTGCTAGTCTCAACTTCAAAACCTGAAAGTCAAACTGATGAATTGTGCCTATCTATATTGTGTCTTTGTGACCAATGGATAGTAGCAGAAATTATAATCACAAATTTTAATTCAAAATAAGTTTAAATCATGTACATGAATTTCAAAAGGCAAGAAGTATGGCTAGGATAGGTAAGGAGTAGATAAATATATTTTAATACCTATTTTGTTTACTTTTTATTAGTACATGATGTTTGCAGTACATGGGGACTTGGTACATATACATAACAGCAGTGTATCTTTTACATTAATAAATATTAAAATTTAATTATTTATAATATTTTTTATCACACCTCATTGGTCAACTGTTTATACTACTTCCTGTCAAATAAAATCATGATAGTGTATTTTCATCTACTTTATTAAGCAGATCTGGAGCTTTACAACATTTGGCTCTTCCCCAAAGTAAGAATTTTGATGAGGCCCAGTAAGATAGCTCAGTGGACTAAGCACCTGCTTAGGTAATCACAGGAATGGGGGTTGGATCTCTGGCACCATGTGTTGCATTGGCCCTACCCTCAGGCTGACCACCAAGACTGGGCATGGTGGCATACGTCTGTAATCCCAGGGCTGGGGAGGCTGAACAAGAAGGATCACTATGAGTTCAAGCTACCTAGTGTGACCCTATACCAAATACATAAATTGAAAAAAAAATAATTTCCATGAAAGGTATTATTTTCTTTTCTTTTTTTCCCATAAATTTATTGAGAAGCAAATAGCAATGAGACAGTTTCAAACCAAACTGGTAGGATAGTTTCAATAATTAACACATTGTATACATTCTTCCTAGTGGTTAATTGGTGTATAAGATGGAGACATGATATCCTACTTACAAACACCATTAGAACAAATCCCTCTATTCATTTAAGAGAAAGTAACTATATCGATCCTAGCCATTTGAATACACAGATACAAAATGGACATTCATCTGCATCCCCTTTTTGTTGTTAAATTCCGTTATTTGAATAGTATAGGTGTGTAAACTCAGCAAAATATTCTAAAAGAGTCCAGTAGCCCATAATAGTATTGGGTCTTCCGCTTGACTGGCAATGTCAGAAATTGTTGACCTGAGTCCCCTACAGCTCAACATAACAGCATGACTTTACTTCTTATATTTCGTTTTTATACTTTTCTGCTGGATGGTTAACACCAAGGTAAAGAGGACCTATGCAACAAGAGTTGTAGCTTTTGGGTCTGATAAGGTCAGTGAAATCCCCTCAGGATTTATCCTGAGATCCTGTACCTAAGATTGTAGAACCTTTGTCAGTGTCAGCCATGTGGATGAGTCATGGCCATTGCTTGGCCAATGTGCTCTCTGTGAAAGCTTGAGAGAATCTTTTCTCTCCATGTGACTCTCCTTAGGCACACTCTACATCAACTCAGTAGTGTCCCAAATTTTCTGATTGAGGAGATTATGGGGCCAAAAAGGTATTATTTTCGATCAAGTCAGGCATCAAGGCAACCTCTAGAGAACAGATTGCACAACTAAATATTCATAAAAAATGACTTCCAGGATTGCCTTGGAAAATTCAAGAAGGATACTAAAAGTGTATTTAAAGGACAGGGGAGTATTTTGAAGGGGATTAATGGCAATTTGTATATTACTGTAATAAATTTTAAAGAATTAAATATTAGCCATATTTGATCCTATCTCATATATTTTATACTTTAAACTACAAACTTGTTTTAGACTGCCCATATTTTTCTCAATAGTCATACATAGCTGGTAGCTGTCATATTGGACAGTGTGAGGTCAACAGACTAAATTTCTTAAGAGTGACTGTTATTTTTTTTGAGTGTCAATGTATGTTTTGAGTTTCTTTGTCTTTTTTGCATCTATATCTTACTGTCATTTAGTTTGTCTAAAAACTTTAATGCGTCTACTTCAGTAGTGCATGAATCTTATTGTGCTAATAACAGAGTTCAGGAATTCTAGGTTTTGGGCCAGGGAGATAGCTTAGTAGATAAATGCTTGCCTAGCAAGCGCAGGGTCCTGAGATCAATCCCTGGTACCACAAAAAAAAAAAAAAAAAAAAAAAAGGAATTCTGGGCTTCCTGCTGACTTTGAAACTGGACAGATTTTTATTTATCTATGTCCTGAATATAATTGTATTTTTTGATGGATTAATTTTTTTTTTTTTGGTACCTGGAACTGAATTCAGGTCCTTGTGCTTGGCAGGCAGGAGCTGTGCTGCTGAGTTATATCTCCAGGCCTGGATTACTTTTTTGAGGTGTTTGCAGATCTGTTGATTATTCCTTATTTCTGAGCTCCTGTTTTATTTCTTGGTAAGTGATCTTATTTGCAGCATTGAACTGAATTCTCTAGTGTCTTAGTGGTTAGTTACTTTCTTGTCACTGAGATACTACCCGATACCTACTAATCCTGGGAGGAAAGATTTATTTTCGCTCACAGTTTGGGGGGTTTCAGCCCAGAGGTAGCTGGTTCCAATGCAGTGTAACTTGGCAGAGGAGACTTGTTTTAGGCATATGCGCTCAGGAAGCAGAGAGAGATAAAGAGAGGAGACAGGGAGACACGTTCTCCCAGGCCACATCGCTGGTGACCCACCTCCTCTAATCAGGCTTCTTCTCTCAAAGTCAAAGTTAGCATAAAGTCATGAGAGAGCAAATCCACTGATGTCCCAGAGGCCCCACCTAAGAGTGCATGAAGTTTGGGGGAGCACCTACATATATATCATGACAGCTTCTCTTTATTTCATAATTAAATTCTAATTCCAATCTCAGGAATTTTAGCAATGTTCATGTTTTCTGATTGATTCTCAGGGTCTAAGTAATTAACACCTTCTCACTATGCCTGAAGAATTCCTATATGTGGCACAATTATATTTTCCAAAATTACTTCACTTCTGTGGTCATTATTTGCCACATTCAGATTGAAGTACACCTAGTTGCTGAAAACTGAAATAAGAGCAGTAACAGCAAGTAGTGCTAGAGAAAGATTGATGCAGTAAAGTCTGAAAGTCCATGAACATTGTATTTATGTTGAATAATTCTATTAGCACTAATGAAAAATACAATATAGATTCATTTCAGCTATGTATACTTAAATATGTTACACAAATATATCTATAAATACACACACATATATAACATATACATACATAAAGCATACACTAAGAACAATATATATAAAGAAAACCTAATTATTACATTTCTTCACTAAAACTTCAGGAATTTCTTGGTAATCAGAGCCATTTCAAATGATCAAACAGTTTAAATTAAGTAGGTTATTGAGAAGCTATTGAAATACTGAATATTGGTTGTAAAATTAAGAAAACTTTTCTGACTAATCAATAGTGTTGTTGTAATGAGTTTCATTGGCTTAAGAAGAAATGATAGCAACATCTTGGTCAGTTAGATAAAGTATAACTTTGCTTTATCTATTAGCTGCTATTATACTGAAATATAGTGATATCTCAAGGGAGTAAAAATTGTATGGTTCTTATACTAAGTGGCCATGGTTATATAGTGCACAACAATTTTTGGGATATTCTAACTCTCTATTGTGTTTACACAGAATTTTGGGGTTAATCTTGCTACCCACTGGATGTCACTGTTGCTGCACTGAAAATGTCAAATATTCAAGCATTTTTCAGTCCCCCAAAAGGCATATAAGAAAGCTTCAATTAGGAATATCAGTGACAATGCTGTAAGATGGAATAGAGCAGACCAGTAGTGAGGTTTTAGGGTTGGTAATTAGAATGTTAGTCTATACTGGTCTTGATTTTAACCACAATGACAGCGGATAAAACACTTTCATGTTGAGACTAAAGCTTCTTGTGGAGTGACCCTGAGCTGTCTTTGATATCACAGTGGTGTTTTCATCATTCTGAAGCAGGACAGATGTTTTTACATCTGTTCCTTCTAATCTCAATGAGGGTTGAAAGGAGTCTTGCTTGATTGAGTCCCTTTAGATAAGGAACATAGAAATGATATTTTTTAACCTTGATGTGACTGGACTGGTAAGTAACAAGTAAAAGAAAATATCTTTCTTTTGATTGTTTGTAAAAGTTTTCCACTCCAGTGTTACAGAATTCATCTATATTCAAACTGTCAAATCTTCTCAAGAATTAAGAGTACAGTTTTTGTTAGCTTCATTTTTTGTTTACATTTGGTCATTTGATTTGCTATGATTTATTTCTTTGTAATAGACATGCTGAAGCACTGGATTCACAAAAGAGCTATGGTGCTTCAAGTTTATTTATAGTTTCAAAAGAATTCAAACAATTGTATGCAGTTTACATAGGAAATGATATGGATATAAAGTATTAGAATTTGAAATTAGTGTATTTACCTTTCTATCAGATGACTTTGCCTTTCTATGGTTGAATTTATTGAGCTTTCTAATGCATGCTATATTTAAGTGACTCTGAGAATATTATCTTTTCTGCTAAATTTGTTGAGAGTATGTTGATTGTTTTATTCTCTTCAGCATCTTCACTGTTCAGCATAGTATCAGTTGTACAGTAAATATTCAGTAGTGTTGGTAAGATTGGATTTGACAGCTCACTAAGTGAAGGGTTGTTAAGATGGACTAGATATCTTTTGTTGTTTCTGAAAGCCTACTAACACAAACATTAGAAGAAATTTTTTATGGCACTACTACTTACAAGAGGAGTTTAATATTTCTTTCATTGGTTTGTGTCATTTACTTGAGTTTGGGGTCACAGAGTAATATAACTTAAGGAGAAATTGTATATCAAAAGGCAACCTTAGCTGAAAAGAGTACATTTTTTTTTCTATGCGAGATGGTTAAAATGTTGTCTTTGTTTACATGGGCTTTTAAATTTATTATCTTTGTATGAGTATGTGAAATTGTAAGAGAGGAGATGACCCACTAAAGATGTTGCATCTCAAAAGGAGGTCTGCAGACATCAACCTGTGTATCACTTGGGGAAAAAGTCTCAGGCACCTGGATCAAAGTCTGCCTTACAAGATTCTAAGGTCGTTTATGTGCTCATGAAAGCTTCCAAGCACTGATTTAGGCTGTTGCATTAGCAATAGGTCAAGGAAGTGTGGCAGCATTTATTCAGAAGAGAATAAAGTTTTATTGTCAAAAGAGTAAATCCTTAAAGTGCTATTTACTGGAGAGCGATTAATGAAGATAAATAGGAGAAATGCTGTAAGTGAAATTTTTACAAAGCAGTTTGGGAAAAACTTACTAGCACATTCAAGGAGCCATCCTGAGTTAGCTTATACATGGAAAATGTGAACAAGTTCAGACTGATCCTTGCTCATCCCTAGCTGCTTAATTTCCACCAAGAAGCTGTTCCATTGACTTTTCAAAATCAAATGAGTCTTGGTGACATTCCTCCACTCCCCCCTTAATTCTGGGGCAGCAAGAGGCAGAATGTTGCTTCATTGCCAGATATTTCTTTGAGAAAACAGATTGCTCACTTTTTATAATAATATTTTCCACCTTGCCTTGCCTCAACCCACAGATCACTTCCATAATGAGAAGACCAAGGACCTGTGGACTCTGCAAAACCCTCACTTGACAAGATGCCTGTGAATGGTGATGCACAGATGGGCTGGGGTGAGCTGAATTCATTAGTGCACACACATTACAGCTTTGTTTATTATTAATAACATGGAAGACATTTTTCTTAACTCTGGAACTGAATAAAGTAATAACTCCATCATAAGGGAAATAGGAATTAGAAAATATAAATATTTGTCACCAAAATTCTTGTTTTCCTAGGGAGAAGGAAATGAGCATGTAATTTTTTTGAGAGCCAGTGCCAGGAAAGCAAAAGCTTTAAATTTTTTTCATTAATCAAGCAGATTGATTGCTGTGGGTTCTAGAAATCTCAACAGTTTTCTTAATAGAGAGAGATGCAGTGACTGAGCACAGTTGACATACACTTTGAGACCCACAAGCTTGGCCAAAAGCCACTTGCAAAATTGACTACTGTCTATTAGAAGTAGTAAATAATAAAATCTGGTAGCTCTGTTCATAGAACAGTACTATTTTGTTTTGTTTTCCTAGGCTAACTACATGATACAGCAAGAAAGCTGTAAGACTGCGTTGCCTCACACAGCAAACTGGTTCATTTCAGATTTCCTAACATTAAAGTTGTGTTTAAAAAATTGTGAGTAAATAAAGATGTATTATGTATATAATATTTTCTTGGTATAAAATGGTGCTCTTGAAGCAGTCAATGGCCTTTGAACTCTGTTTTTTTTTCAAACCATGACCATTTAATTAAATCACAAAATTTGAGATGCACACCTAAGATATTACCTTCTTATATTATTTAACTGCAAATAGAGATTCTTTTCAGGGCATCAGAGCAACGAAGGTAGAATTATCTAAATAAACTTTTAATGCCATTCTTAAAATATTATAAATGAGCTATATTGAGAATAAACTTAAATGTTACTTTTTTTTGGGGGGGGGACTAATGATAAATGATAAGGTAGAATAGACTTCAGCAGATTTCCTATCTGTAGGTCCCTAAATTAAGTTTGCACTGACTTTATTTTTTTTTTGTATTAGGGTTTTCTTTTTTTTTTCAAAGTTTTATTGATAAACATCAATGAGACAGTTTCAAATCAAATCGGAAGTACAGTTTCAACAAATAACACACTGCATATATTCTTCTTAGTGGTTAATTGCTGTACAAGAAGTGGACTTGTGATCCTATTTATAGACACCATTAGAACAAATCATTCTATTCATTAAGAGAATGCAACTATATATCTATCCTA
>NW_004524617.1:12009168-12013109 GCF_000260255.1 Octodon degus | reverse complement strand
TACAATTCAATGAAAATTCAAGCACAACTTATCGTAATTTATGGAACACGATGAAAGCAGTTCTCAGAGGGAAATTCATAGCTGTGAACTCACACATTAGGAAAACAGAACGGGAACAAATAAATACCTTAATGTTGCACCTTCAAAAACTAGAAAAGCAAGAGGAAACCAAACCCAGAGCACAAACATGGGAGGAAATCATAAAGATTAGAACACCAATTAATTCAATTGACACGAAGAAAACAATTCAAAAATTAAAAAAGCAAAAAGCTGGTTCTTTGAAAGATTAAATAAAATCGATAAGCCCCTAGCTAACCTCAACAAACAGAGGAAAGAAAAAATTCAGATACAAGCAATAAGGAATGAAAAGGGTGTAATTACCACAGACTCAGTGGAAATTCAGAAGATTATCAATAGCTACATTGAGAATCTTTACTCTCACAGAATAGAAGACACAAAACAAATGGACAGATTCCTAGAAAGGTACAAATTACCAAAACTGAATTGACAAGATATAACCACTCTCAATAGTGCAATAACAGCCAATGAAATAAGAGATGTAATTAAAAACCTACTGGCAAAGAAATGTCGAGGTCCGGATGGATTCACAGCTGAATTCTACAAGACATTTACAGAAGATGCAATCCCTATATTCCTCACAGTCTTCCATGAAATTGAAAAGGAAGCAATCCTCCTAAAATCCTTCCTGGAGGCAAGTATTATACTGATACACAATTCAGGGAAAGACGCAACTAAGAAAGAGTACTACAGGCTGATCTCCCTCATGAACACAGATGCCAAAATCCTCAATAAAACAGTAGCAAATAGAATACGGCAAATCATCAAGAATATCATACATCCTGCGCATGCAGGATTCACCCCAGGGATGCAACGATCGTTCAATATTTGAAAATCTATAAATGTAATACATTATATGAATAGAGAGAAAACTAAAAATCACATGATCATCTCCATTGATGCAGAAAAGGCTTTTGACAAAGTCCAAAACTCAATCATGTTCAAAGTCCTACAGAAAATTGGAATAGATGCCCTCTACTTCAATCTGGTAAAAGTCATTTATGAAAACCCAACAGTTAACATAATCCTAAATGGGGAAAAACTGAAATCTGTCACTCTTATATCTGGTACAAGACAAGGATGTCCTCTATCACCACTTCTATTCAATATAGTTCTGGAATCATTAGCTACAACCATTAGACAAGAGAAAGAAATAAAATAAAATAAAAGAAATAAATAAGAATAGGCAAAGAAGAAGTTAAATTACCTTTATTTGCAGATGACATGATACTTTACTTGGAACATCCAAAAAACTCCACCAAGAAGGTACTAGAATGAATACAGAAATTCAGTAGCATAGCAGGTTATATAGTCAATACCCAAAAGTCAATAGCATTCCTCCACACAGACAACAAAAACACTGAGAGGGAAATTATAGAAACAATACCTTTTACAATAGCACCGAGGAAAATGAAATACCTTGGAATTAATCTAACTAATGAAGTCAAAGATCTTTTCAAGGAAAATTACAGTACTCTGAAAAAAGAAATCATAGAGGATTTCAGAAAATGGAAAGATGTTCCATGCTCCTCTATAGGAAGAACCAACATTGTGAAGATGGCCATACTCCCAAAATTGCTGTACAGATTTAAAGCAATTCTTATCAGACTACCACCTATATATATCAAAGGTCTAGTGAAATTATTCCCAAAATTTATTTGGAACCAGAAAAGACCTAGAATTGCAAAGGCAATTCTGGGCAATAAAGACAAGGCAGGAGGCATTACAATTCCAGACTTGAAATTATACTACAAGGTTACTGTGATAAAATCAGCATGGTAGTGGTGACAAAATTGACCTGAGGATCAATGGAATAGATTAGAAGACACTGAAGCCCCTACGAACACACTCAGCCACCTCATCTTTGACAAAGGGGCCAAACATACTCACTGGAAGAAAGATAGCCCTTTTAACAAATGGTGCTGGAAAAACTGGCTCTCTATATGCCCAAAACTGAAGCTTGACCCAGGTCTATCACCATGCACTAAACTAAAGTCAAAATGGATTAAAGATTTAAACATTAAAGAGGAGACATTAATCTCCTGGAAGTGAAATTGGGAGGAACTCTTGAAGACACAGGGATAGGCAAAGAGTTCATGGACAGAAATCAAATCGCACGGGAGACAAGTGAAAGAATTAACAACTGGGACCTGCTCTTACTGAGAAGTTTTTTCACGTCAAAACAAATTACCAACAAAGTGAAAAGGCAACCCACAAATTGGGAAAAAATCATGACAAATAAGTGCTCAGACAAAGGTCTGCTGTCTAGAATCTATAAAGAATCAAAAAACAATCGGGCCCCAAAATTTAAAGACCCAATCCAGAAATGCGCATGTGAAGTGAACATACACTTCTCTGAGGAAAAAATTAAAGAAGTGAATAAATATATGAAAAAATGCTCCACATCACTAGCCATCCTCGAAATGTAAAGTAGAACAACATTGAGATATCATCTCACCCCAGAAAGAATGGCTATCATAAAGAAAACACCCAACAGCAAATGTTGGAGAGACGGTGGGGAAAAGGAACACTTTTTCCCGCTGGTGGCAATGTAGACTGGTGCAACTGTTATGAAAATCAGTATGGAGACTCCTAAGAAAATTTTCACTGGAAATCCCTTTTAAACCAGCTATTTCTCTCCTGGGAATTATCCCTGAGTATCTGAAAACATCATATCATAATGATATATGTGTGTCTGTATTTATACCAGCACAATTTGTGATAGCCAAATCTTGGAAACAGCTAGATGCCCATCACCTGATTAATGGTTGAAAAAAATGTGGGATTTCTACACAATGGAGTGTTATTCAGCTACTAAGAATGATAAATTCGAAGGCTTTGTATTGAAGTGCATGCCACTTGAACATACATTCACAAGTGAAATAAACTAGACACACATGTGTAAATATCGAATCGTCTCCATTGTATTAGAACTCAAAAGAAGAAATACAAATAGGTATAATACAAGTAAAAGGAAAGCAGCCTCTCAAGGGCTAACTAACCAATTCGGGGAAAGGGGAAGAGCTAGGAAACTTCAATGAGTCAAGCCATACAGTTATATGGAGAAGATGGGCAATGCAATTATCCTGAGAATCTTCAGGAGATTTTTTAATCTAGCAGTTCATTGGAAAGATTCTCAATTCGACTAATTATATATATGGATACCTGTGAACGAAGGAATTGCATGCAGTTGGTAATTTGTAATAGCAGTTTCATGCTTGGAGTGCCTTTCATTCTGGTCTTCTGAATATGGGTTTCTTGTCATGACATGACAGTTGCTGTTACGGTGTATCTCAGGTAGATGGTTGTTGAAGAAGGAGAGGGTAGTGAATGAAAGCAAGTGACAGGAAGAAGAATAATGTGGGACTGTCTTGCTTTAAGGTTGTATATGGTGAGATTTTTGGACTTATGTGTAAACATAAGAAGTATATAATTCTTTATGCTTATTTTTAAATTATATTCTAATTTTTAATTGTTTTTGTCTTATTCTGTAGGGACTTAAAGTTCAATGTATCAATACTTGATGAAAAATACCTGTTCCATGTTATACCTAAGATGTTTGATATTTAGATAGATAGTGAGGTTAAGCTTAACAGCCTACGTTGTATGGTAATAACAATAAGCTTGTCTTCTGTATGGTTAACAACCTAAGTTTGCAGACCAAAATTAGAGAAAAAGGAGGGCTGCAAAGAAAGCCAACATTTTGGCCCTAGCCTTCTAAGGTCATTTAAGACTCAGGACATATGGGAACCTGTACTGTAACATCATGTAACTCAGTAGTGTCCCAAATTGTCTGATAAAGGATATTATGGGGCCAAAGCAGAAAGTGATCAATGATGTAGAGTGTGCCTAAGGAGAGTCAC
>NW_004524617.1:12000745-12009068 GCF_000260255.1 Octodon degus | reverse complement strand
TGTAGCTTTTTGGTCTGAGAAGGTCAGTGAAATGTCCTCAGGATTTATCTTGAGATCCCATACCTCAGATTGTAGAACCTTTGTCATGCACTGACTTTAAATACTGGTGGTTGGCCGGCCAGATAGCTCAGTGGACTAAAACGCCTGCTTAGGCAGAGCACAGGGGCTGGGGTTCGATCCATGACATGCCATGTTTGTCCCACCCCCAGGGCATGCTGAGATGGCAATAGAGACTGGGTATGATGGTGGGTGCCTATAGTCCCAGTGCTTGGGAGGATAAACACAGGTGGATCACTACGAGTCAGTTCTACATAGTGAGACCCTGTAGACCCTGTACTAAGTACAAAAAAGAAAAATACCAATGACTTTTTTAGGAATGAGAGATCTGTGTTGCTGAGTATCTACACTTTAATGCAAAGACTGATATTTACTTTTTCAAAAGGTTCAATCTCACTAACATGTAAGCCCTTAGCAGACCCCTAATAAAAGGCCAATTTGTAAAACTGGGCCATTTTAGTGTTTTTACAATTTAGTAGATAGTGCTCTTGATGAATGTAGTCATGAGGGTTGTTCAGCAGTATTGAAGTTATGGTTTTCCTGATTGGTCTATAGTCTTCAATAAGTGTAGCAAGTAATTGTATGAAACATCTGTCAATCTAGTAAACTGCACTGATGTATCCATAATTTTCAACATTGTTGGTTATCTGGGCATGTTTACTCCAAATTACCTTGCCTCCTTTTATCACAAGGCCCAACTCATTCACATTCACCTCAATCACTGTTCCTTTGGTAATAACACCTGAAGTTGTATACATTGGCAATGAAGGGTTCTTTTTCACACCAAGTATTCTCAGGCAGAAGTTGGCTTTCCGTTCATGATGTGTTACATGGGCCTTCATAAAATGTGAGCTATTGGCCTAATGAATCTTTCCTAATTAGGTGGTTTTCTTGTAAAGCCATCTCCAACAAAGCAGACTTTAGTAACCATCTTCTTCCATGCCTTCTTTATTCTCTTTCCAGTTCAAATAACTTTTAACACTTCTGTTTCTCCTTGGGCACAAACCTTCAGCAGAGGAACTTCCCATTTTCCCTCCTTTTCTTTTTTCTATTTTTTAGGGAAGGGTCTAGAGGGTGTTCAGGGTCTCACTACTAGGTTGGACTCCTAGTAATCCGCCTGTTTATAGCTTCCCAAGAGCTGGAATTACAGGTGCTCACCACCACACCTAGTCTCAATTGCCACCTCACAACATCCCTGGGGCAGGGCCAGCACAGCAGACTTGGGGATTGAACCTCTGGGTCCTGCACCTGCTTGTAGGTGTTTTAATCTGCTGAGCTACTTGGCTGGCCTCCTTTTTGTTTAATCATGTTGGAAAGTACTTTTGTGCACTATTGTCCCTCTCTGGCCAGCAAGCAGGCAGGTACTGCTCCTTGTGGAGTCTTTTCATCATTCTTTTATTTGGTGTTTCTCTTTTCATGCATCTTGATAGACTTCTTCACTTGTATTTTCTGTGCATAGCACTGTTTGTGGTAGAGCTTAGCCTTCAGGCTAATCATTTTTTTTTTGCCTTCTTTGAATGTTCCTGAGCCTCTTAACTTTCCTTCTTTCTCTTTTTCTCATGGTAATCTAAGTGGTACCCTTAAAGTTTACAGTGTAATTCAATATATTCATTCTGTGGCATGATGACAGCTATGGAGCCCCCGAGGAGAGGCTCAGGTGTGCAAAGAATAGTCCTAACTTTGTAGTGTCCCAGACTCACTGGTTTTCAAACTCTTTGGCAAATGTAACCAGCTCTTTCACAGCCAGGAATGAATTTCCTCAATTTATGTATTTATTTTTTATTGTTTAATCCTAATGGAAAAATACAGAATTAATATGAGTTTATAGTCCTATTGCCACTGGAGCCAATAATGAACATGACTTTGAACCATTTTTTCTGTTCTTCTGGGCCTCAGTTTTCTTGTTTGATGAATGATAAAGTTGAAAGTAGGGCTTCTGAGCACCAATCTTGTATTAGAATTTTTCTCCTTAACTCTATTGCTTGTCTTGATTTTCTTATGTGAAACCCTATCCTTGGAAACTCATAACTTTGGCACAAAACTGTCACAAATTTAATTTATTTGTGTTTTTACTAATTTCTATCTATTTTATTCAGCTGAGCTCTATTTTATCTTCATTTTATATTACTTGATGTTCATTGGTAAGCCATGAAATAACATGATTTGACATGTCTCTCAAATTTACCATAACTGCTACTGGTATCACATTTTGTTTTCTTTGTGGCTATGTTTGTTGAGTTTGTCTTTGGCACTAGGTCCTCACTGAATGAAGGAATCCTGCAGAAAGAATCTTATACCTTTCTCCATAGAGGAACGAAGACAAAAAAATATGATGGACAGAGATGATTCAGAACAAAAAATCCATTCCTTTTAATTATCTCTTATTCAACATTTGTGTTTTAATGTTTACCTTAAGCTTATGTGTGTGATGTCTATTAAAGGGCATATTGACTTCAGTACAATAAAGACAAAGAATATGCTGCATACATTTTAAATACCAAATTAGTAATTTTTGTTAAATTGAATTAAGAAATAAACAGGCCATATTTCATAGGTGATTTGAACTATTCTAAGAACAGCAGATAATGCATTTCCCATTTTTCTAACTTTGTTTCTACCATTTGAAGTTATTTAAATCTCTGGAAATACAATTTACTAAATGCTACACCAGGAGAGTGAACAAGTTAATGCATCTCTCAAATATCTACATTCTTTTGGTAGGGAGCAACTAATTCCTTGTATTATCACACCCCATTTATTATATAAATATCAGTATGGCCACCACTATCATCATGTCACTTTTACAGCTTCTCTTCAACTTTAATCTTTAATAGTGCATTTTCACTGGTAGTAATTTTAAATGAATTTATTCACCAGCACTCATTCAAATACCTCTGCAATTCTGGGCCAGTATTTTGCACTGCTCTTGCATTTTCAAGATTCATTTTCTAATCAGTGAAATCATTTACTTCTCTCCAGTGCTAGGCCAGGAGTAATGGAGCAGAGACAGTTGTTAGCTGCTTTTTCCTCTCATCTTTCTTACAAAGGCAAAAAAGAACACCTTAACATAATCTTTCTTCATCCCACAAGGAAATAGACACTAATCAACATGGAATTCTACTCCCAAGTTCAGCAACTCAATTGTCCATAGTGTCATAGTGCTGACCATTACATGGGCTGCTAATCATGAATTCTCCTTAAAAGAGTGGCAAGCACCTTTGGTATATACCACGTTTGAACTGATGCACTGCCTGGACCATCAGAAAGGAGATGTAATAATGAGGGAAAAAGTGCTCCATGTCTCTTTAAAATTTTCATCATATGGTGTGACTTAGAGCCTTGTGAAATGCCAAACAGAATGTTCTGCTTTTACAATGATAAAATTTGACAGATTTGCATTATTAACAAGGAAATAAATATGGAAGACTTAGGCTTCTGTGAAGTTTTAAGCAATAATATTTTCAGGAGTAAAGATCTGATAAATCACTGACCCTCTAAAATGCCTTAGGAGAGCAACTGTATATAACCAAGCAAGATGATGATACATATTAATTAGTAGTTGTTTGACATTTTGTGGAATAGACTATGGAAACCAAATTTTTATGTATGTTGCTTTTAAGTTACTTGTATATTGGTGAAATTATGCAGATTGAGAGGAGCAGAACCATAAAATTGACATGTCTACCTGCATCTGAGATAAATTCAATGTTATCTTGTCACACCCTTCCCATTAAACTTGACTGTTCTTTCAGTAGTCTTTAGTGGTAACCAAGATGACATAGGAAATGGGATTCAACTTCTACTTTGTCTTATTATTTCAGATGGTTAGATTATAAATTTTCTTTTGATGTTTGTCCTTAGGAAAGACCATGAGAGAGCTTAAAGATTGTTTTAGAATCAGTTTGATTTCACCAAAGTATTCTTTCCACAGGTTGATCGTTATCTGATGCTTTGCAATATCCAGGCAACTGTTCATTATTGAGACTGATGGGAGGCAATAGAGACACAGAAAATAGCTGCAAATGACCCAAAGACTATTACAATCGGATTTTGAATGTAAATTAAAGCATTTTTATTTAAATATTTAAAATAAGTGGTCTGGTCATCCACCAATACTTGAAGTGTTCTTTTTCTCTCTATTCCAAGTTAGCTCCCTTTTTTGGATATTTTATATCACTATACATTCTCCATTCATAGTTTCTCCTATGGCTATAAGTTCACTATATTGAGCTTTGTCTTCTGCTATTTCATAAGGACTGGATAAAGTCTGTTTCCACTCATGGTTTTGACCTAATTGGTCTCAAGTAGTGCCTGGTACATAGTGGAATGTTGACTCATTGCTGAATGAAAGGCATGAACACTGGCCATTTTATAACAAGTAGTAAAAGGAATAGTAATAGTCTTCCTCTGTCTACAAAATGATTGAAGTTATTCTAGGAAATGTAGAACATACACATACGCAGTAAATTAGTCATAAATTCACCATTCAGAGACAATTACTGGAAAAACTTTGGTATGTATCCTACATCCTTCTAGTACATTTTCTTTGCCAGCATTTACCCTGATATAAACACATTTTGTCTTTCTTATCTGTATGAAAAATATTGTTGGTGAACTAACTTTCACTCTTCTATATAGTATGCATTTTCACATATTTATTATTATATAACATTTTAAAATTGGTTATAAAATGTTCTTGCAAAATATGAATTTTTGTGTTAAATTTTGTAAATTTTTCCATGGAATGTGTGTATCACAGAGAGTGTGTAAGAAGAGAATTTAGCTTCTATTTACATTTTCTTTTTTAAATATCACAATTGTATATATTCTTGCATATAAAATAAGAAAGAAATTACATTGTTACTTAATATACAAACTGGCACAGATGCACCCATTTAGCTCACACATGAGCTGAGTTCTATATTACCAAAGAATAGGATCAGTTTCACCTTCAGCTGCTCCCAACAGGTATGCAGGTAGAAGAGAAAATTCAGAAGAGGCCTTACAATGACTAATTTATTTGTTGATTTAGTCTGTTGTAGTATATTTCAGTTGATTTGTGCCCTGTTAAGTGTATTTATAGATTACATGTTAATTGTATTATATATTAACTGATCTATTTTATCTCCAAATGAACCACTGAAATGAAAGAAATTTTACCAAGAATTGAGGATTAAGACACTGTTTAGAATAGAAGTACAAACCAGTCACAAGGAAATGGCAGAGTTTGGCTCCTCTGGCTGTGTCATTTCTTCTTTAGTCACATTGCCAGGTATAAGCAATGATACCTAATCAGTTCTAATGCAATATTCTCAATATTCTCTGGTATTTATATTCTCTCTCTCTCTCTCTCTCTCTCTCTCTCTCTCTCTCTCTCCCTCCTCATCTCTCTCTCTCTAAAGTTTTTCTATAATATGTAGTTGATTTTTATGTATGTGTGTGCATTCAATATAAAGTTTGTGTTTTAAGACTAAAAAAGTTAATTCTTTTCAAAACAAACATGTATAATGAAGACAGAAGCTCTGAAATTTATGTTTTGGAATACCTTTTCTTCACATAATATTTCTGTTACTAAAAACCAATATCATATATAATTATCACACATTCATACTTACACTGGAAACAGAATTTTCTAACACATTTATAAATCTTCCAAAGAAGATTCTTCATGATATTTGAAAATAATAGTTAAAAATATGGAAAGAGTAGCATAATATTAAGGAAGTTGAAATTTTATAGGCTTACTTGCCCCGGAATTCATTGTATACCATTGGCTATTGGTAATAGAAATAAATTTTTGTTTTGTTAAGCAAAAAAACATTTCTTTCACTCATTGTTGCAGAAATATGTGGCATGTCTTTTTAAATTACAGGAGTTTTAAAAACTATGACTTATAATAAATTGCACATAGAACTAGAATAACAAATTGCTATATTATAGTATTGAAGTAACACTGAAAAAGATGAAGTATATTCGACCACATTAGTCTTCTTAGAAGAGTTATAAACATGAAATTTAGGGTAGACAAACAGGTTTTTGTTGCCATTCAAGAATGACAAAATTTATTTTGAAGTATTGTTTTTATAATTGTTAGTTTACTTAATAATTTTGAATTTGGGGAATGTTTTGTTATTTGTGACATCTTCAATGCACATTGTAAATAAAATATATTGAAGAAATGAATTTTTAAGCAAAACTGGTTACATTTATTGTGGGAAATTGATACACATACATAACACATCTTAATTCTCTTTCCTTTTTTTCTTCATCCACTACATCCCTTCATCCTCCCCTCCTTAGGAATTTGATCCCAAGAAGTATGGCTTAGAAGGGACCATAGGCTGTGGAACAAGCAGACCAGGACTACATTTGAGAAGGGTAAACATGAAATCCATGGGCATCATTTTTTTGTCACAAGCTTTCTGGAGGATCAACATGGACTTGAGAACCAAATGGATGAAAGACACACAGAGGTCATGAGACCTCCAGATGCCCCTGCTGGCTCTCATGTGTCTTGGGTCACTTGTGGTCAGTCGCTTGTCACAGTTACCAGGGAAGACATGAATTTTAATAATGAGACTACAATAAATATTTAGTGTTACTACTATATGCAAAATAAAAATGAAGATAGAAATTGATGGATAAAGATTGACAAACAAATCATATTCCATAATTGTATGTGGGAACAGGTCACCACAATTATTTGAAAAAAATGTTCTGCTAAGTAATTTAATTTCATAAATTATGTCAGTTGGAGAATACAACTGCGTATATTTATGGGTTACAATGTGTTGTCTTCATCCATGTATATATTATAGAGTCAATCAAGCTAATTAGTATGTCCATCACTCTATGCATATATTTTTTTCTGGGAGATAAAAATGTAAAAAATCTAAGACATTTTAAGCCTTCACAATTCCCAGTCAAACACCTTAATCTTTGGGCATTAGTACTAAAGCCAGATATGACTTACCTTTGCATTAACAATAGTAAGATATTGATAATAACTTACTGACCTCAAAGATCTTGACTCTGATCCTTCAGAAATCAACTCACCTTCTCCCACACAAAGGTTGCATGTCCTGTTATATAGATCTTGCTTTATCTTGGTCTTAACAAGCAGAAAAGTATAAAAACAAGGTATAAAAACTAAAGCCACATTAATATGCTCAGCTATAAAAGGCTCAGGTCAACATCTTCTGACACTGCCAGTCCTATGGATAACCCACAACTAGTATGGACTACTGGACTATATTAGATTATTTTGCTGAATTAATGCACCTACAATATTTAAATGTCAATGGAATATTCAACTCTACTTTACTTGCAAGACCCAAAAAAACTCCACCAAGAAGTTACTAGAAGTGATACACATAGACCCAGTCCTAGCCCAGGCCCATTGAGTGTGTGGGAGCACTTCCAGCTACCCTGTGCCAGTGGGACCTACTGGTTCCAGCCCAGGCGCAGCATGGGTGAGACCCACTTCCACCCTTTTGGGACCCTCTCCACCACTCTGCAGCACCTCCCCTACCAAGCCCACCAAGTAGGAATTTCTGCCACATTGCAGGAACCCCCAGACCCAGTCCTAGCCCAGGCCCAGTGAGTGTGTGGGAGAGATTCTCATTACCCTGCGTTGGCGGGACCTACTGGTTCCAGCCCAGGCACAGCATGAGTGAGACCCTCTTCCACCACCTTGGGGTTCCCCCCACGACTCTGCAGCACCTCCCCTACACCATTCGCCAAGTAAAAATTTCTGCCGTGTTCCGGGAACACCCAGACCCAGTTTTAGTCCAGGCATAGAGAGTGTGTGGGAGAGCTTCCGGCTACCCAGTGCCAGTGGGAACTTCTGGTCCCAGCAAAGATGCAGCATGGGTGACACTGTCATTCACCATCTTGGGAAACCCACATAATTTCATAGTACCCCGCCACACCCTGCCCACAGAGTAGGAATTACTGTCGGGTTCCAGGAACCCATAGATCCAGTCCTAGTCCAGGCCAGGTGAGTGTGTAGGAGGGCAGCCTCTCCCACCTACTCCACCTTGTCCACTCTAGGCTCAGCTCAGGCCTGGCATAAAGGCCTGGGGTGTATCCCTGCAGCTAATCCCTGCAGAGAGGGTAGAGGATAGAACGACCCAGCTACACCAGGAGCAGAAAATCTTGCCAGAGGGGCACAACAAGTTCACCCCCAAGGGCAGTAATGGGAAGGAGCTGAGCACAGCAGCCGGACCCAAGCCAGGCACAGCTGAATAAATCCAAACTTTGTAGA
>NW_004524617.1:11987772-11994456 GCF_000260255.1 Octodon degus | reverse complement strand
TGCTTTACCTTGGTCTTAACCATCCAGCAGAAAAGTATAAAAATGAAATATAAGAAGTAAAGTCATGGTGTTATGTTGAGATATAGGGTACTCAGGCCAACAATTTCGGACATTGCCAGTCAAGGGGAAGAACCAATACTCTTATGGGTACTGGAGTCTTTTAGAATATTTTACTGAGTTTACACACCTATAATATTCAAATAACGGAACTTAACTAAAAAAGGCGATACAGATGCATGTCCATTTTGTATCTGTGTATTCAAATTGTTTAGGATAGATATATAGTTACAGTCTCTTAATGAATAGAGATTTGTTCTAATGGTGTTTATAAGTAGGAGATCATGTCCGCATCTTGTACAGCAATTAACCACTAGAAAGAATGTATGCCATGTGTGAACTATTGAAACTGTCCTACCAATTTGATTTGAAACTATCTCATTGCTATTTGTTTATCAACAAAATCATGGGAAAAAAGAAGAAGAGAAAAGAAGAGTGATAAACTCAAATCCTTTATATTGAAGTGGATGCCACTTGAACATATACTCATAAGTGAAATAAACCAGACACACATGTTTAATATCATATAGTCTCCTTAGTATAAGAACTCAAAGAAGAAATACAAATAGAAAGTTATAATACAAGTAAAAGGAAAGCAGGATCTGAAGGACTAACTAATCAAGAGAGGGAAAGGAGAAGAGCTAGGAAACATGACAATGTCAAGTCATACAGTTATATGGAGAAGATGGGCAAGGCAATGATCCTGAGATTCTTCAGAAGATTTTTTAACATAGTAGTTAATTGGAAAGATTCTCACCCTGACTTACTATATATACTGATACCTGTGAACTAAGGTACTGCACTGAAGATGGTATTTTGTATTAGTAGTTTCATGCTTGGCGTGCCTGTCATTCTGGTGTTCTGAACATGGGCTGTTTGTTATGACATGCCAGTTGCTACTATGATGTTTCTTGGATAGATGGTTGTTCAAGACATAGGGGGTGGTGAATGAAATCAAGAGACAGGAAAAGGAATATTGTGAGACTGTCTTGTTTCAAGGTTGTATATGGCGAGATTTTTTTGACTTATAGTGAAACATAAGAATTATATAATTATTTATGCCTATTTTTAAATTATGTTCTAATTTTTAAATGTTTTTTTATCATATTCTGTAGGGACTTAAAGTTCAACATTTGAATACTTGATATAAAATACCTGTTCCATGTTATGCCTAAGATGCTTGATATTCAGACAAATAATGAGGTTAAGCTTAACAGGCTAAGTTGTATGGTAATAATGATAAGCTTGTGTTCTGTATGGTTAACAACCTCAGTTTGCAGACCAAAGTTAGAGAAAAAGGAGGGCTGCAAGGAAAGTCAACATTTTGGCCCTAGCCTTCTAAGGTCGATTAAGGCTCAGGACATATGATTACTTGTACTGTAACATTATGCAACTTAGTAGTGTCCCAAATTTTCTGATCAAGGGGATTATGGGGCCAAATAGGAAAGTGATCCATGATGTAGAGTGTGCCTAAGAGGAGTCACATGGAGAGAAATAATTCTCTCAGGCTTTCACAGAGGGCACATTGGCCAAGGAATGGACGTGAGTCATCCACATGGCTGACACTGTCAATGGTTCTACAATCTGAGGTACAGGATCTCATTCTGAATCCTGAGGGGATTTCACTGACCTTATCAGATCCAAAAACTACAAATCATGTTGCATAGGTCCTGCTTTACCTTGATCTTAACCATCCAGCAGAAAAGTATAAAAATGTAATATAAGAAGTAAAGTCATGCTGTTTTTTTAACTGTAGGGGACTCAGGTCAACAATTTCTGACATTGCCAGTCAAGCAGAAGATCCAATACTATTATGGTCTACTGGACTCTTTTAGAATATTTTGCTGATTTTACACACCTATAATATTCAAATAACAGAACTTTACCAAAAAAGGGGATACAGATGAATGTCCATTTTGTATCTGTGTATTCAAATTGGTTAGAATAGATATATCGTTCCATTCTCTTAATGAATATAGTGATTTGTTCTAATGATGTTTGTAAATAGGATATCATGTCCACATCTTGTACAGCAATTAACCACTAGGAAGAATGTATGCAATGTGTTAATTATGGAAACTGTCCTAACAATTTCATTTGAAACTGTCTCATTGCTATTTGCTTATCATTAAAATTGTGGGAAAAACTAATACAAGCAAAAGAATGAACATTGAGTAATTACCAAAGACCTAGTGGAAATTCAGAAGATTATCAATAGCTACTTTGAGAATCTTTACTCTCACCGAATAGAACACACAGAAGAAACGGACTGATTCCTAGAAATGTACATATTACCGCAACTGAATTCACAAGATATAATCATTGTCAATGGCCCAATAACAGCCAATAAAATGCGAGATGTATTTAAAAACCTACCGGCACAGAAAAGTCCATGTCCGGATTGATTCACAGCTGAATTCTATGAGACGCTTACAGAAGATGTAGTCCGTATACTACTCAAACTCTTCCATCAAATTGAAAAGCAAGCAAACCTCCCAAGATCTTTTCTGGAGGCATGTATTGTACTAATACCTAATCAGGGAAAGATGCAACTAAGAAAGAGAACTACAGGCCGATCTCCGTCATGAACATACATGGCAAAATCCTCAGTAAATTACTTGCAAATAGAATACAGCAAATCATCAAGATCATACACCATGACCAGGTAGGATTCATCCCAGGGATGCAAGGGATGTTTCAATATTCAAAAATCTATAAATGTAATAAACTGTATCAATAGAGCAAAAACTAAAACCCATATAGTCATCTCCATTGATGCAATAAAGGCTTTTGACAAAGTACAACATTGATTCATGTTCAATGTCCTACACAAAATTGGAATAGATGGCCTCTACTTCAATCTGGGAAAAGCCACTTATGAAAACCCAATGGCTAACATAATCTTAATCCTGAAATCTTTCACTCTTGGATCTGGCACAAGACAAGGATGTCCTGTGTCTCCAGTCTTATTCAATATAGTTCTGGAATTATTAGCTGTATCCATTAGACAAGAGAAAGAAATAAAAGGAATAAGAATAGGTAAAGAAGAAGTTAAATTATCTCTATTTGCAGATAACATGGTACTTTACTTGGAAGACCAAAAAAACTCCATGAAGAAGCTACTAGAATTAATACACACATTGAGTAGCATAGCAACATACAAAGTCAATTCCCAAAATTCAATAGCATTCGCTACCATTATTACAAACACACTGAGATGAACATTAGAGAAATAATACCTTTTACAATACCACCATTGAAAATGAAATAACTTGGAATTCATCTAACTAAAGAAGTCTAATATCTTTCCAAGGAAAATTACAGTGCTCTGAAAATAGAAATTTTAGAGGATATCAAAAAATTGAAAGATATTCCATGCTTCTTGATAGGAAGAACATACATTGTGAAGATGGCCATACTTTCAAAATTTTTGCACCGATTTAATTCAGTCCCTATCAAACTACCACCCACATACCTCCCTGACCTAGATAAACTATTCCCATAATTTATTTGATACCAGAAAAATATCTAGAATAGCAGTGGCATTCCTTGCCAAAAAAGACAAAGCAGGAGGCATTACAATTCCTGACTTGAAATTATGCTACAAGGCTACTGTGATAAAATCAGCATGGTACTGGCAACGAAATAGACCTGAGGATCAATGGAATAGATCAAAAGACACTGAAGCCCCTATGAACACACTCAGCCACCTTATCTTTGACAAAGGGGCCAAACATACTCACTGGAAGACAGATAGCCTCTTTAACAAATGGTGCTGGAAAAACTGGCTCTTTGCATGCTGACAACTAAAACTTGACCCAGGTCTATCACCATGCACTAAGCTAAAGTCAAAATGGATTGAATATCTAAACATTAAAACAGAGACACTAAATCTCCTGGTAGAGAAAGTAGGAGGAATTCTTGAAGACATAGGTGTAGGCAAAGAGTTCATGAACAAAAACCAATTTGTATGAATAACACTTGAAAGAATTTAGGACTGGGGCCTACTCTTATTGAGAAGTTTTGAATGTCAAAATAAATTATCAATAAAGTGAAAAGACAACCCACAAATTTGAAAAAAATTCTTGACTAATAAGCACTCAGGCAAAGGTCTGCTCTCTAGAATTTATATTAGGGTCCCTAAATTTAAAGACCCGGTGCAGAAATGGACACTCAAGATGAACACACACCTCACAGAGGGTGAAATTAAAGAAGCGAATAAATACATGAAAAAATAGTCCACATCACTAGTCATCTGTGAAATGTAAATTAAAACAGCACTGAGATACCGTGTCACCCCAGAAAGAATGGCTATCTTAAAGAAATCAACATACAACAAATGTTGGAGAGGCTGTGGGGAAAAGAGAATGATTCTCCACTGCTGGTGGGAATGTAGACTGGTGCAACCATTATGGAAATCACTGTGGAAACTCCTTAAGAAAGTAGGACTGGAAAACCACTCAAAACAGCTATCTCCATACTGGGAATTTTCCCAAAGGATCTGAAAACATCCTATCATAGTGATATATGTGCACCTGTGTTTACAGCAGTGCCACATGTGATAGCCAAATCTTGGAAACAACCAGGATGCCCGTCACCTGAAGAATGGATTAAAAGGATGTGGTATTTTTATACAATGGAGGATTACTCAGCTATAAAGAAAGATAAACTCCCAATCTTCATATTTAAGTGGTTGCCACTTGAAGATATACTCTTCAGTGAAATAAAGAAGACCCACATGTGTAAACATTATATTGTCTCCCTAGTATAATAACTGAACCGACAAAATAGAAATAGAAAAGTATAGCACAATTAAAAGGAACGTGAGATATTGAGGATAAGACAATGAGGGGAGAGTAAGTTAAAAAGCTGGGAAACATGACAGGGAGAAAAGCATACATTAATGTGTACAGGATGGGTAAAGCAATGATCCTGAGAATCTTCTGAAGGCTTTTGTAGCTGGTAGTTAATTGGTAGGATTTTCACCCTGACTAACTATATATGCTGATACCTGTGAACTAAGCAACTGCAGTTAAGATGGGCATTGTGTAATACTTGGGTCATACTTAGGGTGCCTCTACTTCTGCTCCTCTGAAAACGTGCTGCTTGTCATGACATTTCATTTGCTGCTATGCTTTCTCTTGGGTAGGTGTTTGTCTAAAAAGGAAGACCGTGGTGAATGAAGGCAGGAGATAGGAAAAAGGGTGTTGCGGGCCTGTCCTGTTACAATACTATATATGGTTAGATTTCTAGACTTTTGTGTAAAAATATAGCATTGTTTATTCCTATTTTTTCAATATATATTAAATTTTCAAAAGTTTTTTCTTTGTATTCTGAAGGGACTTAAAGTTTAATATATTAATGCTTGATGAAAAATACCTGTTCCATGTTATGCCTAAAATGTTTGATATTCAGACAGATAGTGAGGTTAAGCTCAACAGCCTGGGTTATAGGGTAATAACAATAAGCTTGTCTTCTGAAGGGTTGACAGCCCAAATTTACAGACCAAAAATTTCAGAAAATGGAGGGCTTCAAGGACAGCTTTTTTGGCCCTAGGCTTTCAAGGTCAGTGAAGTCTCAGGACAGAAGAGAACCTGTTCTATAACATCATGTAACTCAGTAGTGTCCCAAATTTTCTGATCAGGGAGATTATGGGGCCACAGAAGAAAGTGATTAGTGATGTAGAGAGTGCTTAAAGAGAGTGACATGGAGAGAGGATATTCGCTCAGTCTTTGACAGAGGATAAGTTGGTCAAGCTATGGCCGTGACTCACTCACATGTCTGATTCTAACAAAGGATCTACAAATTGCAGTCCAGGGTTTCAGGATAAGTCCAGAGGGGATTTGACTGATAGTATCAGTTACAAAAGCTTCATTTCTTGTTATACAGGTCTTGCTTTATCTTGGTGTTAACCATCCAGGAGAGAAGTATAAAAACGAAGCATAAAAATAAAGCCATATTAATATGCTGAGCTGTAAAAGGCTCAATTCAACAACTTCTGACATTGCCAGTCTTATGGAAAACCCACTACTTTTATGGACTACTGGACTATTTTGGAACGCTTTGTTGAATTCAAACATCTATAATATTAAATGACAAAACTAAACAAAAAAGGTGGATAGAAATGAACCACCATTTTGTATCTCTATTTTCAAAATAGAATAGATATACAGCTACCTAGTCTTATTTCAATGAATGGAAAGATTTTTTCTAACAGTGTTTGTTAGCAGGATAGCATTTCTCCATCTTTTCCAATGATTTATATGATCCTAAGAGAAACCAGAGTATACCATCTTGGAGACCCTGTCCTAGCCCAGGTCCGGTGAGTGTGCGGAGAGATTCCTGCTACCCTGCGCCGGCGGGACCAGTCCCAGCCCAGGTGCAGCATGGGCCAGACTCTCTCCCAGCCCCTCGGGCCGCCCCCCACCACTCCTCAGTGCCTCCCCAACCCCGCCCGCCGAGTAGGATTTTCTGCCGAGTTCCAGGAGCCCCCAGACCCTGTCCTAGCCCAGGTCCTGTGAGTGTGCGGAGAGTTTCCTGCTACCCTGCACAGGCGGGACCAGTACCAGCCCAGGCGCAGCGTGGACCGGACCCTCTCCCAGCCCCTCGGGCCGCCCCCCACCACTC
>NW_004524617.1:11986962-11987672 GCF_000260255.1 Octodon degus | reverse complement strand
GCAGAAAGGTATAGAGGAACTCAGATTGGAAATAAAAAAAGAAATCCCTGAATTAATAACATCTGCAGTAAAGAATCAAATGCAGAAACATATGGTGGAAATGCAATGCACACTCAGAACAAGTGAGTAGGACACTAGCTCAGTCAAATGCATGAATTAATAGTGTCAATAGTAAATAAGCAACAGCAGAAAGATATAGAGGAACTCAGAGTGCAATTCTTTCCTGAAAAAAAGAAATCTCATAATTCATAGCATCTGAAGTAAAGAAGCAACTACAGAAACATAGGGAGGAAGCCCAAGCTGAAAAAAACACTGCAGTAAAAGAATTTATAACTGCTTCTAAAACAGACATTGATAAACAAATAGAGGAGATTAAAAAATGATGGATTCCTTGAATGAGAAATAGAGGAAAAAATAGATTGCATGAACCAGAGTCAATGAGATATAGAGGATATTAAAATTTCAATCACAAGCTTGCATAACCATTTAAGTGAAAGTGAAGACAAAGTTTCAGAACTTGAAGATGCTGGTGCGGCTAGTGAAAAGATAAGAAAGATCTCTTAAAAACAACTAGGATACAGGAAAGAATAATCCATCACCTGCAAGATGATGCAAAGATGAAAAATGTGAGACTAATAGGCACCAATGAGAAAGAAAGAGTCAATACAAATGACATGAAAAAATATGGGCAGAAGTAATAGCAGAAAACT
>NW_004524617.1:11972137-11975500 GCF_000260255.1 Octodon degus | reverse complement strand
GCTATTTGTTTCTCAATAAAATTATTTAAAAATAAAAGAAAAAAGTTGTCCAGGAAGGATAGAAGAAATGAGATCCAAAGTGCTTGCCTTGGTGATAATTGTATCTAGGTTTTTATGTTTGATAGTAGAGCATTGAAGCATTGTTGTCTAATAGCTTCTATTTTGTCTGTGAAATATGAGGTAATATTGTGGTTTGAGTGTTAAATGGAATGAGTAATAGGTGGTGGACTAGGGAACACTCTCAAGTTTGAGGAAACTAATATTGTAGAGATCGGGATGGAGTTCTTTAGGGAAGTATGGTAACCCATGGCTTCTGTGAACTGTCTACTTTAGACATTTTACAATTATTTTAATTACTGCAGCATACCATGTTTTCCTTTTCCTCTCAATTTTCCCCCATGCCATTATCTCTGCCTGGACTATTCCTTCTGTCACCTTTCTCTGATGATTTCCATTTGTCTTTTAAGTCTCAATTTACATGTTATTTCATGTAAAATGCCTCTGTCTACAGTTAGATCCCCTATGTATATGCTTCCATCTCTACTCTTACCTTCTTCAGTATAATTATCATAGTTTATGAAGTTGTGGCTTATTGTTTATCTAGTCATCTTTTCACCAAAATGTAAGCTGTGTGATGTCAGGAACCACATGTATAGGGACAATTGACAACAAGGCTACACCTAACCTACAGCCCAAGGGCTGCTACAAACAGGTGCAGAATGAATATAATGAACTCACATTTGTAAGAGAACTGTGACCATTATTTGCGGTATGTGAATTTGATTGGAGGAAATTTCTAGCAGACTACTTAAGCACAGTTTTTGGTATTTCTGTGGATGATTAATATATAGGTCAGCAAGCTGAGGGGGAAGACTCACCTCTTTGTTGTATCAAATAGTAAGCTTGTATACTTGATGTAATAAAGAAGTGAAAGAAGGAAGTGTGCTGATTTTTGAACTCTGTCTTCCTGGTCACCTTCAGACATCAGTCTCCAGTGCAGACTACTTAAGCACAGTTTTTGGTATCTCTGTGGATGATTAATATATAGGTCAGCAAGCTGAGGGGGAAGACTCACCTCTTTGTTGTATCAAATAGTAAGCTTGTATACTTGATGTAATAAAGAAGTGAAAGAAGGAAGTGTGCTGATTTTTGAACTCTGTCTTCCTGGTCACCTTCAGACATCAGTCTCCAGTTTCTTCAGGTTTCCAGTGCAGACTCTCACTGGAAGTACTTTAGTGAGCTTTTAAGCCTTGGACTTTGGAATGGTGAAACATCATTGATCCCTCTTGTTCTGTGGCTTCCACCATGGGCCAAGCCACTAGTCAAATCCGTAGGTCTCCTGCATGTATATAGTCATTATGAATTCTCCTGTCTTTGATTCCACAGATGGCTATTGTGGCCATCTGTCAGCATATCTAATATTGAACATTTATACATATATTTTATATTGATTCTACTCTTTTAGAAAACCCTAACAAGAGGTATTCACATAGCTAAGAGGAAGAGGAGAATCTTAATAGTGATCTATCTTGATGAAAGGTGTAGTCTCTAAGATATGTTGTGTCATTCATGAACTCAGGCACTGACACTTTACACTAGCAACATGAAGGAAGTCTTTGGAGAAATGAAATGTAAGACTACAATTCTTCTCTCCTGGTAGTAAGTGCTAGGGTAATCACTGACCCATGCTCACCCAGCTGCTCTAGTAATCTGATGGTGTTAAAAGGGGGACACTGAGGTGATAAATTATGGTAGTATTGGCAGAAATGAACAGCACTCTTTCAAATGAGGTTCTAATTTATATAAGACAAAATGGGATCCTGAGTGTTGGTGGTTAGTTCAACACTGTTATTTAATGTTGCTCATTATTTCAGCAACCTGGGAATAACAGCTGGACTGTGTGGGATGAAAGTAGCTCTTTAGTCCAGGAAAACAGATGATGATAATTCTCTTGGAGAAATATCACTTCTGAGTTTGCAAAAATAAATCCATTTTTTTGTCCTCATTCTTAAAAATTGCCAAGTTGCAAGATGTGCATCCATGCATTGATGCAGGGAGAGGCAATGGCAAAACTAAACTAGAGAAAATGCTTTACAGTTAGGATTTGTCTTTTTTTAGTGGTTGATAAACTACAACTGCTATGTAGGAGCTGGCTTTGGTTACTTTTGCATATGCCCCAAAACCTCAATAATCTTTGGGGGATACATGTTCATGGAGAAAACAAGTTAGTACTGAGAAGAGCAAATACTCTCCTAAAATAGCAATAGCTTAGCAGTAAGAAAGCCAAAACAACAGGTCTCCTTCTATACTAAATGTATCCTCAAGACATCTGTAAAGGCTTGCTACAAGCAGCAAGAAAGTAATAGCTATAAATGTTACTCAGTAGGAAGGTGTGGAGATGAGGTCCCCCTGTAAGTATCCAGTTTGAGACTGTGATAGGTACTTCACTGGTCATATCACAGGATGGGGCTTTTCTACTTGTATTTTGCTTTTCCTTTGTTTTAATTATCACTCTAATTTTTTATACAGTAGTTAGGCCATTGTCCAGGTCTTAGCTATATGATATCTGTTTTTTCTTGTTTCTGGAGCGGCTAGTTTTCCTTTGGAAGTCTCAGATTTGTGCTTCCTGAGAGGCACCTGCTTAGCTGGGAATTTTGGTGTTTGCTGATCTTCTTTGTTCTTCTCAGCAGCAGCACATTAATGTAATCAGATGAGAAATCCCTCAGGAAGTTTACATTTTTAGGGTTTCTGTTTCAGCCTAGGCTGTTTATTAAATATATTTAGGGACACAGCATTATTGAAATATTTTCTTTGAAGGTATCTGCCTTCTCATGCAGCAGTTTCTCAGTGAGATTAAAGTATGGTGAGATTTTATGTCTTGGAATCAACTTGTTTTATGGATGGGCAAAGTATTGTCAAAGAACTTGACTTTGAGAATTCATGGATTTCTGGGCCATTCTCCTTGGCTAAAATATTTTCACAGTATAAGGAAAGACACTGTTTACATTAATTATTTTCATATTTTAAAACAGGAAACTCAGAAAGCAGTGGTAGGTCACACATGTACCTAATGCTGAGTTACACAAATCTCTTATATTTGAAAAAAGTTTTTAATCCCCCAAGGCAGTTCTGTATGATAAGTCCCATTATAGCCTAGGCATAAGGGGAAAGTAGTATCTCACAGAGGTTAAGAAGGGGATTTCTAGGATCCATGGTCAATGTTCTGCCTATTTAGGTTGGCCATGCCATTTGGCTCTTACAAACCTCTGTTTTCATACTTATAAAATGGAGAAAATGGAGCCGGGGAGATGGCTTAGTAGAATAAGTGCTTCCCTGGCAAGCACAAGGGCCTGAGTTCATTCC
>NW_004524617.1:11967510-11972037 GCF_000260255.1 Octodon degus | reverse complement strand
ATAATAGCACACAATTCATAACTATTTTAAAGATAAAAAGGTAGTCAATATTTTGCATACTGCCCCAAAATAAGTGCTCAATCTTGCATAACTATATCTGTTAATCTGAGCAACAGATTTGACATTAAAAATAGATTATTTATTTTTCATTAATTTAGAACAGGATCTACAGGGTGTTCACAGTCTCACTACATAGATCAGACTCATAGTGATTCTCCTGTTTTCAGCCTCCCAAGCACTGGGATTACAGGCACGTGCCATCATGCCCAGTCTCAATCACCATCTCAGCGCACCCCTGGGGGCAGATCTTCCTAGGTGTAATAAAGTTAAATACTGGATTAGGGTGGGCCTTGAATCCTATTACCATATCTGTATGAAAAAGGAGTGAAACAGGAGAGATGAAAAAAGAAGGCCACATGCTGATGGAGGCAGAAATTGTAGTCATCTTACCACAAGTCAAGGAATGCCAATGATTGTGAATCACCATCAAAAGCAAGAAGAAAGAAGCAAGGATTCCTTCCTTCCTCCCTTCCTTCCTTCCTTCCTTCCTTCCTTCCTTCCTTCCTTCCTTCCTTCCTTCTTTTCTTCTTTCCTTCCTTCTTTCTCTTTTATTCATTTATTGATTTATTTATTTGGGACAGGGTCTCACTACACAGCTCAGGCCTACACCACCACACCCGGTTTCCATGGCTTGCATGTCATGTGGTACCAGGGATGGAATGCAGGTCCTTGTGCTTGCCAGGCAAACACTTAGACTGCTGAGCTATCTCTCCAGCCCAAGGATTTTTTCTGAAAGTTATCAGAAGGAGCATGGACTTGCCCAGATCCTGATTTTGGATTTTTAACATCCAGAATTATGCAAAAATATTTCTTCAGTTTTAAGACACTCAGTTTGTGATAGCTAGTTACAGCAACCTTGGGGAACTAATACACTATCTGATATTATACATTTTTTGTCTTCTATGAAGTTCAGTAGGATGCAAGCCCCATAAGGATGCAGATGTATGCTGTCTTGGTTGCTGTTATTTGCCACTGTAATCGATTTTAGTTGAATGGGACAATATTGATGGGAGAGGCTGAGTAGCAGAAAAGGAGAAGGAAAAGGGAGGAACACATTGAAAAGGCCAATGATCATCAGTCTGGAACATACTGATCTACTAATGAGTGGACCTCTAATGGAAGCTGGCACAGGTGCTGAGTCTTGTGCCTAGTTTGATATAGTATGAAATAGAAACAGAAATGGAAATTGGGTGCTAGTGCCTAGAAGCATAATGGGTAGAAATCAAGTGGATTGTGTTGAACTTTCACAGGTCATGGTAGAAGTGGAGTTTAAGACACAAATTAGAGTGACATCCCCAAGGGGCATGGGGCCAGCTGACATTTGGTTTACATTTAATGAATACAGTCTTCTAGGTTTATCTATAGTTCCTTCTCCATTTTTAAATATTTATGTCGTTATGCATTTCCTCTGAGTTTAGGGAAGATGCCTCAAATTTGTAATTCTCTAGTTTAGTTTTCTGCAGTAGCACACCTGGCTTCAGTATAGTTTTTTCATTTGAAATAAACCTTTCGGGAACTTAAGTGGGTCTGTTTTTGGAAAAGAAATGTCATTTAATGTTTTACTATAAATCCAGATGGCAGATTTTTATGTTGCTCTTTATCTTTCTTTTAAAGAAGTGTCTTGGAAGATTTTTGATCTGAATCCTATGTGGGCTTCCATATTTTGAACCTTTGACTCTGTCTCTTCTTTTATATTTCTATCCAATAATTTTCTCTGTTCAGAGAAACTTATGTCTATGCTTAACCAGTACATGTCAGAGATTATACAGGCTCCAGTTTAAATATTTCAGCTCTAGATACAAGGAAGTTAGATGTTCTATAGTTTTACTTTGACAGGGATTTCATTGACTGGAAGGAACAAAAAATGTGTATGAATTTTGTCTTTCCTATGTGCCCCATAACTTACCTATATGTATCTAGAGTTACTTTGACTTTGGGAGCCTCTGTGGAATTCCATCTGTTATTCTCCCTGTGTTGATATATTCTTTAATCCAGTTCCATTAACCCAATATACTCCTCATCAGTGTTTCCCAGGGTTGATGTGGGTTTTAGCATAATGTATGTTTCCTGTTTATTATAATGGGAATTTGAAAGAGAAAGAAGTGAATAATATGTTGTTATCTTGAAAGTGAAGTGTAGTAGTTAGCTTCATTACTATAATAAATATCTGAGATAATCAGCTTACAAAGAGAAAAGATTTATTTTGGACTCACTGTTTTAAAGGTTTTAGCCCCTTGTCAGTTTTCCCTGTTGTGGTAAGGCAGTTCATCGTGGTGAGGGAGACATGAAAGAGTAAGGTTCTCCCCCATAAGCTAAGGAAAACAAAGGGAGGGAGGGAGAGAGAGAGAAAGAGAGAGAGAGAGAGAGAGAGAGAGAGAGAGAGAGAGAGAGAGAGAGAGAGCTCTCACAATCTCCTTCAAGGGAACACCTCCAATCACCTAAAACCTACACCTCTTAAAGGTTATATCATCTCCCAATAGGGCCATAGGCTTGGCACCAAGCCTTTGGGGGAAACTTTTTCTTTTCTTTTTTTTAACATAAATAAATTTATTTTATTTTATTTTTTCCAAAATTATATTGATAAACAGCCATGAGACAGGAAACTTTTTCAAATATAGCAAGAATTGAATTTTTTTGCAGCTGGACATTTTACACAGGAGGTAGGTATTAAAGGGTGGAAGAGGGTACACATAATCTGGGGTTAGCAAGTTCTGTGTTTTAAGCCCAGCTAGACCTCCCTTTGACTATCTGAACTTTTAGGATCAGGGATAGAGTCAAGGTCTGTCTGTCTGTTCCTCTCCCTCCCTCCCTCCCTCTCTCCCTCCCTCCCTCCCTATCTCTCTCTCCATTCCTCCTTCCCTCCCTCCCTCCTCTCTATATATTTGGTATCTTCAGAAATGGAAAGCATTTGTACAGGTGAAAATGAGGAGGAAGTGCATTAGATGTCAAACCAAGTACAAATGTACAGTTGTTGGAATGAAAGTGATATGTAAGGATTAGATGCTGAGATGTTGATGGTGTTGCAGTTGCCTAGACTGTGTCATTTTCTCTTCTTCATGACTAGAAAAGCCAAAATTTTTAGGTGCTTGCCTTACTTTATGCAACTGTAGTAGTTTGTTTTAGCAATTGCTCAGGCATTGGCTAGGTTTGGGCATGGACAGGGTGATATGGTGACATAAGAGTAATGAAGTGACATTGTGAGGACTTCTGGGAAAGGTCTTTTTGTTGTTGGAAAGAGAACCAGACACAGAAAGTACTTCCACTTTTTACACTGGGCATCGTTGAAGGTAATGCCTTGAGCAGAAGGATTTATTTTTCCATAATTTTATTGAGAAATAAATAGCAATGAGACAGTTTCAAATCAAACTGGTAGGACAGTTCCAATAATTAACCCATTGCATACAGCCTTTCTAGTGGTTGTTTGTTGTACAAGATGCATACATGATATCCTATTTACAAATACTATTAGAACAAATCACTCTATTCCTTGAATTAAGAGAATGTAGCTATATATCTATCCTAATCATTTTGAATACACAGACACAAAATGGACATTCATCTATATCCCCTTTTTTTGTTAGTTACATCACTTGAATATTATAGGTGTATGAATGCAACAAAATTTTCCAAAATAGTCCAATGGGCCACAGTAGTATTGGATCTTCCACTTGACTGGCAATATCAGAAGTTGTTGACCTGAGTCCCTTACAGCTCAACATAACAACATGGCTTTATTTCTTGTACTTCATTTTTATACTTTTCTGCTGGGTAGTTAAAACTAAGATAAAGCAAGACCTATGTGACAAGAATTGTATCTTTTGTATCTGATAATGTAAGGCAAATCCCCTCAGACTTTATCCTGAGACTCTGTACCTCAGATTGTAGATCCTTTATCAATGACAGCCAAGTGGATGAGTCACGGCCATTTCTTGGCCAACTGAGCAGAAGGATCCTGATCCTAAGAATAAACCTGTTGGTGTATATGGGTTGACAATCCTGACATTTGAAAGGAGAGGAAGAAACCAAGCTATCAGATCATGTGGAGACACTAAATTAATCAATCCTATAGTTTGTGTCTCTCCAGACTTCTTCACTGGTAAAGCAGGAAAATAGTGTGTGTTTTCTTTCTTATCTATTTATTTTTATGTATATGGTACAGGGTCTCACTGCACAGTTTGGACTCATAGCGATCCTCCTGTTTTCAGCCTCCCCAGCTTTGAGATTACAGGCATGCGCCACTACACCTGGACTTGGTGGCTGGTTTAGGACACCTGTGGGTGGTGCCAGTGTGGCTTGTGGTGCTGGGGTTCAAACTCTGATTCCTTTGCTTTCCTAAGAAGATACTTAGTCCTCTGAGTTATCTCACTGGCTCTTTTCTTTCTTTCTTTCTTTCTTTCTTTCTTTCTTTCTTTCTTTCTTTCTTTCTTTCTTTCTTTCTTTCTTTCTTTTTCTTTCTTTCTTTCTTTC
>NW_004524617.1:11964198-11967410 GCF_000260255.1 Octodon degus | reverse complement strand
TTTTTCTTTCTTTCTTTCTTTCTTTCTTTCTTTCTTTCTTTCTTTCTTTCTTTCTTTCTTTTTCTTTCTATTTCTTTCTTCCTTTCTTTTTTCCTTCCTTCCTTCCTTCCCTCCTTCCTTCCTTCCTTCTTTCCTTTCTCTCTCAGATTTGCAATGAAAAATGTACAAAAAACTGTAATAAAGATCATTGTGTTTTTTAATAATATTTTTTATTGAGAAACAAATAGAAATGAGACAGTTTCAAAACCGATTACTAGCATATTTTTTATAATTAATACTTTACATATTGTTGTCTTAGAGGTTATTCATTGTACAAGATGCAGACATGATATCCTATCTCAAACACTATTAGAACAAACCTCTCTATTTATTGAATTAAGAGAATGGAGCTGTATATCTATCCTATTTTGAGTATACAGATATTCAAAAGTCGTTCATTTGTATCCTCATTTTTTGGTTAGTTTTTATTAGAGAAGGGCATTCCATTGTCATTCAAATACTGTGGGTGCATGAATTCAGCAAAATATCCCAATATAGTCCAATAGGCCATAATAGTAGTGGGTTTTCCATTAGACTGTCAATGTCCAAAGTTGTTGACTTGAGCCTTTTACAGATCATCATATTAATATGGATTTACATGTTATATTTCATTTTCATACATTTTTGCTGGATGGTTAAGACTAAGAAAGAGCGAGACCTATATAACAAGAAATATAACTTTTATATCTGATAAGGTCAGTCAAATCCCCTCAGGATTTAATCTGAAACCCTGGACTTCAGTTTGTAGATCCTTTGTCAGTGTCAGCCATGTGGATGAGTCATGGTCATAGCTTGACCAATTTGCCTCTGTGAAAGAATAAGAGAATGTCCTCTCTCCATGTGACTCTCCTTAGGCACACTCCACATCATTAATCACTTTCTTCTGTGGTCCCATAATCTCCCTGATCAGAAAATTTGGGACACAACTGAGTTACATGATGTTATAGAACAGATTCTCCTATGTCTTGAGATTTCACTGACCTTGAAAGTCTAGGGCTGAAATGTTAGCTATCCTTGAAGCCTTCCTTTTTCTGAAATTTTTGGTCTGCAAACATAAGTTGTTAACCTTCCAGAAGAGAAATTTAATGATATTATTACCCTATGACATAGGCAGTTGAGGTTAACCTCACTATCTGTCTGAATATCAAACATCTTAGACATAGCATGGAACAGGTATTTTCCATTAGGTATTGACATTCCATCAAGCTGCTCAAGAATATGAAGAAAAAAGAGTAAAAAAATAAAAAGATAAAAATGAATAAACATTTACATATTTTTACAAAGAAATTTAGAAATCTAACAATACAAAGCTTTGTAGAGACTCAGTCCTACCCAGGCCCGGTGAGTGTGTGGGAGAGCTTCCTGCTACCCTGCGCCGGTGGGAACTACTGATCCAAAACCAGGCGCAGCGTGGGTGAGACCCTTTTCCACCTCCTTAGGATGCCCCCCACCACTCCGCAGCACCTGCCCTAATGAGCCTGCCGAGTAGGAATTTCTGCCCCGTTCCAGGAACCCCAGACCAAGTCCTAGCCCAGACCCAGTGAGTGTGTGGGAGGGCTTCCAGGTACCCTGCCAGGGGACCTACTGGTCCCAGCCTAGTTGAAACCTGGGTGAGACTCTCTTCCACCCCCTTGGGATGCCCTCAACCACTCCTCAGCACCTCCCTTACGGTGCCTGCCCAGAAAGAATGTCTGCCGCATTCCAGGAACTCTAGATCCAGTCCTAGCCCTGGCCCGATGAGTGTGTGAGAGAGCTGCCTCTCCACTTTACACCACCTTTTCCCCTCCAGACTCAAACCAGGACTGGCATACAGGCCTGGGGTGAAACTCTGCAGCTGCAGTTCCTGAAGAGACTAAAGGGGACAGAACCACCCAGTTAGTCCAGGAGCAGAACATCTTGCCAGGGAGCACAACAGGTTCACAACAAGGGCAGCAGAAGGAAGGAGCTGAGCACAGCAGCCAGAACCAAGCCAGGCACAATGGATAAATGCAAACTTGTAGATCTGCACCTGAACTTCAGTACTTGCTAAGGTTATAACTGCAACAAAGGTCTACAATAAAGGTCAGAAAACAGTGCTACACAAAATGACAGTAGAAAGAGCAAAATGCAATCTCAGAACCAAAGGCCATCCATAACAAGTGCAGAGGACACTAACACCGAACAAATTGGGAATCACACAGCTGAAAGCAATGAATCATGGGCTTTTGAAATAAAGAAACAGCTGCAGAAAGATATAGAGGAACTGAGATTGCAAATGAAAGAAGAAGTCCCAGAATTAATAACATCTGCAGTAAAGAAACAAATGCAGAAACATACAGAGGAAACTCAGTGCCCACACAGAACAAGTGCAGAGGACATTAGTTCAGCTCAAATGTGTGAATTAATAGCGTCGATAGTAAATAAGCAACATCAGAGAGTCATAGAGGAACTCAGAGAGAAATTCTTTTCTACTAGTGCAGCTCAAGTGTACGAATTAATAGTAAAGGGGATTTCCAGACCATTTCTTTTTTTTTTCTTTCTTTTTATTTCAAAACTAATTTTATTTTATTTTTCCAGTATCGAATCTAAAAGAAATGTTTGAAAGCTTAGTGTTTTTATAATTTTTTTTCAAGATTTTATTGATACACAGATATCAATGAGACACTTTCAAATCAAATCGGAAGTACAGATTCAACAAATAACACACTGCATATATGCTTCTTAGTGGTTAATTGCTGTGCAAGATGCGGAATTGAGATCCTATTTACAAACACCATTAGAACAAATCATTCTATTCATTAAGAGAATGCAAATATATATCTATCCTAACCACTTTGAATACACAGGTACAAAATGGACATTCATCTGTATGACCTGTTTTTGTTAAGTTCCGTTATTTGAATATTATAGGTGTGTAAACTCAGCAAAATATTCTAAAGGAGTCCAGCAGCCCATAATAGCATTGGGTCTTCTGTTTAACTGGCAATGTCAGAAATTATTCACCTGAGTCCCCTACAGCTCAACATGACAGCATGGCTTTACTTCCTAAATTTCATCTTCATACATTTCTGCTGGATGGTTAAGACCAAGGTAAAGCAGGACCGGTGCAACAAGAGTCATCGCTTATGGGTCTGAGAAGGTCAGTGAAATCCCCTGAGAATTTATCCTGAGATCCTGTACCTCAGATTGTAGAA
>NW_004524617.1:11961279-11962948 GCF_000260255.1 Octodon degus | reverse complement strand
TTCTTACACTAGGGAGACTATAAGATATTTACACATGTGTGTCTGGTTAATTTCACTTATAAGTATATGTTCAAGTGGCATGCACTTCAATATAAAGGCTTGCAGTTTATCATTCTTAATAGCTGAATAATACTCCATTGTGCAAAAATACCACATCTTTCTCAACCATTCCTCAGGTGATGGGCATCTTGGTTGTTTCCAAGTTTTGGCTATTACAAATTGTGCTGCCATAAACATAGGCACACATATGTCTCTATGATAAGATTTTTTCTGATCCTCTGGGAAAATTCCCAGTAGAGGAATAGCTGGTTTAAAGGGGATTTGCAGACCATCTATTCTAAGGAGTCTCCATACTGATTTCCATAACAGTTGCAGCAGTCTACATTCCCACCAGCAATCGAGAAGGGTAACTTTTACCCCACAGGCGATAAAACATTTGTTTTAGGGTGATTTCTTTATGTTAGCCATTTTTTCTGGGGTCAGATGATATATCAATATTGTTTATTTTGCATTTCGGTGATGGCTAATGATGTGGAGCATTTTTTCATATATTCATTCGCTTCTTTAATTTTTTTCCTTTGAGAAGTCTGTGTTCATCTCGGATGCCTATTTCTGGATTGGGTCTTTAAAGTTTGGGGCCCTAGTGTTTTTTAGTTTTTTATAGATTCTAGAGAGCAGACCTTTGTCTGAGTACTTATTTGTCATGACTGTTTCCAAATTTGTTTGTTGCCTTTTCACTTTGTTGGTGATTTCTTTTGATGTGAAAAAATTTCTCAGTAAGAGGAGGTCCCAGGTGTTAATTCCTTCACCTGTTTCCTGTGTGATTTGATTTCTCTCCATGAACTCGTTGCCTACCCCTTTGTCTTCAAGGATTCCTTCCACTTTCTCATCCAGGAGATTTAGTGTATCTGCTTTAATGTTTAGAGGTTTAATCCATTTTTTCTCCATAATTTTATTGAGAAACAAATAGAAATTAAACAATTTAAAATAAATTGGTAGTACAGTTTCAGTAATTAGTACATTGCATACATTCTTCTTTTATACTTCATGAAGTTTTTATTTTTGTAATCTTGACATAATTTTATTGATAAACAAATAGCAATGAGACAGTTTCACATGAAATCGGTAGGATAGTTTCAATAATTAAAACACTAAATACATTCTTCTTAGTGGTTAATTACTGTACAAGATGTGCACTCGGCATCCTATTTACAAACACCATTAGAACAAATCATTCTATTCATTAACGGAATGTAACTATATATCTATGCTAACCACCCTGAATACACATATACAAAATAGACATTCATCTGTATACCTTTCTTTGTTAAATTCCGTTATGTGTAAACTCAGCAAAATATTCTAAAAGAGTTCAGTAGCCCATAGTAGTATTGGGTCTTCCACTTGACTGGCAATGTCAGAAATTGTTGAACTGAGTCCCCCAGAACTCAACATAACAGCATGGCTTTATTTCTTATAATTCGTTTTTATTATTATTATTTTAACGTGTGTGTGTGTGTGTGTGTGTGGGGCAGCTCAGCCCACCAGGGGGCGCGGCTGGCTGGCATGTGGTGCTGGAGGATTGAACCGCGGTCCCTGTGCTTTGCCAAGCTTGTTCCAAGTAGGTGCTTTAGACCACTGAGCCATCTCTCCAGCCCCTTATAATTCA
>NW_004524617.1:11959994-11960937 GCF_000260255.1 Octodon degus | reverse complement strand
AGGGCCAAATTGTTGGCTTTCCTTGAAGACCTCCTTTTTCTCTAATTTTGGTCTGCAAACTTAGGTTGTTAACCATCCAGAAGATAAGCTTGTTGTTATTATTGAACAAATTAGGCTATTAAGCTTAACCTCACTATCTGTCTACATATTAGACATCTTAGGTATTATATGGAACAGGTATTTTTCATCAAGTATTGATATGTTGAACTTTAAGTCCCTACAGAATATGACAAAAAACATTAAAAAATTAGAATGTATTTCAAAAATAGGCGTAAAGAATTTTATACTTCTCATATTTGCACAGAAGTCCAAAAATCTCACCATATACAACCTTGAAGCAGCACAGTCCCACAATATTCCTTTTCCTGTCTCTTGCTTTCCTTCACCACCCACTTCTGCTAGAAAAACCATCTACCTGAGAGACATCATAGCAGCAACTGGCATGTCATGACAAGCAGCCCGTTTTCAGTAGACCAGAATGACAGGCACTGCAAGCATGTAACTATTATTACAAAGAAGCAACTGCAGTGCAGTAGCTTAATTCACAGGTATCAGTATATTTCGATAGTCAGGGTGAGAATATTTCCAAATAACTGTAGATTAAGAAATCTTCTGAAGATTCTCAGGATCATTGCTTTGCTCATCTTCTACATATAACTTTATGGCTTGACATTGTCATGTTTCTTAACTCTTCTCCTTTCCCTTTCTTGTTTAGTTAGGTCCTTGAGATTCTGCTTTCCTTTTACTTGTATTATATCGTTCTATTTGTATTTCTTCTTTAGAGTTCTTATAATAAGGAGACTATACGATTTTACACATGTGTGTCTGGTTTATTTCACTTAAGATTACATGTTCAAGCAGCATCCACTTCAATATAAAGGCTTGCAGTTTATCATTCTTAATAGCTGAATAATACTCCATTGTGTAAAAATACCACATCTTT
>NW_004524617.1:11947306-11955903 GCF_000260255.1 Octodon degus | reverse complement strand
AGTTTTAATTTGCATTTCACGAATGGCTAGTGATGTGGAGTATTTTTTCATATATTTATTCGCTTCTTTAATTTCTTCCTCTGAGAAGTGTGTGTCTATTTCGGATGCCTATTTTTTGATTGGGTCTTAAATTTTGGGGCCCTAGTGTTTTTTAGTTCTTTATAGATTCTAGAGAGCAGACCTTTGTCTGAATACTTATTTGTCATGATTTTTTTCAAATTTGTGGGTTTCCATGCCACTTTGTTGGTAATTTCTTTTGACGTAAAAAAACTTCTCAGTAAGAGAGGGCCCAGTTGTTAATTCTTTCACCTGTCTCGTGTGTGAATTGACTTCTGTCCATGAACTCTTTGCCTACCCCTATGTCTTCAAGAGTTCCGCCTACTTTCTCTTCCAGGAGATTTAGTGTCTCTGCTTTAATGTTTAGATCTTTAGTCCATTTTGACTTTAGTTTAGTGCATGGTGATAGGCCTGGGTCAAAGTTGAGTTTTCGGCATGTAGAGACCCAGTTTGTCGAGCACCATTTGTTAAAGAGGCTATCTTCCTTCCACTGATTATGTTTGGACTCTTTGTCAAAGGTAAGGTGGCTGAGTGTGTTCATAGCTGCTCCAGCATGTTCTATTCTATTTCATTGATCTTCATGTCTATTTTGTTGCCAGCACCATGCTGATTTTATCCCCGTAGCCTTGTAGTATAATTTCAAGTCAGGAATTGTAATGCCTCCTGCCTTGTCTTTATTGCCCAGAATTGTCTTTGCAATTCTAGGTCTTTTCTGGTTCCAGATAAAATTTAGGAATGATTTCTCTAGGTCTGTGATGTATGTTGGTGTTAGTCTGATAGGTATTGCATTAAATCTGTACAACAATTTCGGGAGTATGGCCATCTTCACAATGTTGGTTCTTCCTATCCAGGAGCATGGAATATCTTTCCATTTCATGAAATCCTCTATGATCTCTTTTTTCAGAGTACTGTAATTTTCCTTGAAAAGGTCTTTTACTTCTTTAGTTAGATGGATTCGATGGTATTTCATTTTCCTTGGTGCTGTTGTAAAAACTATTGTTTCTATAATTTCTCTTTTAGTGTGTTTGTTGTCTGTGTAGAGGAATGCTATTGACTTTTGTGTATTGACTTTTAACCTGCTATGCTACTGAGTTTCTGTTTTAATTCTAGTAGCTTCTTGGTGGTGTTTTTTGGGTGTTGCAAGTAAAGGATCATGTCTTCTGCAAATAAAGATAATTTAACTTCTTCTTTGCCTATTCTAATTCCTTTTATTTCTTTCTCTTGTCTAATGGCTGTAGCTAATGATTCCAGAGCTATATTGAATAGGAGTAGTGATGGAATACATCCTTGTATTTTACCAGGTCTAAGAGTAAAAGATTTTAGCTTTTCCCCATTTAGGATTATGTAAGCCATTGGGTTTTCATAAATGGCTTTTACCAGATTGAAGTAGAGGCCAACTATTCCAATTTTTGGTAAGGCTTTGAACATGAATGTTTGTTTGATCTTGTTAACAGCCTTTTCTGCATCAATGGAAATGTCATGTGTTTTTTTGTTTTCGCTCTATTGATATTGTGTATTACATTGATAGATTTTTGAATACTGAACCATCCTTGCATTCCTGGTATGAATCCTACCTGGTCATGGTGTATGATCTTCTTGATGATTTGATGTATTCTATTTGGTAGGATTTTTTGAGTATTTTGGCGTCTATGTTCATGAGGGTGTTCAGCCTGTAGTTCTCTTTCTTAGTTGCATCTTTCCCTAGTTTTGGTATCAGTAAAATACTTCCCTCCAGGAATGATTTTTGGATCATTACTGCCTTTTCAATTTCATTTAAGATTTTGAGGTGTATAGGGACTACATCTTCTGTAAATGTCTTGTAGAATTCAGCTGTAAATCCATCCAGACCTGGAATTTTCTTTGCTGGTATATTTTTAATTACATCTCTTATTTCATAGGCTGTTATTGGGGTATTGAGAGTGGTTATATCTTGTAGTTTCAGTTGTTGTAAGTTGTACCTTTCTAGGAATCTGTCCATTTCTTCTGTGTCTTGTATTCGGTGAGAGTAAAGACTCTCAAAATAGCTATTGCTAATCTTTTGAGTTTCCACTGAGTCTGTGGTAATTACACCCTTTTCATTCCTTATTGCTTGTATTTGAATTTTTTCTTTCCTCTGTTTGATGAGGTAAGCTAGGGCCTTATCGATTTCATTTAATCTTTCAAAGAACCAGCTGTTTGCTTTTTTAATTCTTTGGATTGTTTCCTTTGTCTTAATTGAATGAATTTCTGCTCTAACCTTTATGATTTTCTCCTGTCTTGGGCTCTGCATTTGTTTTGCTGTTCCTTTTCTAGTTGTTGAAGGTGCAGCATTAGGGCGTTTATTTGTTCCCGTTTTGTTGTCCTAATGTGTTAGTTCACAGCTCTGAGTTTTCCTCTGATATCTGCTTTCATCGTATCCCATAAATTGCGATAAGTTGTGCTTGAATTTTCATTGAATTTTAGACATTGTTGAATTCCTTGTTTAATTTCACCTGTGACCCATTGGTTGTTGAGGAGGGTTTCATTTAATTGCCATGTATTTAAGTTTTTTTCTGGTTTCTTTTGTCATTTATTTCCAGTTTCATTGCACTGTGGTCAGATAATGTGCATGGGATAATTTCTGTTTCACTGCATATACTTAAGCATGACCTATGGACCAGTATGTGGTCTGTTTTCGAAAATGACCCATGTGCAGCTGAGAAAAATGTATATTCATCTGTGTTTGCATGGAACTCTCTGTATATATCCACCAAATACATTTGTTTCAAGCTCTCATTCAATTCTGTTATTTCTTTGCTAAGTTTTTGTCTGGTTGACCTATCTTTTGGAGATAAGGGTGTGTTAAGGTCTCCTGTTAAAATTGTGGTATTGGATATTAGATTTTTCATGTCCATTAAGATTTGCTTTATATAGTTGGGTGCTCCCGTGTTTGGTGCATACATATTCATGAGAGTTACCTCTTCCTCTTGAATTTTTCCCCTAACCAGTATATAGTGGCCTTCTTTATTTTGCTTGATGATTGTTGGTTTGAAGTTGAGACAATCTGAGAATAGGATTGCTATCCCTGCTTTTTTCTCAGGTGCTGGGGCTTGTAGTATTGTGTTCCATCCTTTGCCTTTCAGCCTATGAATGTATTTATGAGTTAAATGAGTTTTTCTATAAAGCATATTGTTGGATTTTGTTTCCTAATCCACTGTGCCAGTCTATTTCTCTTAATTGGTGAATTGAGTCCATTTACATTGATGGTTAGAATTTAGATGTATTGACTTACGGTTGCCATATTATTTACCTGTTGTCGTTTACTCCTTTTTCTGCTGTGTTTAATTGCTTGTCCTATTAGGTTGGTTGCCTCTTATCTCATTCATGGAGTTCTGGTCTTTTTGCTCCCTCTCTAGATCATCTTTCAGTAGCCTGTGTAGGGTTGGTTTTGTCATCGGTAAATTCTGTAGCTGTTCTTTGTCATGAAAGTATTTCACTTCTCCATCAAACTTGAAAGACAGTTTTGCAGGTTATAGTAGTCTGGGCTGAAATTTGTTTTCATAGACGACTTGAAGTACTCTGCTCCATGCTCTTCTTGCCTTTATTGTTTGTGAAGAGAAGTCGGCCGTAATTCTGATGGGTTTTCCTTTGAATGTGATCTGCTTCTTTTCTCTAGTGGCTCTCAGTGATCATTCTTGTGCTGAATTTCTGGGATCGTGACTATTATATGTCTCGGTGTGTTTTCATTGGTTTGAGGTTACTGGGCATTCTGTATGCTTTAGTTTCATGAATGTCAGATTGTTTCCTTATATTTGGGAAGTTTTCTGCTATTACTTCAGCCCATATTTTTTTTAATGTCATTTGTATTGACTCCTTCTTTCTCTTTGATGCCTATTAGTCTCACATTGTTCATGTTTGCATCATCTTGCAGGTGATGGATGACTCTTTCCTGCATCCTTGTTGTTTTTAAGAGATTCTTTCTTACCTTTTCACTAGCTTCACCAGCATCTTCAGGATCTGAAACTCTGTCTTCACTTTCACTTAAACTGTGTTGCAAGCTTGTGATTGAGATTTTAATTTCCTCTATATCTCTTTGACTCTGCTTCATGTGATCTATTTCTTTCCTGTATTGCTCATTCAAGGAATCCTTAATTGTTCTACTCTCCTCTATTTTTTAAATCAATGTCCTCTTTAGAAGCAGTTTTAAATTCTTTTACTGCAGTGTTTTTTACAGGTTGGGTTTCCTCTCTATGTTTCTGTAGTTGCTTCTTTACTTCACATGCTATGAGTTCTGAGAATTCTTTTTTTATTTCAGAAAAGAATTGCGCTCTGAGTTCATCTATATCTTTCTGCTGTTTCTTATTTAATATCGATGCTATTAATTCATGCATTTGAGCCGAGCTTGTGTCCTCTGCAGTTGTTCTCGGTGGGCTCTGGGTTTCCTCCATATATTTCTGCATTTGATTCTTTACTGCTGATATTTTTAATTCAGGGATTTTGTTAAATTTCCAATCTGAGTTCCTCTATATCTCTCTGCAGCTGTTTTTTTTTTTTCAGAAGCCATTGATTTCTTGCTTTCTGTTGTGTGATTCCCAATTTGTTCTGTGTTAGTGTCCTCTGCAGTTGTTATGGTTTGTCTTGGGTTTTGAGGTTGCATTTTGTTCGTTCTCTTCATTTGTGTAGCACTGTCTTCTGACCTTTGCTGTAGATCTTCTTTGTAGTTATAACCTTAGCTCGTACTGAAGTTCAGGTGCAGATGTACAAAGTTTGGATTTATCCATCTGTGCTTGGCTTTGTTCTGGCTGCTGTGCTGTGCTCCTTCCTGTTACTGCCCTTGAGGGTGAACCTGTTGTGACCCTCTCGCAAGATTTTCTGCTCCTGGACTAGGTGGTTGGTTCTATCTCTACACTCTGCAGGGATTGCAGCTGCAGGGTTACACACCTGGCCTGTATGCCAGGCCTGAGCTGAACCTGGATTGGAGAAGTTGGAGTAGGTTGCAGAGGTGGCTCTCCCACACACTCAACTGGACTGGGCTAGGACTGGGTCGGGGAGTTTCTGGAGTGGGGCAGAAATTCCAACTGGGCAGGAGGGTGAGGGAGGTGCTGCGTAGTGGTGGGGGGTATCCGAAGGCAGTGGAAGAAGGTCTCTCTCATGCTGTGCCTGGGCTTGGACCAGTAATAGCAGAAATTTTTTTTATTTCATCAGTTATTCCTGATATGAATTCTTCTATACCTTTGTGCAGTTGTTCAGGCATTTCAGCTGTGATTTCCAATTTCATCTGTTTTAGTGTCCTCTGCAGTTTTTCTGGGTCTCACATTGTATTTTGTTCCTTCTCTTTGTCGTTTTATATAGGGGCAAATTGTTCCTGAGGGTGGAAAGTTACCGGAGAAGTTGGCAGAGGGTCTCACTCACTGGGCTTGCCTGGGCTTGATCTGGAGAACTGCAACCACCACAGTGGAGGGCAGGAGCTCACCCCCACACTCAGTGGACCTAAACTTATCCTAGATGGGAGGGCCAGACTTCTCTGGAGAGAGCTAGGTTGAAAGAGTACCGAAAATATGGTGGAAAAGGTCCTGAGAGTGCAGCAGAAGGGCTCACTCACCTGGTTGGCCTGGGGTTGATCCACGGAGATCCAACCAGTGCAGGGGAGGGTAGAAACTCACCCCCCTCAGAGTGTATTTTTCTGAACTGGGAAATAAATTTTAGTTCAAAAGAGGAATATCATTAAGACTCTTGTGGACCAGATTGTAGATTTGAGTTTTGTGGCGGTAGGTCACAGGGGGATCCGGAAGGGTTTTGAACAAATTGATCTTGATTGTAGTGCTTTAGATAAGATTCATTTAAGAATATTATTATGGCTAAATTAAGTGACAGAAGAGTCTGGATGTTGATCCTCTGAAGAATTTGGCAGTGGATGAAGTCTAAAATAATAGAGCTTGGACATATCTTGTATGAAGGAATACTGCAGTGTAGTTTTTATTTGTGGTGGTCGTGATTGAACCCAAGAATTTCACAAATGATAGATCCTCTAACATTGAGCTACATTTCCAAGCTTCTTTTAAATTTATTTTGAGACGTGATCATGTTTTGTTTCTTCCACTCACTTTAAACTTACAATGATATGTAGCTGAGATTTCAGGCATGCACCACAACATCTGGCTAGTTTTTTCTGTTTTCTCTCGTCTTCCTTGAAGCCCTGTGGGGAAGAAGCTATGGGTAGTGACATAGGATGCATATTATTCAGTAAAAGTCCTCAGTATAAAGTTTCTTAGTAACAGATTGATTTCTTAGCAAGATGAGAGATGAATGTCTTTGAAGTCAGACACAAAGGATCAAAGAATTCTTTTTAAAGTTGTCTATTCTATCCCTACCAGTTCTGTTCAGTGAACTCACCAAGAGGGATAAACTGTTATCTACTGATGGTGGTTGAGAGCATCTAACAGCATAAATCTTTTAGCTTGAGAAGTCTTTGAGGTGGGAAGATTGATTCTGCCATAGACTCAAACTTTAATGTACAGCTATCTATGGAATATTCCTTTATGAAAAAGCATATTTAAAAAAATTCTTCATTAAATATGAAAACTTATAAAAACAGAGACACATACTGAGGTCCCAGTTAAACTAATCTGGTATATGAACATTTGGTTTTAGAGTGTTTCCATTATTAAAATTTCTCCAACTGTTCATTTTATATAATAATTTTATCTGGTGAACACTAAAATATAATTAAAACTTCATTTAACTTTGCCACCAATAGGATAATTTTGAAAAGTAAATTTAAGGCAAAAGACAGTTATTTTTATGCTTGGTAAAGACACATTATTCTAAATGATGATTACATTGAAGAGTTTAGGAGAAACACACAGCATTTGCCCAGAATGGATTATATCTGGAGATGCAATATATTTAGGGTAATTTGATAGTTTATTCTTTTTTAAATACAATTACTTCTCTATGCATAATTGTGTAAACTAAGAATTGCATTTGGCAAAAATCTGAGAAAATATGACAAATGATGTTTGAAAACTTAATGGGATTATTTGTTGAAACTTTTAACCTCTGTGAGGATGTAATGAGAATACTGTTTCAGTTACTCTTCTCTTGTTGCTGGGAGAAATATGTGACACCCCAAATGAAGGAAGGAAAGATTTATTTAGCTCACAGGTACTGGAGATTTCTTCCCATACTCATCTGGCTCCAATGTAGAGCTGCACATGGCAGAGAGCAACCTTTCATGGTGGCTGCAAAAAGCAAGAGAGAAAAAATGCAGGAGTAGCAGCAACAGTGGCTATAGAGAGGAAATCTGGCTCTATGTCTCTTATGTTACACTCAGGCTATCTACCCCAGGCTGGGTGTAGCACTCACACCCATAATCCCAGCAGTACTCAGACCCATAATCCCAGCTTTGGGTCATGAATTGATCACAAACTGCACCTCAATGACTTCATGAGGCTTTGGAGGGACAAATACATAACAAATACCATTAAGAGATATATTTTCTCTTTCTGCTATACCATCACAACCGACTGTTTCACCTCATGCATCCTGTAAGATGTGGGAGTCAAGGTACTGGTGACATCACTTGACTTTTAGCTGTTTTATTGGACAGAAACACTACTGATTTTCATTTATTTTATTTTTAAAATAATTTTATTGAGAAACAAATAGCAATGAGACAGTTTCAAAACAGATTACTAGCACAGTTTCAATAATTAATACATTGCATATTGTTGTCTTAGTGGTCATTCATTGTACACACTACTGATTTTTAACGTTGATTTTTTTTTTCAGAACCAGGTATTGAACTCAGACTCTTGTGCTTGCCAGGGAAGTGCTTATTTTACTGAGCCATCTCCCCAGCCATATTAATGCTGATTTTCTATCTTGCATTTTTTGCTGAATTTGATTGTTATTTGTAATAACACTTCAGTTGAGTTATTTTGCTTTTGGTATAAGATTATGTCATTTCTTAGTTGGGAGTGGTGATGCATAACTGTAATCACAATCTGGAAGCCTGCAGGAGGATAGCACTTTCAAGCTTATTCTGGAAAGCTTAGTGGCTTAGCAAGACCATATCTCAAAATAAAAATAAAGACGGGGCTATGGATGCAGCTCATTGCAAAGGCTCTGGTTCAATCCCTAGTACTATAAAATTTTTTCATCTGTAAACAGTTACAATTTAGATTCCTCCTATAAAATTTGGATGACATTTATTTCTTCCTTTGTTCAATTGTTATTTTCTAAAAAGATCTATCTTATTGCTTATTTTCTACTTAATTTATTTATGATTTATATTTGTCCTACAGAAGAAATGAGGTGACATTTAAAGTTGCATGTTTTATATATTTCATTTAGAATTACGATCTCAAGGTACCTCCATTTTCCTATAAATTGCTCCAGTATATTCTTGATAGCAGAGTAGTACTCCATTATGTAAACATTAAATTTTTTTCCAAAGTTTTATTGATAAACAGCAATGAGACAGTTTCAAATCCAATCGGAAGTAGAGTTTCTACAAATAATACAGTGTATATATTCTTCTTAGTGGTTAATTGCTGTACAAGAAGTGGACTTGTGATCCT
>NW_004524617.1:11929747-11944373 GCF_000260255.1 Octodon degus | reverse complement strand
GCTCCCGGAACTCGGCAGAAAATCCTACTCGGGGGCAGGGTGGGGGAGGCACTCAGAGTGGTGGTGGGGCCGCCCAAAGGGCTGGGAGAGGGTCTGGCCCACTCTGCGCCTGGGCTGGGACTGGTCCCGCCGGCGCAGGGTAGCAGGAAACTCTGCACACTCACCGGACCTGGGCTAGGACTGGGTCTGGGGGCTCCTGGAACTCGGCAGAAAATCCTACTTGGCGGGCTGGGTGGGGGAGGCCGTAAACATTAAATTTTGGTATTCATTCTTCTGCTGATGGACATATCGGCTCCTTGAAAGAAATAGGTAGCATATGTTGTGATGTTATAACATGCGTATGCATGTATCATTGTAATATTATGTTGTCGGCATTTTTAGAAAGATATCCAAAGGAAGACAAGTTGGATCAAATGGAATTTCTATTTTTAGTTTTTTGAGGAATCTCTATACTAGTGTGCTAGTCTATATTACTGCTAACAATGTAGAAAGATTTTCTTTTTGTTCAGCTCCTCAACAGCATTTATTTTTCTTTCATTTCTTGATGATTGCCATTCTTTCCCTAGAAAGATAGAATCTCTGTATTCTTTCAATTTGCATTTCTGTAATGACCAGATGTGTTGAGCTTTTTTCATGTATTTATTGGTCATTTGTACTTCTTTTTCTGAGAAACATCTATTCATTTCAGTTGTCCATTTTGAATGGTTCTTTTATTTTGGTGGATTTCAATTTATTTGAGTTCTTTCTATAGATATTAGTCCTCTGTCTGAGGAATTGCTCACAAATATTTTTCTGTTCTACAGGTTGTCTGTTCACTATTCTTGTTTCCTTTACTGTGCAGAAACATTTTAATTTTATATGATCCTGTTTGTTGACACTTAATGTTATTTCTTGTGCAACTGGGGCTGTTTTCAGAAAATCCTTGCCTACACCTATGTCTTCAAGAGTTTTACCCATTTTATATTCCAGCATAGTAAGTGCTTTTGTTTTATCATTTAGATCTTTGATCCATTTTAATTTTAGTTTAGTCCACGTAGAGAGAAATGAGTCCAGCTTCAATCTTCTGTGTGTGAATAGCCAGTTTTCCTAACACTATTAGAAAAGAGGCTATCATTCTTCCTGTGTATGATTTTGGCCCTTTGTCAAAGATTGGACAGCTATAGGTGCCACAGGTGCTATCTGCAACCTCTATTCTATTCCCCTGATCCACATGTCTGTTTTGTGCCAGTAACATGCTTTTTTGCTTTATCACTGTAGCTTTGTAATATAAATTCAAATTCAAAGTTGTGATGCCTCTTGCTTTGCTCTTGTTGACCAAGATTGTTTTTACTATTCTCACTCTTTTATGGATCCACGTAGGCCTATGAGGAATGTTATTAGTATTTTGATTGTGATTACACTAAACTATATATCAGTTTTCAAATATGGCCATTTTTCCAATGTCAGTTCTAGTTCTTCAAGAACAGGATACCTTTCCATTTTATGATATCTTCTTCAATCTTATTTTTCAGAGTACTGTAGTTTCATTGTAGAAGTTTTTCACTTCCTTGGTTAGGTTAATTTTTCTATTTATTTATTTTTGTATTTTAGGGAAGGGCCTACAGATTGTTCAGGGTCTCACTACTAGATTGGACTTGTAGTGATCCGCCTGTTTACAACCTCCCAATAGCTGGGATTATAGGTGCCACCACACCCAGTCTCAACTGTCATCTCAGCACATCCTGGGGGCAGGGCTGGCACAGCAGGCCTGAGGATCAAACCCCCGGCCCCTGCATCTGCTTGCAGGCACTTTCAACTGCTGAGCTATTTGGCCAGCTAGTTAGGTTAATTCCTAAGTATTTATTTTTATCTTGATTCTTCTGGAAATGGTGTTGTTTCTTAATTTCTTTGAATGCTATTAATTTGAGAGTTGACTTTATATCCAGATATATGACTGAATTTATTTATTAGATCTAAAAACCTTTGGTAGAGTTTCTCATGTAAAGTATCATGTCTTTTGCAAATAATAGCAATTTAACTTCTTCTTTTCCTATTCTTATGCCTTTGATTTCTTTCTCTTGCATAAGTGTTCTGGCTAATGTTTTTAGAACTATATTGAACAGAAGTGGTGATAGTGAACATCCTTGACTTCTTATTGATTTTAGAGTGAAAACTCTGAGGTCTTTCACCATTAGGTTTGATGTTGACTTAGTATGATATTGGCTGTTGGTTTGTCATAGATGGCTTTTTATCAGATTGAAATAAAGAGCACCTAATCCAATTTTAAATATGGTTTTTAAAAATTATGAATAGTAGAGGGCCTACTTTGGCAGAGAGCACTGGCCAGGGTTTGATCCACTGTGTGCCATGTAGGCCCTGACCCCAGGGCACACTGAGATGGCATTTGAGGCTGGGCATAATTGCTTGTGCCTGTAATCCCAGTGCTTGGGAGGCTATAAACAGAAGAATCACTATGAGTCTGATATACATAGTGAGACCCTGTACACCCTATAGACCTTGTCCTAAATTCATAAAAAAATTATGAATAGGTGTTGGAATTTGCCAAATGGTTTTTCATCATCTGTTGAGATAATCCTGTGGTTTTGGTCATTGGTTCTGTTAATATAGTGTATTATATTTATTGATTTGCATAGTTGAACCATCTCAACATCCCGGGGATGAATTCTACTTGGCCGTTGTGTGTAGTCTTCTTTTTTTTATTTTTATTTATTTATTAGAGAGAGAGAGAGAGAGAGAGAGAGAGAGAGAGAGAGAGAGAGAAAGAGAGTGGCCAGCTCAGCCCACCAGGGGGCGTTCTGGCTGGCATGTGGTGCTGGGGGATTGAACCGCGGTCCCTGATGCTTTTGCTAAGCTTGTTCTAAGTAGGTGCTTTAGACCACTGAGCCATCTCTCCAGCCCCATGTGTGTGTAGTCTTCTTGATGACTTTTGCATTCTTTTTGCCAATACCTTATGGACGATTTTTATGTCTGTGCTCATTAGGAAGATTGGCCTATCATTTTCTGTTTTAGTTGGATCCTTCTTTCATTTTGATATTGGGGTAATGCTTACTTTCAGGAATGGGTTTGGGAATATTGGTTCACATTCAATTTCATTAAGGAGTTTGAGAAGTAATAGCATTAGATCTTCTCTAAATTTGTCATGGAATGTAGCAGTGAATCCATCAGGGCCTGAGCTTTCCTTGGTTGATAGATTTAATTACATATTCAATTTCATAGACTGATTATGGGATATTTAGAAGTTGTATTTCTTCCTGATTTAGTTTTGGTAATTCATGTGCATTGATGAATGTTTTTATTCTATGTTTTTCATCTTATTAAAATATGGGCTCTTGAAGTAGGTATTGATAGTCTTCTAGATTTTGTATGATCTCTCATGATTTCACCCCTTTCATTCCTAATTGCATGGTTGAGCCTTTACTTGTAAAAAATAATGTGCTAAGGATTTGTCATTTTTTTCTTCTGTCTGGGACTTCTGTTTTTTTATTTTTTATTTTTAAATTAATTTTATTGAGAGATAAATAACAATGAGAGAGTTTCAAAACAGATTAGTATGACAGTTTCAATAATCAATACATTGCATATTGTTGACTTCGCATTGGTTATTTGTAGTACAAGATATAAACATGATATCCTATCCAAACACTATTGGTACAAATCTTTCTTCTCATTGAAGTAAGAGAAAGTAGCTGTATATCTATCCTAACTATTTTGTCTATACAGATACAAAATGATCCTTCATTTATATCCCCTTTTTTGTTTAGTTTTGTCAGAGATGGGCATTCTATTGCCATTTAAATATTGTAGGTTCTGTTCCATGTTATGCCAAAATGTTTGATATTTAGAAGGATATTTTTGGTGGCTCCGGATTGCCTCCAGCGCTGGTCTGGATTGCCTTGTGTATGTGGGAATTGAACTACCGCTCCCAGAGACTGACTGCTTTGTTTAAGCAGGCATTTAAACAACTGAGCTAGTGGGCAGGCCCCCAATGTTTGATATTTAGACTGATAGGGTAAACCAAACTGAATATATTGCAGGATAATAATAAGCTTCTCTTCTGGAGGGTTAACAACCTAAGTTAGAAGTTCAAAATTGGAGAAAAGAAAGGCCTACAAGGTCAGTCAACATTTTGGCCCTAGCTTTTCAAGGTCAGTGAAGATTCGGGACATAGGAAAACCTGTACTGTAGCAACATGTAACTCAGTTGTGCTCCAAATTTTCTGATCAAGAAGATTATGGAGCCACAGAGGAATGTGTTCGATAAAGTATAATGTGCCTGGAGAGAGTCACATGGAGAGAAAACATTCTCTCAGGCTTTCACAGAGAACAAATTGGTCTAGCAATGGCCGTGACTCATCCTCATGTCTGACACTGACAAAAGGATGTACAAAGGGCGGTATAGGGCTACAGTATAAATCCCGAGAGTACTTGGCTAACCTTATCAGATACAAAAGTTACATTTTTGTTACATAGGCTTGTTATATCTTGATCTTAACCATCCAGCAGAAAAGTCTAAAAATGAGGTATATAAAGTAAAGCCATATTAATACGATGAGCTGTAAAAGGCTCAAGTCAATAACTTCTGAGGATAACCCACTAATATTAAAGACTGCTAGACAGTGTTAGATTGTTTAGTTGAATTCAAACACCTGTAGTATTTAGATTCCAATAGAATATTCACCTCTACAGACAATCAAAAAGGATACAAAGGAAAGATCATTTTGTATTTATATATACAAAATAGGATAAATTTACAGCTACTTTCTCTTAATTCAATGAGAAGAAAGAGGTGTACTAAGAGTGTTTGGACAGAATATCCTGTCTGCTTCTTGTACTATGGATAACCACTAAGAAGATAACAATGTACAATGTATTGATTATCAAAACTGTCCTATTAATCAGCTGTGAAACTGTCTCATTCATATTTATTTCTCAATAAAAATAAAAACAAAAAAATATTGTAGGTCCGTGAATTCAGCAAAATAATAGAATATAGTCCACTAGCCCATAATAGTAGTGGGTTTTCCGTAAGATCAACAGTGTCAGAAGTGGTTGATGTGAGCCTTTTACAGCTTAGCATATTAATATGGATATACTTTTTTTTTTACTTTTGGCTTGATGGCTAAGACCAAGGTAAAGCAAGATCTATAAAAAAAGAAATGTAACCTTTGCATCTGATGAGGTCAGTCAAATCCCCTCAGGATTTACCCTGAAGCCTTGTACTGCACTATGTAGATCCTTTGTCAGTATCAGCCATGTGGATGAGTCATGGCCATTGGTTGGCCACTTTGCTCTCTGTGAAAGCCTGAGAGAATGTATTTTCTCCATGTGTCTCTCTTTAGTCACACTCTACACCATAGAACACTTTCCTCTGTGGTCCCATAATCTCCTTGATCAGAAAATTTGTGACACCACTGAGTTACATGATGTTACAGTATAGGATCTCCTATGTCCTGAGTCTTCACTGACCTTGAAAGGCTAGGGTCAAAATTTTGGCTGTCCTTGCAGCCCTTCTATTTCTCTAATTTTTGGTCTGCAAACTTAGGTTGTTAACCCTCCAGAAGAGAAGCTTCTTATTATTACCCTACAACATAGGCAGTTGAGCTTAACCTTACTATCTGTCTGAACATCAAAAACCACAGGCATAAAATGGAACAGGCATTTTTCATCAAGTATTGGTATGTTAAAGTTGAAGTCCCTACAGAATATGAGGAAAAAATAAAAAAAATTTAAAAAACAGGAATAAACTGTTACCTATTTTTATACAGAAATTTAGAAATCTAACCATATACAGTATTGTAGCAGGACAAGCCTGTGACTTTTTTTTTCTTATCTCCTGTTTTCATTTATTACTCTTTTTAAAATACAAACATTTACTTGCAAGACACTATAGCAGTAATTGGCCAATATGTTGTTGATTTAAGCTTCTACTTTTTCTTATGTAGGAGCTCACTGCTATGAGTTTCCCACATAAAACTGCTTTCATTGCATCCAATAAATTCCAGTATTTTTAGCATTATCATTTAATTGTAGGTAATACTTAATTTTTTCTTAAGTTTCATTTATGTGTGTGTGTTTTGGGGAAGGGTCTACAGGGTTTTCAGCATCTCACTACTGGATTGAACTCATAGTGATCTGCCTGTTTACCCCTTCCCAAATGCTGGGATTACAGGTGCACCACCACTCCCATTCTCAATTGCTGTCTCTGCACGTCTCAGGAGCAGGGCCTGGATGGCAGGCCTGGGGTTTGAACCCATGGCCCCTACACCTGCTTGCAGGTGCTTTAATCCTCTGAGCTGTTGGGCTGGCCCCTTTAAATTTCATTTGTGAACCAAGAGGTTAGTATCTAATTTTCATTTGTTTAGGAATTTCTTGTGGTTTATTTTGCCATTAACTTCAAATTTCATTGAAGTGTGGTCTAATAATATGCATGGGATAATTTTAATTCTTTTCCTTTGTTTAAGAATGTTCTATGAGTCAGACTGTGATCTATTTTTGAAAATATTCCATGTGTAGCTGAGAAGAATATCTACTCTGATGTAGTGTGAAACACTCTGTAGTTATCAACTAAGTTCATTTTATCGAAGATTTACTTCAGTTCTGGTATTTCTAGCTGATCTGTCTCTTTGTGACTATAGGGTATTGAGGCTCCACATCACAATTGTACAACTGCTAATTTGATTTTTTATGTCTATTATTTGTTTATGTAGCTGTATATCCTGGTATTTGGTGCATACGTAGTTACGACTGTTATCTATTCCTCTTGGAAGTTTTCCTTAATAAGCATATGGTAACCTTCTTCAATTCTCCTGATTAATTTTGGCTTGAAATACACTTTGTATTCCAATAAGATATCCCTGCTTTTTCCAGGCTCCTGTGATATGGAGGGTTCCTTTACTTTCAGACCATGATTATTTAAATTTAAATTTGTGTTTCTTGAAAACACCATATTGTTGGATCTTGTTTTTTTTTCATAACATGCAAATTTTATTTTTTAAAAATTAATTTTATTGAGGAAAAATTTCAATGAGACAGTTTCAAGACAGGTTATTAAGAGATTTACAATAATAATTATTATTTTAAAAATATTTTTATTTTTTAAAATAATTTTATTGATAAACAAATAGCAATGAGACAGTTTCCGAACCAATTACTAGCACAGTTTCAATAATTAATACATTGCATATTGTTGTCTTAGTGGTTATTCATTGTACAAGATGCAGACATGATATCCTGTCCACAAACACTATTAGAACAAATCTGTCTATTCATTGAATTAAGAGAATGCAGCTGTATATCTATCCTAACTATTTTGTGTATACAAATGCAAAATGGTCATTCATTTGTATTCCCCTTTTTGGTTAGTTTTGTCAGAGAAGGGCATTCTATTGTCATTTAAATATTATAGGTGCATGAATTCAGCAGAATATTCCAATATACTCCAGTAGTCCATAATAGTAGTAGGTTTTCCTTAGGACTGGCAATGTCAGAAGTCGTTGACTTGAGCATTTTAAGTTCAGCATATTAATATGGCTTTAATTTTTATACTTCATTTTCATACTTTTCTTCTGGATGGTTAAGATCAAGATAAAGCAAGACCTATATAACAAGAAATGTAACTTTTGTATCTGCCAAGGTCAATCAAATCCCCTCAGGATTTATCTTGACACCCTGTACCGCAGTTTACAGATCTTTTGTCATTGTCAGCCATATGGATGAGTCACAGCCATTGCTTGACCAACTTGCTCTCTGTGAAAGCCTGAGAGAATGTTTTCTCTCCCTATGACTTTTCTTAGGCACACTGTACATCATTGATCACTTTCCTCTGTGGCTCCATAATTTCCTTAAACAGAAAATTTGGGACATCACTGAGTTACATGATGTTATAGTACAGGTTCTCTTATGTCCTGAGTCCTCACTGACCTTGAAGGGCCAGGGCCAAAATGTTGGCTATCATTGTAACCCTTCTTTTTCTCTAATTTTTTGTTCTGAAACTTAATTTGTTAACCTTCCAGAAGAGCAGCTTAAATATATTATTACCTTGTGACATAGGCAATTGAGCTTACAATCACTATCTTTTTGAATATCAACCCCCTTACACATAACATAGAATAGGTATTTTCAAACAATTGTTTATATGCCAAACTTTAAATCCCTATAGAATGTGAAAAAATAAACAAAAAAAATAAAAACAAACAATTACACATTTTTACATAGAAATTTAGAAATCTGTCCCTATAAAACATTGTAGCAGGACCGTTGTATGAATTTTTTTCTCTTGACTCTTATTTTCTTTTATTACCTTTTTAAAAACAAACATTTATTTGAGAGATATTATAGCAGTAATTGATATGATATAAGAAACAGCACGTATTTAGAAGACCCGAATGACAGGCATACCAAGAATGACCCTAGTATTACACATTGCTATCCTCCATGCATTTGATTAGTTCACAGCATCAGCATATATAGTTGGATCTTGTTTCTTGATCTATTGTGCAAGTCTATTTCTTTTGATTTGTGAATTGAGACTATTTCCATTAATGGCTATTTCTTATATGTATCAACTTAGCTTTGTCATATTATTTTTCTTTTGTAGCTTCCCTTTATTTCCTCATTGTTTAATTACTTGTCTTGCCTGGTCGATTCATTCTATTCCAGTAGATTTTTGAGCTTTGTTCTTTCATTCTTGAATTTTCTTCAGAACATTTTGGAGTGTTGGTATGGTGATCATGAATTTCTTCTATGTATTCTTTGGCATGGAACCATCTTATTTCTCTATCAATTTTGAAATATAGTTTTATGAACTATATCAATCTGAGTTGGGTGTTGTTTTCTTCTAGGGCTTGAAATACTTCATTGCAAACTCTTTTAGATTTAAAGGTTGTATTGAGAATTCTGCTGTGATACTGATGGGTTTTCCTTAATAGGTGATATGTTTCTTTTTCTCTAACAGCTTTTAGTAATCTGTTTTCTAATCTTGAATTAATATACCTTGGTATAGATTATTTTGATCATGGCTAATTTGAGTTCTATATGCCTTACTTTTTATTCTGTGCTTCTTCTTTTATTTTCGTGGTACCAGAGATGAATTCAGGACCCTGGGCCTTCCAGGCAGGCACTTATTCTACTGAGCTATCTCTCTGGTCCTTAAGCTATCACCCCAGCCATCTATATGCATCACTTAATCTATGTGCTTAAGAAAAGTCACATGGAGAGAAAACATTCTCTCAAGCTTTCACAGAGAGCAAATTGGCCAAGCAATGGCCATGACTCATCCACATGGCTGACACTGACAATGGATCTACAATCTGAGGTACAGGGTCTCAGGATAAATCCTGAGGGGATTTGACTGACCTTATCAGATACAAAAGCTACAATTCTTGTCATGTAGGTCTTTCTTTATCTTGGTTTTAACCATTCTGCAGAAAAGTATAAAAATGAAGTACTGGAGATAAAGCCTTGTTGTTATGTTGAACTGCAGGGGACTCAGGTCAACAACTTCTGACATTGTCAGTCAGGCGGAAGACCCAATACTATTGCGGACTACTGGACTATTTTGGAATATTTTTCTGAGTTCACACACCTATTATATTTAAATGATGGAACTAAACAAAAAAAAGTTATAGATGAATGACCAATTTGTATCTGTGCATTTTAAATGGTTAGCATAGATATATAGCTACATTCTATTAATTCAAAGAATAGATTTTATCTAATTGTGTTTGTAAATAGGATATCATGTCTGCATCTTGTACAACAAATAATCAGTAGGAAGGCAGTATGCAATGAGTTAATTATTGGAACTGTCCTACCAATTTGATTTGAAACTGTCTCATTGCTATTTATTTCTCAATAAAATTATGGAAAAACATCTTATCTGTCAAATTCTTTTTCCTGCTAATCAAATTTTCTGCTTTTGTGAAGTGGTTTTTATTTTGTGTGCTATCTCCTGATTTTCATTTATTCTAATCAATCTCAAGTTATTCTTTTCATCATCTAGAAGCCGTTGGATTAGTTTCTTGTAGTCCCTTGATATTTTTAACAAGTCTTGTTTTCTGATTGCTAAACATGCTCATTTGTTCTATACCTTAAGTTACTGCTTTTTAATGTATATGGTACAGGGTCTCACTACGCAGCTCAGACTCATAGTGATCGTCCTGTCTCAACCTTACCAGCGCTGGGATTACAGGCATGCACCACCACGCCCAGTTTTAATGGCCGACACAGTGCACCCAGGATTCTGGGGCTGGCACAATATACAGACCTAGGAATTGAACTTGGGTCCTAGAAGTTGCCAGGCAGTGGCTTAGATGGCTGAGATATCCCCAACCTTGACCCAACCTTTTTTAATCCAATGATTTTTCTTTGAAAACTGGTCAGTGAACTATGTTTAATAAGCCAAATTCGACTGTGACTTCTTTTTATATACTCTGAAAGCCCAGAATTTTTAAAAATGCTTTTTAAAGATGAAACAAATATTCAAAGAAGAATAAATTTTCATAATGTGTAAAAGTTATTTGAAAATTTTGTTTCTGTAAATAAAATTTTGTTGCAGCACGTAGTTTGTGTGTTGTCTAATGGCCGTTTTCACAATCAATAGCAGACTTGAATAATTATTGGAAAGATTTCATGGTTTTTAAGGACTATTTGCTCTCTAGTCAATTACAGTAAAAGTTTGCTGATTCCTGATATAAAGTACACTAGCTCAGCAGAGTATATATTCTGAATATTTTTATGACTCTGGTATTACTAGTCTTTGCAGTGCCCTTATATCGCTAACTCTTTCTACTCTCTTTTTGTCACTCAAATAATGAATTATTTCAGATTGCATGGTGCTTTTTTCTATATGGAAAGGAAGAAGCTGCCACTTTCTGTAATGGGGGTGACAGGAAAAATATTTACTTGGTCTTCTAAGTTGGGACAGTTTTCAAAAGTATAAATATCACCTTGACTTGATTCTCAGAAGGATTTTTTTATTGATGTAAGTATGAATTTCAAGTACCTTGACGAACAGTCTTTTAAATGCCTTTGATTTATTAACATCATTTCATGTCCTGAGATTTTGTGATTGTGATTAGTGATGATGAGATAAAATCCTATAACAATGTTTTTTTTGTATATCAGGATTATATAAAGGTGATAAACTAGTCAATAGCAAAATGTTATTAATAAAATGTTCATTTCTATGAATTCTTTGAACATCTATATATAAGTCTTTAGGGTAGGCAAAGTAAATTCCATTTCTGATTTACTGATGAGGAAATGGATAAAATGTTAGACTAAAAGGTAACTAATTACATATTGGTATAGCTAGAGCAAGAATCCTGGCCTCTTGACTTCTAATCCTGTGTTATTTCCACTAAACCACTTGACTATTTACTGGGTACAAAGCATTGCATGGAGCACAGTGGGAACTTACAGTGAAATAATACTTACAATAGTACTTATATTTAAATGCTACTTCAAACTCCCCCCTCCCACAAACATTTATTTTTCTATTCTGAAATTAGTATATATTAGATTACTCTTGTTCATGCTGTCTTGTTTAGTAGCTGTCAAGTGAATTTATATACACTTGAGTTTTACATTGTAAGCGATGTAACACAATTGGTATCTAGAGGAAAAAGCCTTTTATCTGTTAACTCCTCCTTTATTGATTCCATGTTATATAAGAATAGAACTGAAGGAAGAAATCTTTTGTAATTTTAGTCTTTGACTATTACTGTACATGCAAAGGATGTTTTAGACATTTTTTAAAAATTAAAAAAGGCAAACAGCTTCTTGGTATGACAGGTTATATGGGTTTTAAAAGGATGAGAAACAGCAGTCTTCATGATACTAGAAAAAAGTTTCTTTCTAATGAGAGCAGTGGGGTAGAATCTGGTTTACCTAACTGATAAGTAAGACAATTTAAAAATTATCTGTATATCTTATCATTTTGAAAATATGGAAAGTATTTTTTCTGATCATAAAGTTGTTACATACTCATTACAAAAATATAGACACTGTGGGAAGCTAATAAGGGCTTATCTATGACCTACTCAAGGATATTTACTCTATATTAAAATTTTCTTGTGTTTTACTTTAGGTAATTTTTCCCCCCAGACTGTAATGGACAAACCCTTTGATTGTCAGAAAAGGCTTGGGTATGCTGCTAAAACATACAATCTTCAAATTTCAGGCAGTTTGACTGGAGATGTAGTTCTGGAATAGAATATCTGCCTGGCATGTATAAGGCTGTGGGTTGAAGCCCCAGAAAATAACACAAATAAAACAAAAACAACTCAGGGATCTTCTTCTTCTTTTTTTTTTCCAGAACCAGGAATTCAACTCAGGTCCTTGTGCTTGTCAGGGAAGCGCTTATTCTACTGAGCCATCTCCCCAGCCCCAACTCAGGGATCTCAATCCACTGAAGTTCATTTCTTGATCATGCTTCAAGTCTTGCACACATGCGTTCAGCACTCTTATTCATATTGCCATTTGCTCAGAACTGTATTGAGGCTCCTGTGAAGCTGATATCTGGAAGTTGCTATGGTACAGTGGAAAAGAGTTCAGGAAGCTTCTGTTTTAGAAATTAAATTTTCTCCAGAATAGAAGATATGGATGCAACTCCAAACACACTCAGTGACCTTATCTTTTTCTTTTCTGTATTTAGGACAGGTTCTACAGGATCTCACTATGTAACTCGGACTCATAGTGATTCTCCTGTTTTCAGCCTCCCAAGTGTAGCTTCCCAAGTGCAGTCTCCCAAGTGCCATCTCAATAGCTGTCTCAGCATGCCCTCTGGGCAGAGCTGGCACAACACACTGGAGATTGAACCCTGGCTATTGTGCTCTGCCTAAGCAGGTGCATGAGCTTTAGACCTCTGAGCTATCAGGTCAGCCTCTTTATTATGTTTTTTTCACTTATGTATTTAGTATAGGGTGTCACTATGTAGCTCAGCTAGGGCTGGCAAGATATCTCAGCAGACTAAGCACCTGCTTTGGCAAGCACAGGGACCAGGATTGAATTCCCAGTCTCACATGCTGTGCCAACACCACCCCTGGGGTACTCTGAGCAAGCAACCCAGTCTTGGCATGGTAGGGCATGCCCGTAATCCCAGTGCTGGAGAGGGATTACTCCAGCTTTAGTCTGCTGAGCTATCTGGCCAGCCTCGTTTTTTATTTTTTTTTCACTTATGTATTTGGTATAGGGTCTCACTATGCAACTCAGACTCATGGTGATCCTCCTGTTTTCAGCATCACCAGCGCTGGGATTACAGGTGTGCGCCACCATGCCAGAACTGGGTCGCTGGCTCATTGTCCTGCAGAGGCGGCGTTGGCACAGCATGTGAGACTGGGGATCCAACCCTGGTCCCTGTGCTTGCCAAAGCAGGCGCTAATCTGCTGAGCTATCTTGCCAGCATTAGTGACCTTATCTTTGACAAAAGAGCCAAACATGTTCACTGCAAGAAACATAGTCCCTTTTATAAGTGGTACTCAAAAAACTGGATCTCCATGTGCCACAGACTAAAACCTCACCCATGTCTATCAACATGCATTAAACTAAAGTCAGTATGGGTCAAAGACCTAAACATTAAAATAGAAACACTAAATCTACTGAAAGATAAAGTATGTAGAAATCTTGAAGATGTAGGAGTAGGAAAAGACTTCATGAATAAAACCCAGGCCACATGGGAAATTCTGCAAAGAATCAACAACTGGCATCTCACCCTATTTAAAATATTTACACAACAAAATAAATCACCAGAACGAGAGACAACCCAAAGAGCAGGAAAAAAAAAAACTATAACTAGTTTTTCCTCGGACAAAGGACTTATATCTGGTACATATAGAGTATTTTAAAAATCAGGCACTCTCAGATTCAAAATCCCAATTACAGAAAATAGGCATCTGAGATGAATACACGTTTCTTAGATGAAGAAATGCAAGTAAAAAATAAATATATGAAAAAATGTTCGACATCACTGAACATTTGAGAGCTGCAAACGGAAACAACACTGAGATTCCATCTCATCCCAGAAAGAATGGATATCATCAAGAAATCAATCTATAATGAATGCTGGCATGGCTGTGGGGAAAAGGGAACCCTACACTACTGTTGGGAGTGTCGACTGATACAATCACTTTGGAAATCAGTGTAGAGATTCCTTAAGAATTAGGATTGCAAGTTCCAGTTAGATCAGCTACTCCCCTTCTGTTATCTTCCCAGAGAATTTAAAAAATCACACTAAACTGATATGTGTGCACCTATGCTTATAGCAGCATAATTTGTAATAGCTAAATCTTGGAAATAACACAAATGCACATAAACCAAGAAATGGATAAAAAGATGTGGCTTTCTAATATAACAGAGTACTGTTCAGTCATAAAGAAGGATAAACTTGAGACTTTTGCAAATAAATGAATGAAACTCGGGACCATATTCATAAGTGAAATAAATCAAATCCACATTTGTAAATATCAAATGGTCTCCTTAGGGTGAGAAGCTGAATGAGAAGTTGAATGAGTAAATAAGATTCCACATGTACAATAGATACTGTGAATCAGGAAGAAACTGCAAAAGAAAAGAGAAAATGTGATGAAAGAAAGGAGAAAAGAAGTAAGGGAAAAGGAAAATATATATAT
>NW_004524617.1:11927926-11929647 GCF_000260255.1 Octodon degus | reverse complement strand
ATATATACATATTGTTAGAATAATTATAAGCTAATTTTTCTTAGTTCATTGAAAAGAAAGGTTCACGCTAATATTGTGTGGACAATATTTCAGGCCTATATCTTGAACACTAAATAACTATCATGAAGATGAGACAAAGTCCTAGCCCAGGTCCGGTGAGTGTGTGGGAGAGCTTCCTGCTACCCTGTGCTGGCAGGAGCAATCCCAGCCCAGGTGCAGGGTGGGGCGGACCTTCTCCCACCCCTTGGGAGGCCCCCCACCAATCCATAAACCTCCCCCACCCCGACCGCCGAGTAGGAATTTCTGCCGCGCTCCGCAAACCACAGATCCAGTCCTAGCCCAGGTCCTGTGAGTGTGTGGGAGAGCTTCCTCTTCCCCCTACTTCACCTTGCCCCCTTCAGCACAGCTCAGGCCTGGCATACAGGGCTGAGGTGTAACACTGCAGCTGCAATCCCTGCAGAGAGTGTAGAGGATAGATTCACCCAGCTAATCCAGAAGCAGAACATCTTGCCACAGGGGCACAACATATTCACCCTCAAGGGCAGCAGAGGGAAGGAGCTGAGCACAGCAGCCAGACCCAAGCCAGACGCAGCTGGATAAGTCCAAACTTTGTAGAGCTGCACCTGAACTTCAGTACGTGCAAAGCTTATAACTACAGCAAAGATGTACAACAAAGGGCAGAAGACAGTGCTACACAAAATGACAAGAAGGAACAAAATGCAACTTCAGAACCCAAGCCCACCCATAACAAGCGCAGAGGACACTAACACAGAACAAATTGGAAATCACACAGCTCAAAGCAATGAATCAATGGCTTCTGAAATAAAGAAACAGCTGCAGAAAGATATAGAGGACTTCAGATTGGAAATTAAAAAAGAAATCCCTGAATTAATAGCATCTGCAATAAAGAATCAAATGCAGAAACATATGGAAGAAACCCAGTGCCCACCCAGAACAAGTGCAGATGACACGAGCTTGGCTCAAATGCATGAATTAATAGCGTTGATAGTAAATAAGCAACATCAGAAAAATATAGAGGAAATCAGAGCACAATTCTTTTCTGAAATATAAAAAGAACTTTCAGAACTCATAGCAGCTGAAGTAAAGAAGCAACTACAGAAACACAAGGAGGAAACCCAATCTGAAAAAAAAATCGCAGTAAAAGAATTCATAACTGCTTCTAAAGAAGATATTGATAAAAATATAGAGGAGATTAGAAAAATGATGGATTCCTTGAATGAGCAATATAGGAAAGAAATAGAATGCATGAAGCAGAGTCAAAGAGATATAGAGGAAATTAAACTCTCAATCACAAGCTTGCAAAATGGTTTAAGTGAATGTGAAGACAGAGTTTCAGATCTTGAAGACGCCGGTGCAGCTAGTGAAAAGGTAGGAAAGGATCTCTTAAAAACAACGAGGATGCAGGAAAGAATAATCCATCACCTGCAAGATGATGCAAAGATGAGCAATGTGAGACTAAATAGGCATCAATGAAAAAGAAGGAGTCAATACAAATGACGTTAAAAAAATATGGGCAGAAGTAATAGCAGAAAACTTCCCAAATATGAGGAAACAATCTGATATTCAGGTAAATGAAGCATACAGAATGCCAAGGAACCTCAACCCAATGCAAAACACACCGAGACATATAATAGTCAAGATCCCAGAAATTCAGCACAAGAATAATCTACTGAAAGCTGCTAGAGAAAAGAAGCAGATCA
>NW_004524617.1:11914161-11927061 GCF_000260255.1 Octodon degus | reverse complement strand
TAACAGAACTGAACCAGAGTTTGAAACAAATGGACTTGGTGGACATATACAGAGTGTTCCACCCAAACACAGCTGAATACACATTTCTCTCAGCTGCACATGGGTCATTTTCTAAAATCGACCACATACTGGTCCATAGGTCATGCTTAAGTATATGCAAGAATACAGAAATTATCCCATGAACATTATCTGACCACAGTGCAATGAAAAGGGAAATACACGAGAAAAGAAACCAGAAAAAAACTTTCAATACATGGAAATTAAATGACACCCTCCTCAGCAACCAGTGGGTCACCGATGAAATTAAACAAGAAATTCAATAATATGTACAATTCAATGAAAATTCAATCATAACTTATCGTAATTTATGGGATACAAAGAAAGGAGTTCTCAGAGGGAAATTCATAGATGTGAGCTCACACATTAGGAAAATAGAACGGGAACAAGTAACTACCCTAATGTTGCAACTTCAATAACTAGAAAAGGAAGAGCAAACCAAACCCAGAGCTGAAAGACGGGAGGAAATCATAAAGATTAGAGCAGAAATTAATTCAATTGAGAAAAAGAAAACAATCCACAGAATTAAAAAAGCCAAAAGCTGGTTCTTTGAAAGATTAAATAAAATCGATAAGCCCCTAGCTAACCTCATCAAACAGAGGAAAGAAAAAATTCAAATAGAAGCAATAAGGAATGAAAAGGTTGTAATTACCACAGAATCAGTGGAAATTCAGGAGATTATCAATAGCTACATTGAGAATCTTTACTCTCACACAATTGAAGACACAGAAGAAATGGGCAGATTCTTAGAAAGGTACAAATTACCACTACTGAATCGACAAGATATAACTACTCTCAATAGCCCAATAACAGCCAAAGAAATACGAGATGTAATTAAAAACCTACCGGCAAAGAAAAGTCTAGGTCCGGATGGATTCACAGCTGAATTGTACAAGATATTTCCCGAAGATGTAGTCCCTATACTCCTCAAATTCTTCCATGAAATTGAAAAGGAAGCAATCCTCCCAAAATCATTCCTCGAGGCAAGTGTTATTCTAATACCAAAAGCAGGGAAAGATGCAACTAATAAAGAGAACTACAGGCCTATCTCCTTCATGAACATAGATGCCAAAATCCTCAATTAAATACTAGCAAATAGAATGCAGCCAATCATCAAGAAGATCATACAACATGACCAGGTAGGATTCATCTCAAGGATGCAAGGGTGGTCCAACATATGAAAATCTAACAATGTGATACACTATATCAATAGATCGAAAATAAAAATCCACATGATCATCTCCATTGATGCAGAAAAGGTTTTTGTCAAAGTCCAACACTCATTCATGTTCAAAGTCCTACAGAAAATTAGAATAGATGGCCTCTATTTCAATCTCTTAAAAGCCTTTTATGAAAATCCAACGGCTAACATAATCCTAAATGGGGAAAAACTGAATTCTTTTACTGTTAGATGTGGTACAAGACAAGGATATCCTCTATCACCACTCCTATTCAAAATAGTTCTGGAATCCTGAGCTACAGCCATTAGACAAGAGAAAGAAGTAACAGGAATAAGAATAGGCAAAGAAGAAATTAAATTATCTTTATTTGCAAATGAAATGATACTTTACTTAGAAGACCCAAACAACTCCACCAAGAAGCTACTAGAATTAATACAGAAATTCAGTAGCATAGCAGGTTATAGAGTCAATGCCCAAAAGTCAATAGCATTCCTCTACACAGACAACAAACACACTGAAAGGGAAATTTTAGAAACAGTACCTTCTACAATAGCACCGAGGAAAATGAAATACGTTGGAATTATTCTAACTAAAGAAGTCAAAGATCTTTTCAAGGAAAATTACAGTAATCTTAAAAAAAGATATCATAAAGGATTTCAGAAAATGGAAAGCTGTTCCATGCTCCTGGAGAGGAAGAACCAACTTTGTGAAGATAGCCATACTCCCAAAATTGCTGTACAGATTTAATGCAATCCCTATCAGACTACCACCGACATATCTCACAGACATAGAGAAATCATTTCTAAAATTTATCCAGAACTGGGAAAGATCTAGAATAGCAAAGGCAATTCTGGGCAATAAAGAAAAGGCAGGAGGCATTACCATTCCTGACTTGAAATTATACTACAAGGCTACTGTGATAAAATCAGCATGGTATTGGCATCAAAATAGACCTGAGGATCAATGGAATAGATTGGAAGACACTGAAGCCCTTACAAACACACTCAGCCACCTTATCGTTGACAAAGGGGCCAAACATGTGCACTGGAAATAAAACAGTCTTTTTAACAAATGTTGCTGGAAAAACTGGCTCTCTACATGCCAAAAACTCAAACTTGATCCGGGTCTATCACCATGCACTAAACTAAAGTCAAAATGGATTAAAGATCTAAACATTAAAGCAGAGACACTAAATCTCCTGGAAGTGAAATTAGGAGGAACTCTTGAAGACATAGGGGTAGGCAAAGAGTTCATGGACAGAAATCAAATCGCATGGGAAACAATTGAAAGAATTAACAACTGGGACCTGCTCTTACTGAGAAGTTTTTTCATGTCAAAAGAAATTACCAACAAAGTGAAAAGGCAATCCACAAATTTGGAAAAAGTCATGACAAATAAGTACTCAGACAAAGGTCTGCTCTCTAGAATGTATAAAGAACTAAGAAACACTATGGCCCCAAAATTTAAAGACCCAATCCAGAAATGGGCATCCGAGATTAATACATCCTTCTCAGTGGAAGAAATTAAACAAGCAGGTAAATTTATGAAAAAATGCTCCACATCACTAGCCATTCGTGAAATGCAAATTAAAACCACATTGAGATATCATCTCACCCCAGAAAGAATGGCTATCATAAAGAAATCACCCAATAACAAATGTTTGAGTGACTGTGGGGAAAAAGGTACCCTTCTGCACTGCTGGTGGGAATGTAGACTGGTGCAACCATTGTGGAAATCAGTATGGAGACTCCTTAGAAAAGTTGGTCTGGAAATCCCCTTTGAACTAGCTATTCCTCTACTGGGAATTTTCCCAGAAGATATGAAATCATCATATCATAGGGATATATGTGTGCCTATGTTTATAGCAGCACAATTTTTGATCCCAAAATCTTGGAAACAACTAAGATGCCCATCACCTGAGGATTGTTTGAGAAAGATGTGGTATTTTTATACAATGGAGTATTATTCATCTATTAAGAATGATAAACTGCAAGCCTTTATATTGAAGTGGATGCCACTTGCACATATACTCATAAGTGAAATAAACCAGACACATATGTGTAAATATCATATAGTCTCCCTAGAATAAGAACTCAAAAGATGAAATACAAATAGAAATTTATAATACAAGTGAAAGGAAAGCAGCATCTCAAGGGCTAATTAACCAAGAAAGAGAAAGGAGAAGAGCTAGGAAACATGACAATGTCAAGCCATACATTTATGTGTAAAAGATGAGCAAGGCAATGATCCTGAGAATATTCAGAAGTTCTTTTAAATCTAGCAGTTAATTGGAAAGATTCTCACCCTGACGAACTATTTATGCTGATACCTGTGAACTAATCTACTGCACTGCAGAGGGTACTTTGTAATGGTAGTTTCATGTTTGGAGTGCTTGTCATTCTGGTATTGTGAATATGGGTTGCTTGTCATGGCATGCAAGTTGCTGCTATGATGTCTCTTGTGTAGGTGGATGTTCAAGAAGAAGGGGGTGGTGAAGGAAAGCAAGGGACTGGAAAAGGAATATTGTGGGACTGTCCTGCTTCATGTTTGTATATGGTGAGATTTTTGGACTTATGTGCAAACACGAGAAATATATAATTCTTTATCCTATTTTAAAACATAATCTAATTTTTAAATGTTTTTTTATCATATGTAGGGACTTGAAGTTCAACAAATCAATACTTGATGAAAAATACCTGTTCCATGTTATGCCTAAGATGTTTGAAATGCAGAGAAATGGTGAGGTTAGTCTTAATAGCCTAAGTTGTTTGCTAATAACAATAAGCTTGTCTTCTGGATGGTTAACAACCTACGTTTGCAGACCAAAATTAGAGAAAAAGGAGGGCTGCAAGGAAACCCAACATTTTGGCCCTAACCTTCTAAGGTCAATTATGAGTCAGGACATATGAGAACTTGTACTGTAACGTCATGTACCTCAGTAGTGTCCCAAATTTTCTGATGAAGAAGATTATGGGGCCAAAGTGGAAAGTGATTGATGATGTAGAGTGTGCCTAAGGTGAGTCACATGGAGAGAAAACACTCTCTCAGGCTTTCACAGAGAGCACATTGGCCAAGCAATGTCCGTGACTCATCCACATGGCTGACACTGACAATGGTTCTACAATCGGAGTTACAGGATCTCGGGATCAATCCTGAGGGCATTTCACTGACCTGCTCAGACCCAAAAGCTACAACTCTTGTTGCATAGGTCCTGCTTTACCTTGGTCTTACCAGTAGAAAAGTATGAAGATGAAATGTAGGAAATAAAGTCATGATGTTATTTTGATCTGTGGGGAACTCAGGTCAATAATTTCTCACATTGCCAGTTAAACAGAATACCTAATGCTATTATCGCCTCTGGACTCTTTTAGAATATTTTGCTTAGTTTACACACCTATAATATTCAAATAACGGAACTTAGAAAAAAAGGGGATACAGATGACTTTCCATTTTGTTTCTGTTTATGCAAAGTGAATGGGATAGATATATAGTTACATTCTGTTAATGAATGTAATGATTTGTTCTAATGGTGTTTGTAAATAGGATATCAAGTCCACATCTTGTACAGCAAGTAACCAGTAAGAAGAATGTATGCAGTGTGTTAGTTATTGAAACTGTCCTAGCGATTTGATTTGATACTCTCTCATTGCTATCTGCTTATCAATAAAAGTATTAAAAAAAAGAAAAGAGAGGACTGAGAGCCACGTGAGTCGATCTGGAGCACAGCCCACATGGGGGAATCTATCTCACTGGCCGTCCCGATGACCATGGAACAGACGGTTCCGGAGATGTTATTCTCTCACTTGGGTATCTTCTTTTATGAAAAGGCCAAAGACAATGTGGGGTAGGAACGAGAAGCCAACAAGTGGGCAGGAGCCAATGGCTCTCGCTGCTGGGTGCCTTGGTGCACCTGGCCATTGCGAAGGTCTATCACAGTCTCATCTACCTGCGGCAAAATCTAGGGAGCCACTTATTCTTCAGCAGGAGTGTTTCCATGTTCACCATCTATACATCCCTGCATAACGAGCTGAAGAAAGTGGTGGTAGGCCGCGGAGCCTTTGCTGAGACTGCTCCTCATGTGAAAGAATTCCTCTCCTACTTATCAGAGCAGCTCTGTTTCTTTGTTCAGGCTCAGGCTCAGCTGGAGTTTTAAGACTTCTGTGAGAAGATGTACACCCTCAGTACACAGAAATTCATCAATGCTGAAAATCTTGTGGGACTTTTGGACACCAACCTCAAGAAGTACAGCTCCAGATTCCATCACCCAATCCTCAGTCCTTTGGAGAGCAGTTTCCAGCTGGAAGTCGATGTCTTAAGTCTTCTCCTCAAGGCCCAGGCTCAGTTCTCTGAGTGGAAGTTCCTCCCTTCCCTGTTGAACTTGCACATTGCTCACACGAAGCTGCAGACCTGGGGCCAAATCTTTGAAAGGCAGCAAGAAGCCAAGAAGCATCTGTTTGGAGGGCAGTCACAAATGGCCGTTCAACACCCACACCTTTTCCTTTGGCAGATGAAACTCAAAAACATGCTCCTGTCAAGTTTATTTTTTACTTTCATGAGGCACTGAGTTGACAAACTACTGCTTCAGAAATGAAAGCGTTGATTACAAAAGCTAACCCAGACCTTTTTGGAAAGATTTCTAGCTTCATCAGGAAATACAATTTTTTTTTCAAAAAATAAAAGGAAAAAAAAATAAATGGGATTTCCAGTCCAAACAAAAAATATCATGAATATAAAAAATACACAATGTATGAATTATTGTTACTCTCCTTTTATTTTATTTTATTTTATTTTATTTTATTTTATTTTATTTTAATTTTATTTTTGTGGAACCGGGGATTGAATTCAGACCCTTGCACTTGCCAGGGAAGCACTATTATCTTGTTTTAAAAGTCTTTCTGTCTTGTTTTATCTTGGTCTTAACCATCCAGCAGAAAATTATAATAACAAAGTATGAGAAGTAAAGCCATATCAGTACGCTGATTTGTAAAGGGCTCAGGTCAACAGCTTCTGACATTCCCAGTCCTACGGATAACCCACTACTATTATGGACTACTGGACTATTTGGATTATTTTGCTGAATTCACATACCTACAATATTTAAATGGCAATGGAATACCCATCTCTGACAAAACTAACCAAAAAAAAGGGGATACAAATGAAGGGCCATTTTGTCTCTGTATGTGCAAAATAGGATAGATATACAGCTACTTTGTCTTAATTCAATGAGAAAAAAGATTTGTACTAATAGTGTTTGGACAGGATATCACGTCTGCATCTTGTAGTATGAATAACCACTACAAAGACAACAATATGCAATGTATTAATTATTTGAAACTATCCTACTAATTGGTTTTGAAACTGTCTCATTGCTATTCATTTCTCAATAAAATTAATATAAAAATAATTAAAAAAATAAGTGTTCTGGTTTGATGTGACAAATATTATTTCAATTGACAAATTATTATCTAGAACTAATCACCTGGGTCGGGAAGTGACGATATGCTGTCTGGTTAGAAAATATGTGACGTACAAAAAAATTTGAGAAGTGCACAAATGTTGTAAAAAAGCACATACCTACTAAGCTAATGTCTTATTTTATATTCTATCAAAATATAAGAAACTTCCTGTTACAGTTTGTACCCAGATGTACCCTCAAAATCTCATGCACATGTATGTGGGGCTTTTGGAAAATAATTTGGTCATGGGGCATATAATAATCAGTGCTTTAGTCTACTAATAAGCTTATAGATGAACTGCTGTTAGGATATAGGGTCTGTTAAGAAAAGGAGGGTCACTGGGGATGTGGTCTAGAAGAGTTTATCTCTTCCTACTTCTCTTTTCTTTCTCTCATTCTGCTTCCTGCCACCGTGCTATGAGCTCTTCCTCCTGTGTGATGCCCCTTTGCTATGATACCCTACCTTGGAACCAGCCAACTACGTACTGAAATCTCTACAAGCTATAAGCAAAAATAAGCCTCTGCTCAGAATTGTAAGTGCCATGCATTGTGTCTTAGGCAGTGAGAAATTAACCAATATACTTTCTCATTCTACTGAGATACTTCATAAATTATATTTGGTGGATGTACCACTATATCTATAACTATATTATCCATATCTATATCTATATCTATCTACCTATTAATTGCCATTGGTAGATATTTATATTGTTTGTAATATCTTATTATAAATATTTTATTTAAAAAGTTTTGGATATTATTATAAATAAGACTTAAAAATTTTGCCCATTGCCTTCAGTTCATGAAGAGACAGAGATGGACATTAAACCTCTTACAAACAGGAAAACAAATAAATCAATTAATTCCATTTGGTGATTAAGGCACTGGGATTCAGGAAGGTGTACATCAAAATGATATTGCAAAAATCCCTCACCATGATTGTTGCAAAATCAGTTAGCTCACATAAGCACAGTAGTGAGTCTTTCAGAATTTTTGGCTCCAGTACACAAGGTCAATTTGAATAACAAGAAGAACCTTTTACAAGATCAGTCTTGCCTAATTTGGAAATAATACTTCATGGAAGAAAGCCTCACATCATATATCATTATTCTATGCTTATGAATCGTCATATTTCTTCTAATTAGGGTTATGATCTCTCTGAAATGACTAGAAAGACTGGTATTTTTACCATATAAAATGACTGGTATTTTTTTCCAGTACCATATAAATACTTTTGACTGACAGCCCTAGGAAGAAAATAGAACTACTGTTTTAATTTTCCTCTAGTGCTGTTTACATATTCCGTTGATGCATTTAAAATGTCTTATTTTCATACTGAGTCATTCAAAAAGAAATTATAATGGACTTTCCCAGAATGAATGGCAAATGCTTTTTTTCTTAATATCTTCCTTTTTCAACTGTGAATTGTCTTTTATGGAATTCTATAAACATTTGTTTTGTCAAACTTATGTTTTTGAGTGGAAAATCTAGGTGAATCCTGTGGGTGTACACTCACACATCTTCAGGATAGTCTGCATGATTTGGTGGCCATGGTCTATTGTTCCTAAATATTAAACTTTGAGGACTGCATTCTTTTAATAAGATTATACCCTACAATCTACATCTGCAATCAACAAGATGATTTCTTCTCACCACCTCTACCCCTTTGTGAACTTTCATGGAGGTTAAAATTCTGTCTTTTTTCCCCCTCATTTTGAGTATTTAAGATCATTCCACTGATAGCATGGTAAGTATTTTACTTCAATGCACAAAGAATATGGTGGCAGAGTTCGAAAACTGGAGGAATCATAATTATAGATAATTACACAGGAGGCAAGAACTCAAATATGTCCTTAGGCCTTTGAGGTATAGATGGAAGGTCTCCAAAAGATTTTATTATATGCCCATAAGGCTTAGTGTCAGCATGACTTATAAGTGTCATTTTCTTTAGCTAACATTTCCTCTTCCTCTTGCTAGTGGTCTTTACTCATATAGTTTCCATCATGGGAAAGAAATGTTGAAAGACAAATGTTTGAATTCACATACTAATTTAGTGAAGCTAGATGAAGGCTCAAATGAATATTTGTTTGATGTTAGTCTTTTAGGGTTGCCAAGCCATCTGCATCATTCAGCAATGGCCTCATTATTTTTCAAGCTTATTCTGCATTTTGTTGATAGATTTATTTAATAGATTTTCAGAAGCTGTTTGTCAATCTTACTCCCTCTTTTAAAAAGCACCAAACACAAGAAAAAATAATCTATGATGGTCTTTCTCCATTCTGATAATGTCACTAGGAGTGGGGTGGAGTTAGTTGGAAAGTTGAGATGCCATTTTGAAGAGAGATATCTTCCAAGAAAGATAGTTCACAGGTTAATATGGAACAAGTCTTTCTGTAAGTCATTCTGTTTAACATGTCTAAGTTTGTAAAGCTGAGTCCAGTTCTCTAAGATAAATTGGTAACATTTTTTTGATATGGTAGCTTTTTCATCCTTTGGTCATCTCATAGCTTAAAAATGAATATCTTATCCCAATATGAATATTTAACTCAGTTCCGGTTCTCAAAATAAAAATAATTATTTTTCATCTGTAGAGATAAAGATATTTATAATGTGTATTTTCTATTAACATTTGCTTATAGTCTGTTTATAAAGTACTTACAGAAAGAAAGACATATTACATGAAGCAAAACTGAAAGCTAGGGCAATTATAAGAAAACGATAAGATTTCAAAAGTTATGTAAATAGTGGCTGAAATTTAGAGATCTGAGACAAACATTTGATTAAATATCTATGAAAATGATATTTCAATATAAATTATTTAAATAGATTTAATGGTTTCATTGACATCTTCTTCATAGGTAGAAATAGAGTATTATATAGTGGGTGATGCCTTACAGAAGGAGGGAGAGACGTTCCTTCTTTCATCCTTCTTCTGGAGTAGTTCAGACAGGACATGCTTTTCCCATTTGAGGAATTTGGAAGTCATAGAGAGTTTCTTGCCTCCTCCACTTATTTTCATTCTGGACTGATGAAGGAGACAAAGTTAATTGAAAATGGAGAAATTCATATCCTACTTATTTTCTTCAAGTGTGGTATTATTGTGGTTTGACAGGTTCTACCTCAAAATTTCTATATTGTTAGAGTATTAAGTTTTGCCATCACTTGTATCTTATGCGGCAATCGGGAGAGAGATGACTTTGGACCTTTAATGAAAGTCTAAACGGTATACAGATGAATGTCCATTTTGTATCTGTGTATTCAGAGTGGTTAGGATAGATATATAGTTACATTCTGTTGATGAATAGAATGATTTGTTCTAATGGTGTTTGTAAATAGGATGTCGAGTCCGCATCTTGTACAGCAATTAACCACTAAGAAGAATGTATGCAGTGCGTTAATTATTGAAACTGTCCTACAGATTTGATTTGAAACTGTCTCATTGGTATTTGTTTATCAGTAAAATTGTGGCAAAAAAATAAAAAAAGAAAGTCTAGCTACCAAGGAGTAGCTTGTAGACTGGGGCTTTTGAAAGCCATACACGGATCATCATGATGGCAGGATGAGTAAAGGAGGAAATAGGTTGCCTGGGTGTGGAAGGAAAGGAAAACATCAGACAGAAGAGAAGACTGTTTGAACTTTGACCTTATGCCTTAAAGATAGATTGGAATTAAAATTACTCATATGATATTATCTACTCAATGCAGACATTTTAATTTTTCCAGAAAACTTCTATCTTCAGATTGTGTGGCATACAAACCAATTGGTTAGTCATCCCATATGGAATTGCATAAAATCAGTGTAGCTCAAACCCAGCCACTTATTGTCTGGCTAGGTTTTATGGGCATAGATTCTAGTAGTATTATGGTGGAAGAAGACCCTAAACTGTGAAGGTGGCAGCAATCTTTACACTATATCACCCCTTCTTTTCAATTCTTGAGCCCTAGATAACCTGCCTATGTTATATTTATGGCATCAGTCTTGTAACTTAGTGGCTGATGGATGGAGAGCATTGGATTTTTTCACAGAGGATGAATAGCCTTGGTTCTACTTATATGCTCTTAAGAAATACCCTGGACATGATCTGCACTGAGAGTACAGTAGAGAGCTGCAGGACTTAGGATTTGTTGGGTGATAACACCAGCATCATGTTTTGTGTAGCTTGTGGACTCATGTGCACAAGATGTTACATTGCTTGAGGCTGTGTTTGCCTTGCTGCACTTTATAGTTCTCATGTTGCAGAGTTTTAAAATTCCCACTGCAGCTAGAAATATGAACAGAGACGAAAAAAGTTTCCACAGTTGAGAGGAATAATAGAGTGTCACTGGGGGTGTGTATGAGGAAATACGAAAGTAAATTGTGTCTCATAACTCTTTAGTCCTAAATAGTGCTTTAAGGACTTTAAAGAGATCATGTTTACCTTTAAGTTTGCTATATAGTTTGTGTTTTAGTTTTTGAACTTTATATAATTTTTTTACAGCCTATTAGAGAGTTGTGGAGTCAGGACAACCATATATTAAATACATAGTGAAAAAAAAATTTAAAAATTGAATCAGAATTCTAGATAATGGTTCATCTCTATGTTCTATTTATATATAGTTATAATTATGTGTCCAAGATGTTAGAATAAAGATGCAAACCCTAGCACATTTCTACACACAGTTTTCTGGAACAGTTCTCTAGGCTCTTTGTTGTTTAACAATAAAAGTAAGGATTAATGCATATACTTCTCTCAAGGATCTTGGTTATAGTTTTCATAGATAACTGGGAAATTTTCTAAAGATCTATTTGACTAAGGATTATTGATCATCTACCACTGGATTAAGTTCAATTTAGCTGGATGAAAGACACATTTTAGCAGAAGTCTTGAAGCCAATTGCATTTTTGAGGAAATATGAACTTTTTTTGTGGATGTGTGGTTCCTATGGAATGTAGAAGGGAGTTTTAATAGTTGACTATCAGTTAGAGTCAATATACTATATAAACATGAAGTATTTTAGAAGTCATCAAAGTACATGACTTCAATAAACAATGAGATCCTTCCTATTATTAGTTTCTATTCTGCATTATTCCTTATAAAATCTAGTTTCTCTATTCAGACTTGCATCCTGAAGGCTAGCTACAAGACCTTCATCACTTAAGATTCCTTTCCAGCTGGCCCATTGAATTTATGGGTAATACCAGTAACAACTTAGAAGGCAGGGAAAAGGGAAAAAAAGAGAGTAGCAGAAAAAATGGAAAGAAAACCTATGCAAAATAAGGAGCAGAAGAGGAGTTGAAAGGAGGGGAAGGGATTTGGGAGAAAAAGAAAGAACATGTATCATGTATGGGTATAAATTCCCTATGATGAATGCTATTATTATATGTATCTAAAATGTACTGCACCACATGCCTTGCTGGCTCTGCCCTAGGGCACACTGAGCCAGAAATAGAGATCCGGCGTGGTGGCCCATGCCTGTAATGCCAGAGCTGGGGAGAAAGAAAATAGGAGGATCACTATGAGTCTAAACTGTGTAGTGAGACCTTGTACCAAACACATTTTTAAAAAAGGGGGCTGGCGAGATGGCTCAGTAGAATAAGAGCTTCCCTGACAAGTAAAAGGGCCCCAGTTCAATTGCTGGTTCCGAAAAAAATGCACCAATAAAACTAATTTTTAAAAACAAACTTTGAAAAAGAAGGGATTAAATGGTAGACTATATTTTTCCTGCTATTTCTCAGGAGTTATGATTTTAACTTTGGGCTGTCATGACCACAGCTCCTGTGAGGTACGTTGCTCCTTCAGAGCTCCATGTTTCACTGTGTTCCTGTAGAGTTATCACTTCTTCAGGAAAATGGTGGTAATAGCCTCCCATTGCTGCTAATGTCTGGAAGTTTTAGCATACCTTGTGGTTCCTTTAACTCTGACCACACATATGGAGGACCCACCTCATTTGCGCTTTTCCTTCTGACACCTTGCATATAGGTGTGAAGTAATTTTCTTGAAGATCATATTCTGAGTTAGTGATAAATTTGGTAAAACTCGCACTAGGAAGCCTGAATTTTTGCATACAACTCTATTTGTGTAGCATAGTGGCTGTTTTCTTCAAGAAATTTTGGAGGAAAAGTTTTTTTTTATTTTTTTCAAAGTTTTATTGATAAACAGATAGCAATGAGACAGTTTCAAATCAAATCGGAAGTACAGTTTCAACAAGTAATACACTGCATATATTC
>NW_004524617.1:11892612-11907161 GCF_000260255.1 Octodon degus | reverse complement strand
ATTTATTTATTTAATTTTTTTTAGGAGAGTAACAATGGTTAGTACATTGTGTATTGTTACTACCAAAGTAGTTTCTCATATTACAAGATATAGGCAAGAAATAATGAATAAACAACATAGGTACAAACCTCTATTTTGTTTTTTTTAAAGTCAACAGAAAATGGAAATATACTTTTTAAAGTTTCTAACACTAGGAGATGATATCATACAACGTCTTTTTTTTCAAAGTTTTATTGATATACAGATAGCAATGAGACAGTTTCAAATCAAATCGGAAGTACAGTTTCAACAAATAATACACTGCGTATATTCTTCTTAGTGTTTAATTGCTGTGCAAGATTCAGACTTGTGATCTTATTTACAAACACCATTAGAAAAAATCATTCTATTCATTAAGAGAATGCAACTATGTATCTAACCTAAGCACTTTGAATACACAGATACAAAATGGACATTCATTGGTATACCCCATTTTTTCTAAGTTCCGTTATTGAATATTATAGGTGTGTAAACTCAGCAAAATATGAATGCAATTTTTAAGAGTACTGACTGGCCTATATCTCTGGTCGTGGTAATACAGCCTTGAAAAGAGGAATACCATTCAACAAGCTCTGTCTGCATCAACTCCAATTACTCTTCCATTGCACCCATAACCCAGGTATAGCAGGAACAATTTGGCATAAACAACAATGGTGAAAGTGTAGGAAAATGGATTGGGATGGGAACTATACAGTGGTTTACTGTTGTAGTAGGAAAATTACTTGAGTTATTTTTTCCTGTATCTTCTTCTTTTTTAAATCTTTTTTAATGTATTTAGTACAGGGTCTACAGGGTCTCACTATATAGATCAGACTCATAGTGATTCTCCTGTTTTCAGCTTCTAAAACATTGGGTAAGAGGCGCGGGCCACCACACCCACACTCAATTGCAGTCTCAGCTCACCCCAGCGGCTGGGCTGGCATGACACACCAGGGATCAAACCTGGCTGCTGCCCTCTGCTTATGCAGGAGCATTAGTCCACTGAGCTACCTGCCTGGCTCACCTGCATTTAATTTTTTTAATTAAAGAAATTAAGGTACAACATGTAAACAGTAATTCACTCTTTTTTGTTTGTTTGTTACTTTATTGCATTTTAATTTTTTCCATATTTATATTGACAGACAAATACCAAAGAGAGAGTTTCAAATTAAATTGGTAGGACAGTTTCACTAATCAACACATTGTATACTGTCTTCCTAGAGGTTATTCGCTTTACAAGATGCAGACATGATATCCTATTTACAAACACTATTAAACAAATCCCTCTATTCATTAAGAGAATGTAACTATATATCTATCCTAACCATTTTGAATACACAGATACAAAATAGACATTCATTTATATAACACGTTTTTTGCTTAGTTCCATCATTTGAATATTAAAGGTGTGTTAGTTTAGCAAAAATATTATAAAGATTTCAGTAATCCATAATAGTATTGGGTCTTCCTCTTGACTGGCAGTGTCATAAATTGTTGACCTGAGTCCCCTACAGCTCAACATAACAACATGGCTTTACTACTTGTACTTCGTTTTTATACTTTTCTGCTGGACGGTTAAGACCAAGACAAAGCAAGAATTATGCAACAAGAATTGTAGCTTTTGGATCTCATAAGGTCAGTACAATCCCCTCAGGATTTATCCTGAGATCCTGTACCTCAGATTATAGATCCTTTTTCAGTGTCAGCCATGTGGATGAGTCACGGCCATTGCTTGGCCTTGAAGCAGGACAGTCCTGCAACATTCCATTTCCTGTCTCACGCCTTCGTTCACCACCCCCTTCTTTTTGAACAATCATCTATTGGAGAGACAGCATGGCAGCAACTGGCATGTCATGACAAGCAGCCCATATTCAGAAGACCAGAATGACAGGAACAACAAGCATGAACCTACTATTACATATTGCCATCTTCAGTTCAGTTGCTTAGTTCACAGGTGTCTGTATATATAGTTAGGGTGAGAATCATTCCTGTTACTGGCAAGATTCAAAAATCATCTGAAGATACTCAGGATCATTGCCTTGCCCATCTTCTACATATAACTGTATGGCTTGTCACTGTCATGTTTCCTAGCTCTTCTCTTTTCCCTACATTAATTAGTTAGTCCTTGAGTTCCTGCTTTCCTTATAGTTGTAATATACCTTTCTATTTGTATTTCTTCCTTTGAGTTCTCATACTATGGAAACTACGATATTTACACATGTGTGTCTGGTTTATTTCCCTCATGAGTCTATCATCAAGTGGTATCCACTTCAATATAAAGACTTCGAGATTATCAATCAATACAGCTGAGTACTACTCCATTTTATGAAAATACCACATCTTTTTCATCCATTCCTCAGGTGATGGGCATCTTGGTTGTTTCCAAGATTTGGCTATCACAAATTGTGCTGCTATAAACATAGGCACATAAATATCACTGAAATGATGTCTTAAGATCCTCCTGTAGCGGGCCGGGGAGATGGCTCATTGGAATAAGTGCTTCCCTGGCAAGCGCAAGGGCCTGAGTTCAATCACTGGTTTCGAAAAAAAAATCCTCCAGGAAAATTTCCAGTAGAGGAATAGCTGGTTTAAATGGGGTTTTCAGTCCAAATTTTCTAAGGAGTCTCCACACTGATTTCCATAATGGTTGCACCAACTACACTCCCAACAGCAGTGGAGAAGGGTTCCTTTTTCCCCACAGCCTCTCCAACATTTGTTATTGATTGATTTCTTTATGATAATCATTCTTTCTGGGGTGAGATGATATCTCAGTGTTGTTTTAATTTACGTTTCACAGACGGCTAGTGATGTGGAACGTTTTTTCATATACTTATTCGCTTCTTTAATTTCATCCTCTGAGAAGTGTGTGTTCATTTCAGGTGCCCATTTCTGGACTGGGTCTTAAATTTTGGAGCCTTAGTGTTCTTTAGTTCTTTATAAATTCTAGAGAGCAGACCTTGTTTGAGTACTTATTTGTCATAATTTTTTCCAAATTTGTTGGTTGTCTTTTCACTTTGTTGGTAATTTCTTTTGATGTGAAAAAACTTCTCAGTAACGCAGGTCCCATTTTTTAATTCTTTCAACTGTTTCCCGTGTGATTTGATATTTGTTCATAAACCTTTTGCCTACCCTGATGTGTTCAAGAGTTCCTCCTACATTCTCTTCCAGGAGATTTAATGTTTCTGTTTAAAGTTTTGATGTTTAATTCATTTTCACCTTAGCTTAATGCATGGTGATAGACCTGTGTCAAGTTTTAGTTTTTGGCATATAGAGAGCCAGTTTTTCCAGCACCATTTGTTTAAGAGTCTATCTTTCTTTCAGTGTGAGTGTTTTACCCCTTTGTCAAAGATAAGGTTGCTGAATGTATTTATAGGGGCTTCAGCGCCTTCTAATCTATTCCATTGATCCTCAGGTATATTGCTGACTGGTCTATTGCCAGTCCATGCTAATTTTATCACAGTAGCCTTGTAGAATAATTTCAAGTCAGGAAATGTAATGCCTCCTGCCTTGTCTTTATTGCCCAGGACCGCCTTTACTATTCTAGGTCTTTTCTTGTTCCAAATAAATTTTGGGAATGAATTCTCCAGTTTTGTGAGGTATGTTGGTTCTAGTTCGATAGGGATTGCATTAAATCTGCACAAGAATTTTAGGTGTATGGCCATCTTCACAATGTTGATCCTTCCTATACTGGAGCATAAAATATCTTTGCATTATCTGAAATCCTCTACGATCTCTTCTTTCAGAGTACTGTAATTTTCCTTGAAAGATCTTTGACTTCTTTAGTTGGATTAATTCCAAGGTATTTCATTTTCCTTAGTGCTATTTTAAAAAATATTGTTTCTCTAATTTCCCGTTCAGTGTGTTTGATGTCTTTGTAGAGGAATTCTATTGACTTTTGGGTATTGACTTTATAACCTTCTATGCTACTGAAGTTCTGTGTTAATTCTAGTAGCTTTTTGGTGGAGATTTTTAGTTCTTCCAAGTAGAGTATCATGTCATTTGCAAATAATGATAATTTAACTTCTTCTTTACCTATTCTTATTCCTTTTATTTCTTTCTCTTGTCTAATGGCTGTAGCTAATGATTCCAGAAATATATTGAATAGGAGTGGAAATAGAGGACATCCTTGTCTTTTATCAGATCTAAAAGTAAAAAATTTCAGTATTTCTCCATTTAGGATTATGTTAGCTGTTGGGTTTTCATAAATGGCTTTTACCAGATTGAAGTAGAGGCCATCTATTCCAATTTTCTCTAGGCCTTTGTACATGAATGATTGTTGGGCTTTGTCAAAACCTTTTCTGCATCAATGGAGATGATCATGTGGGTTTTAATATTCACTCTATTGATATAGTGTATTACATTTATAGATTTTCCAATATTGAACCATCCTTGCATCCCTGGGATGAATCCTACCTGGTCATGGTGTATGATCTCCTTGATGACTTGTTGTATTCTTTTTGCTAGGATTTTATTGAGGATTTTGGCATCTATGTTCATTGGGGAGATCGCATTGTAGTTCTCTTTCTTAGTTGCATCTTTCCCTGGTTTTGGTATCAGTATAATACTTGCCTCCAGGACTGATTTTGGGAGGATTGCTTCCTTTCCAATTTCATTGAAGAGTTTGAGGAGTATGGGGACTACATGTTCTGTAAATGTCTTGTCGTATTCAGCTGTGAATCCATCCGGATCTGGACTTTTCTTTGTCGGCATTTTTTTTAATAATATTTCTTATTTCATTGATTGTTATTGGGCTATTGAGAGTTGTTATATCTTGTTGATTCAGCTTTGGTAATTTGTAACTTTCTAGGGATCTGTCTATTTCTTCTGAGTATTCTATTCTGTGAGAGTAAAGATTCTCAGTGCTCCTATTCATAATCTGAATATCTGCTGGGTCTGTGAAATTTATATCCTTTTCATTTTTTATTGCTTGTATTTGATTTTTTTCTTTCCTATCTTTGATGAGGTTAGCTAGGGGCTTATCAATTTTTTTTTTAATTTTTAAAAGAACCAGCTTTTTGTTTCGTTAATTCTTTGAATTGTTTTCTTCATCTCAGTTGAATTAATTTGTGCTCTAATGTTTATGATTACTTCCCGTCTATGGGTTCTGCATTTGGTTTGCTCTTCCTTTTCCAGTTGTTGAAGGTGGAGCATTAGGGTATCTATTTGTTCCTGTTCTGTTTTCCTAATGTGTGCGTTCACAGCTATGAATTTCCCTCTGAGAACTTCCTTCCTCGTATCCCATAAATTCTGATAAGTTGTGTTTGAAATTTCATTGAATTGTAGATATTGTTGAATTTCTTTTTTATTTCATCTGTGACCCATTGGTTGTTGAGTAGGGTGTCATATAATTGCCATGTATTTGTGGTGTTTTTCAGGTTTCTTTTGTCATTTATTTCCAGTTTCATTGCACTGTAGTCAGATAATATGCTTGGCATAATTTCAGTTTTCTTGCATACGCTTAAGCATTACCTATTAACAAGTTTGTGGTGTATTTTCGAAAATGATCCTTGTGTATTGAGAAAAATATGTATTCAGCGTGTTTGGATGGAACACTCTGTATATGTCCACCAAGTCCATTTTTTTCAAGCTCTGGTTCAATTCTGTTGTTTCTTTGCTAAATTTTTGTCTGGTTGACCTATCTTTTTCGGATAAGTGTGTGCTAAAATCTCCTGTTATCATTGTGGTATTGGATATTATATTTTTCATGTCCATTAAGACTTGCTTTGTATAGTTTTGTGCTCCTGTGTGCGGCACATACATATATAAGAGTGTTCCTTCTTCTTTTGAATTTTCCCCCTAACCAGTGTATAGTGGCCTTCTTTATTTCGCTTGATGATCCTTGGTTTGAAGTTGAGACTGTCTGGGAATGGGATTGTTACCCCTGTTTATCTCTGAGGTGCTGGGGCATATAGTATTGTTTTCCATCCTTTGACTTTCAGCCTGCAAATGTCTTTAAGAGTTAAATGTGTTTCTTGTATACAGCATATTTTTGGATTTTGTTTCATAATCTACTGTGCCAGTCTATTTCTTTTAATTGGTGAATGGAGTCTATTTACTTTGATGGTTAGAATTGAGATGTAATGGCTTATGATTGATATGTTATTTATCTGTTGTGATTTACTCCTCTTTCTCCTGTGTTTAATTGTTTGTTCTATTTAGTTTATTGCTTCTGATCTCATTCACGGAGTTCTTATCATTTTGGTCCCTACCTGGAACATCTTTCAGTATCCTGGGTAGGACTGGCTTTGTCATCATGAAATTCTTTAGTTGTTCTTTGTCATGGAAGTATTTCACTTCTCCATCAAACTTTAAAGAGAGTTTTGCAGGATATCGTTGTCTGGGTTGGAATTTGTTTTCATAGAGGACTTGAAGTACTCTGCTCGATGTTCTTCTTGCCTTCATGGTTTGTGAAGAGAGTCAGCCGTAATTCTGATGGGTTTTCATTTGAATGTGATGTGCTTCTTTTCTCTAGCGGCTTTCAGTACATTATTCTTGAGCTGAATTTCTGGGATCTTGACTATTATATGTCTCATTGTGTTTTTCATTGGGTTCAGGTTACTTTGTGTTCTGTGTGCTTCAGTTACTTGAATTTCAGATTGTTTACTCATATTTGTGAAGTTTTCTGATATTACTTCTGCGTATATATTTTTTAGTGTCATTTTTATTGACTCCTTCTTTCTCATTGATGCCTATTAGTTTCACCTTGTTCATCTTTGTGTCATCTTGCAGGGGATGGATTATTTTTTCCTGAATCCTAGTTGTTTTTAAGAGATCCTTTCTCACTTTTTCACTAGCTGCACCAGCGTCTTCAAAAACTGAAACTCTGTCTTCAGTTAAACGCTTTTTCAAGGTTTTGATTGAAATTTTAAGTTCCTCTATATCTCTTTGACTGTGCTTCATACGATCTATTTCTTTCTTGTATTGCTCATTCAAGGAATCCATCATTTTTGTAATCTCTTCTTTTTTTCATAATGTTATTGATAAACAAATAGCAATGAGACAGTTTCAAATCAAATCGCTAGGACAATTTCAATAATTAACACACTGCATACATTCTTCTTAGTGGTTAATTGCTGTACAAGATGCGGGCTTGAGATCCTATTTACAAACACCATTATAACAAATCATTCTATTCATTAAAAGAATGTAACTATATATATATATATCCTAACTACTTTGAATACACAGATACAAAATGGACATTCATCTGTATACCCTTTTTTTGTTAAGTTCCATTATTTTAATATTACAGGTGTGTAAACTCAGCAAAATATTCTAAAAGAGTCCAGTAACCCTTAATAGCTTTGAGTCTTCTGTTTAACTGGCAATGTCAGAAATTGTTGACCTGAGTCCCCCTCATCTCAACATAACAGCATGGCTTTACTTCCTATATTTCGTCTTCTGAATGGTTAAGAACAAGGTAAAGCAGGACCTATGCAACAAGAGTTGTAGCTTTTTGGTCCTAGTAGGTCAGTGAAATTCCCTCAGGATTTATCCTGAGATCCTGTACCTCAGATTGTAGAACCTTTGTCAGTGTCAGCCATGTGGATGATTCATGGCCATTGCTTGGCCAATGTGCTCTCTGTGAAACCCTGAGTTTGCAGACCAAAATTAGAGAAAAAGGAGCACTGAAAGGAAAGCCAACATTTTGTCCCTAACCTTCTAAGGTCAATTAAGACTCAGGACATATGAGAACTTGTACTGTAATGTCATGTCACTCAGTATTATCCCAAATTTTCTGGTCATCTAGATTATGGGGCCAAAGAGGAAAGTGATCTATGATGTAGAGTGTGCCTAAGGAGGGTCACATGGAGAGAAATCTCTTCTTTTTTAATCAATGTCTTCTTTAGAAGCAGTTATTAATTCTGTTATTGTATTGTTTTCTCCAGATTGGGTTTCCTCCCTTTGTAGTTGATTCTTTACTTCGGATGCTATGAGTTCAGAGATTTGTTTTTTTTATTTCAGAAAATAATTGCACTCTGAGTTCTTCTATATCTTTCTGCTGTTGCTTATTTACTTTTGACGTTATTAATTCATACATTTGTGATGAACCAGTGTCCTCTACTCTTGTTCTGGGTGGGCATTGGGTTTCCTGAATGTTTCTGCCTTTGATTCTTTACTGCAGATGCTATTAATTCAAGGATTTCTTTTTTCATTTGTAATCTGAATTCCTCTATACCTTTCTTCAGTTGTTTCTTTTTCCAGAGGCTGTTGCTTGATTTTAGCTGTGTAGTTCTCAATGTGTTCTGTGTTAGTGTCCTCTGCACTTGTTATGGGTGGACTTGGGTCTGAGATTTCATTTTTCTCCTTCTCATTGGCATTTTGTGTAGCACTGTCTTCTGACCTTTGTTGTTGAGCTTTGGTGCAGTTACAACCTTAGCACCTACTGAAATTCAGGTGCATATCTACAAAGTTTGGATTTATCCAGCCTTGACTGGCTTGCATCTGGCTGCTGTGCTTAATTCCTTCCTGCTGCTGCCCTTGGGATTGATCTTGTTGTGCCCCTCTGGCAAGATGTTCTGCTCCTGGACTAGCTGGGTGGCTTTGTCCAGTACTCTTTCTGCAAGGATTGCAGCTGAAATTTTCATCCCAGGCATGTATTCCAGGCTGGAGCTGAGTCTGGAGGGAATAAGTTGGAGTAGGTGGGAGAAGATGCTCTCCCACTCACTCACCATGCCTGGTCTAGGACTCGATCTGTGGGTGCCGAGAACGCAGCAGAAATTCTCTCATCGGGTGGAGTGGGTTGGTGCTGCGGATTGTTGGGGGGATCCCAAGAAGTTGGAAGAGGGTCTCACCCACGCTGCGCCTGGGCTTGCACAGACAATCCCTGCTGACGCAGAGTCGCATGACGCTCTCCCACACACTCACCGAGCCTGGGCTAGGAATGGATCTGGGGGCCCCCAGAATGAGGCAGAAATTCTCACTGGGTGGGCTGGGTGGCAGTCGTGCTACAGAGTGTTTAGGGTTCCCAAGGGCTTGGAAGAGGGTTTCACCCATGCTGTGCCTGTTCTTGGCCCGGCAGGTCCCACCAGCTTAGGGCAGCTGGAAGCTCTCCCACACACTCACCAGGGCCTAGGCTAGGACTGGATCTGGGGGTCTCCAGAAAGTTGCCAGTAATTCACAGTTTTGTCATATAGCTCTGTGAAGTGTGATAAGCACAGTCGTGTAACTTCCATCACAATCTAAATAAAAAAACAGCTTCATTGCTCCAAGTAACTACCACACACAGCCCATTTGTTTTCAATCCATCTCTGCGCCTGCAACCCCCCAATCAATGATTGGTTTGTTTTTGCATCATATAATTTTACCTTGTGCAGAGTGTCATATGAATGGAATCATATAGTATGTTGCTTCTGAGTATAGTTTTTTTCATTTATTACAGTATATGAGATTCATCCTCTTTTTGTGTATCAGTAGTTTGTTCCTTGTTATTAGTGACCAATACCACATTCTGTTTCTATGTAATTATTTATTGATTTCCTATTTATCAGGAGAGGGAAACTAATTCTTTCCAGTTTTTGGATATTTTGGTTAAAGGCTGCTATATACAGTCTTAGACAGGTTTTGCTGTCAAAATAAATTTTCATTTCTCTGGTAGAAGTGATTACTGGCTCATATGGTAAGATTGTCCTTATAAGAATCTGCAGAACTGTTTTCCAAAATATCTGTGCTATTCTGCATCTGAAAATTTGTGTGATTTTTATTTATGAAGCACAGAAGCCGGTAGAAATATGCAAATATTTCCTAAAACATACTTTGAACATAAACAACCTGGCAAAACAAGCTCTATATTTTTCTCATTTTACAGTGTTTAGCAAATATTGAAATGAGTTTTCTAAGCTTCCTGTCCTTGCTAGGTTCTGCTTTGTGAAAAAGCAATTATATACACATAAAGAGAACTTTCTGGACCAGCATGACACAAGGAAATGAGGCAGGTGGATGAAAAGATGAAACACAGCTGATGAGCTTTTGAACATGAATACCTGTTTTTCATTTTTAACAAAAGTAACTTAGTGATTCAGAATCACATGAACCTTTGGGTTATTTTTATTACTCTGGACCTAGAAAAGAAACCAAATGTGGGAGACAATGATGGGGAGCAAGAAATATTTCCCATGGCAAATACCCCACATAGCAGTATTGTTAGTTGTTTTCCATGTTCTTGGAATGCAGTTTCTGCCCAACATGTCAGTTACTTAGTTTGCCACAGCCTATTGATTTTGCTGTTGTGATCTCTAAGGCCAGAGAAATGGATAGTGAATGTTAACAACAACCCACAACAATATCCCTTTCATGTGTCCTGCTGCTGCTTGCTGTGTAGGGGGCAGCTGCCTAGTAGATGTGAATAATTGATTTTCCAGCTGGCACCCCAGCGTCAGTCATTTTCATCAGTCAGCAGGTGAAGACCTTCTGTAGCTTCTGACTGTCCCTGGCTCTAAGCATGTGGTATATTTGCTTAAGAATGCCTGCAATGTGGTGACTGTTAATTGCACGCACTTATGAAGTAAGTTTTCCTGGACTCACATCCTCTCCCCTCAAACCTATTTGAAAGTATTGTATATGTTCCTGCAATGAATTTTTCTTTGAATTGGATTGGATGCTTGGTCCTGGGGAGCTGGGATTTGTCATCTTTTATGATTATTTTCAGTTATCAGGTGGCTAGTGATTAGAAAGCTGGCTGGGTAGGGGATATGGTGCTGGAGGTCATTTGTGAGGGTAGTCCTGAGGATCAAACAGCCCTTACTGTGTGACAATAAATGTTCTCCCCATGTTTCTAGCAAAATCAATCACAAAGGTGTTCAATGAGATAGGACAAAGAAAAATCTTGCTTAAAGATTTGCTAGGGACTCAAGTTAGGGCTTGGGAAGAAGTTTTGTTTCTTAAACTTCCAGAAATTAGGTGACTAGCTTTTTCTATGATTACAAAAATAATACATAAAATACTGCATGTGAAGAGTTATACAGAAGCTAAAGTATGACACAAAGGTAGAAACCCCTCCAAGACCTAGAGAGAATATGTAATATATGTGTACAAAGATTTAAAAAACTGCCATTGTACTACCTGTACAGTTTTACAAACTTACTCTTTTCCTTTATAGTATTTTATAACACTCTTTATGTGTTAGCAAGTAGAAATATGCATCATTATCTTTTGAAAGCTAAGTTGTGCTAAATATATGGATAGACCATAATGTAATAAACGTTTCATTTTCTCATAATGTAACAGGCATAACTAGTGCTAAAATACATCTCTTTAGCTTACATCTCTATGTGATTATTTGATTATTTTCAAGTTTTATTTTATTAGTGTATGTTAGTAATACCTGATGTTTATACTCTTCTTAGGGAGTGTGAACATGTACATAACATATCTTTATTCTTTTTTATATTCCTTCCGCTCCACACAGACCTCTATGCTTCTGTTTTTAGATCCCCTCTCCCAATCTTTATTCTTATTTTGAGTTCAGGGTTGTGACACACAATGTTTACATTCACTGTAGTTATTTGGTACATATATGTGTCACATATTAAATATTTGTATGCCACTTTTTCTTTACCCCTCCCCTTAACCTCAGTCTCTTTAACCCTATCCCATTTGCAGAAATTATATGTCCCTATTTCTTCTTATCAGTCTTCTTTTTGTACTTTCACACTACTTGAAAGAAACCCTATGGCATTTAAGATTGTGTGTCTGGTTTATTTCACATAAAATATGTTTTTCACGTGTGTCCATTTTCCTACAAATCAGGAATTTATATATATATCATTGTAAGATGATGCCTTTAGCTCTTTTGAAAGGATATTTAGAAGAGGAATAACTGGGTCAAATGAAATTTCCATTTTTAGTTGCCTGAGAAATCTCTGTATTGATTTTCATAATGATTGTACTAATTTATATTCCCACCCACAATATACAAGGGTTTTTGATTTTTGCCATAGGTTTGCCAGCACTTGTTAGCATTTTGTTTCTTGATGATAATCATTTTTTCTGATGTAAGAAAAAATTATAGTGTTGCTTTAATTTGCATTTCTCTAATGGTCAGAGATATTGAACATTGTTTTTCATAAGTTTGTTGGCCATTTCTACTTCTTCTGAGAAGTGTCTATTCTTGCCATTGCCCAAGTTTTGACCAACACTTCATTTGGGTAATGTACTTTCCTGAGCTTTTAAAAATATATTTTTGATATGATCGAACCACAGCAACCTGAGTCTGACTGCTTTGTTGAAGCAGCCACTTAAAGAACTGAGCTACGGGGCAGGCCCCCTATTTTTGATATGAGTACTTTACCTGGAAAATAGCTGGTAATTATCTTTTTAACTTTCTATGGGTTTTCTTTTTACTTTATCAATTCTTTCCTTTGGTATACAAAGGCATTTTAGTTCGATATGATACTATTTGTTGATTATTTCTTGTGACATTCAGGATGTCATACAGATATGACTTTAAGAGTTTTGCCTATTTTATATTCCAATAGGTTAATTATTTCTGTTTCATTTATTTATTTATTTTTAGGGTTTTTTGTTTGATTTTTTTTGGTACGGGGATTGAATACAGGGCCTCATGCTTGCCAGGCAGGCACTTACTCTACTCAACTGTCTCCTGGTCCTAAGTATTTCTGTTTTAATATTTATATCTTTGATTCATTTTGATTTTTCTACATGATAAGAGTTATGGTTCAATGGAAATCTTCTGCTTATAGAAAGCTGTATTTCCCAGCACCATTTGCTAAGGAGGCTGTCTTTCTTCCAACATGTTTTGGCCCTTTGGTCAAAGACCAAATAGCTGAATGTATAAGGGAAATTTTATGCACCTTCTTTTGTTTCACTGATCTACATATCTGAATTTTTGCCAGTATGTAATGGGAAAGCTTTCAGTTTCCTCCCATTTAACATGATAATGTCAATTGATTTGTGATAAATGATATTTTTGAGATTCAGGTAAAGTCCCTCTGTACTTCTTCAGTTTTTTAAAAATCATGAATAGGTGTTAGATTTTGTAAGATTCTTTTTTTTTTATCTATTGATATGATCATGTAACTTTTCCCCAGTTTCTGTTAATAGAGTGTATTATATTTATTGATTTGCACATGTTAATCTATCCTTACAACTCTGGGATGAAACCTACCTATTAAAGATGAATGATGCTTTTGATGATGTGTTGTATTATATTTGACAATAAGTAGCTGAAGACTTTTGCATCTATTTTCATTAAAAAATTCACTGGTAGTTTTCTTTTGTAGTTGAGTCTTTGTCTAATTTTGGGTCAGAATAATGCTGGCTTCCAGAAGTGAGTTTCGAAGTTCCCTTCCATGTCCCATTCCACTGAAGAGTTTGAAGAGTATTCATAGTATAGTGCCCTTGAGGGTTTTGTATTTTGTAATCAATCCATCAGATTTTGAGCTTTTTGTGTTAATACTTTTTTTAAATTACTGTCCCAGATCAATTGTTATTTGATTATTCAAAATTTTTGTTTTCTTGGTTTACTTTTGACAATCTATGTGTCTAAGAACCTATCCATGTAATCAAGATTTTCCAATATGTTGGAATACATTTTTCCTAGTAGTTACTATCTTATGGATTTTGATGATGTACATTGTGATTTTGTCTTCTTTTTCTTCTACTTACATTGAGGCAAGTTTTTTTCTTTCTCTTGGTAATTTTGGCTAATGGTTTATACATTTTCATCACTGCCTTTCTCCCTTTGTCCCCTTTTTTGACACAGGGTCTCACTATGGGGTTCAGGCTGGTCTTATGTTCACTGTATAGCCCAGGCTGTCCTCAGACTTGTGGTGATGTTCTTACCTCAGTCTAGCATGTGCTGGTATTACAGACATATGCCACTATGCCTGGTGGATATATCTAGTGTGTTTATTTTTTGAAAGAGCCAGTAGTTTGGTTCACTGATTCTTTGTACTTTATGTATCAATTAACATATTGATATTAACATATGTTTTGAACTTTATCATTACCTTCCATAAATTTGGTTTGGGCTTGGATTGCTGCTCTTCGAATATCTTTTTTTTTCATAATTTTATAGAGAAACAAATAACAATGAGACAGTTTCAAATCAAATTGGTAGGATAGTTTCAATAATTAACACACTGCATACATTCTTCCTAGTGGTTAATTGTTGTACAAGGTGCGGACATGATATCCTATTTACAAACACCATTAGAACAAATCCCTCTATTCATTAAGAGAATATAACTATATCTCTATCCTAACCACTTTGAATACACAGATACAAAATGGACATTCATCTGTATCCCCCTTTTTTGTTAAGTTCTGCTATTTGAATATTGTAGGTGTGAAAACTCAGCAAAATATTCTCATAGAGTCCCGTAGCCCATAATAGTATTGCGTCTTCCGCTTGACTGGCAATGTCAGAAACTGTTGACCTGAGTCCCCTACAGCTCAACATAACAGCACGGCTTTACTTTTTATATTTTGTTTTTATACTTTTTTGCTGGATGGTTAAGACCAAGGTAAAGTAGGATCTATGCAACAAGAGTTGTAGCTTTTGGGTCTGA
>NW_004524617.1:11884618-11886389 GCF_000260255.1 Octodon degus | reverse complement strand
CCTGGTGTTTTTTAGTTCTTTATAGATTCTAGAGAGCAGACCCTTGTCTGAGTACTTATTTGTCATGATATTTTCCAAATTTGTAGGTTGCCTTTTCATTTTGTTGGTAATTTCTTTTGACGTGAAAAAACTTCTCAGTAAGAACAGATCCCAGTTGTTAATTCTTTCAAATGTGACCCGTGCGATTTGATTTCTGTCCATGAACTCTTTGACTACCCCTATGTCTTCAAGAGTTCCACCTACTTTCTCTTGCAGGAGATTTAGTGTCTCTGCTTTAATGTTTAGATCTTTAATCCATTTTGACTTGTGTTCATGTATTATTTTGTTGTTCTTTTGCAAGGAATGTCTTTATTTATCCATCTATTTTGCAAGAATTTTTTTCTGGATATATTCATCTGGGTTGGAAGTTCTTTGCTTTCTTGGGTTGAAATGTTTTTTTTTTTTTTTTTTTTTGTGGAGCCGGGGATTGAAGTCACGCAAGCGCTTGTTCAACTGAGCTATCTCCCCAGCTGCTGAAATGTTTTAATACAGGCTATCCTACCCTTTAAAGCTCAAGCTGAGAAGTTTGCTCTAGTTCTAATGGATTTTCCTTTATACGTGGATTGTTGCTTTTTACATGCATCATTTAGGATTCTGTTTTTGGTTGGATATCTGAAATTTTATTTTTAAATTTTTTTTATTTATTTGATACAGCGTCTCTATATGCAGTTCAGACTCTTATTGATCCTTCTGTCTCAGCCTTCCCAGCGCTGGGAATACAGGCACCACCACACCCGGGATTCCAGTGCCTGCACGGCATGCAGTACTGGGTAATACGAACCCAGGTCCTTGTGATTGCCAGGCAGGCACTGAGACCACCAAGCTATCTCCCCAGCCAAAGGATATCTGGAGTTTTAGCAATAATGTATCATGGAAAACTTTTTTCATCATAGTTGGTTGGGCTTCTGTAAGTCTTGTTCACTTCATGTTGAATTCTTTCCTCATACTTGGAAAGTTTTCTCTTAGGATTTTTTGTAAATAATTTTTATATTCCCTGTGTGCTGTCTTCTAGCTTCTGTATAACTCTAGTCACACTTAAATTGATCTTCTTAGTGTTGTCTGGTAGCTCTTGGAAGAATTTTTCTTGTGTTCTTATTGTTTTAAAGACTTCCTTTAGTAATTTATTTTAATTTATTATCTTTTCTTGATTTCAGAAATCTCTTCTTATTATCCATTTCTGGAATTTATGACTTTCATACTTTTTTTGTGTGTCCAGTATTTGTGTCTGATAGTTGTTTGTGGAGTCAATATGTTTGATAAATTGGTCATTTATGTCTTGAATCACTTTAGTCATGTTTTCCAATTTTCAATTTTTTTCTTCGAAATCTACTTTGGACACTTTGTATGATAATTTAATGAACTTTTGGGTCATGTCCTCTTTGAATTTACCTAATTTCTTCATTCAATTCATCAACCTCTGCTATTTTGTGTTTGCTTTTCTCTCCATTAATGCCTTCCAGATTTGTCTCAGGAGAATTGAGAGTTTTGGGAAGCATTTCTTTGCCTTGTTTTCCCATGTTCTTGTGTGTGTGTGCATATGTAATATATGAATATATATATATACACACACACACATATTCTTGCTTTTATTGTTCTGAAGCATAGTGAACACAGTTCTGCCACTGTGTTATGAAGTACTACTTTTCAAATTTTGTTTTAAGTAGAAAAAAATAACAATAAATACAGGGTAGTAGAAGAGTTATAATAATTAATGCATTGTATATTGTTAGGT
>NW_004524617.1:11878498-11879914 GCF_000260255.1 Octodon degus | reverse complement strand
AAAAATAGGCACGAAGAATTATATACTTCTTATGTTTACACATAAGACGAAAACAACTAACCATATACAATCTTGAAGCAGGACAGTCCCACAATATTTCTTTTCCTGTATCTTGCTTTCATTCACCACCCCCCTCTTTTTGAACAACCACTTACCCAAAGAGAGCATAGCAGCAACTGGAATGTCATGACAAGCAGCCCATATTCAGAAGACCAGAATGACAGGCACTCCAAGCATGAAACTTTTATTACAGATTACCATCTGCAGTGCAGTTTCTTAGATCATAGGTATCAGTATATTTAGTCAGGTTGAAAATCCTTCCAATTAACTTCTAGATTCAAAATCTTCTGGAGATTCTTAGGATCATTGCCTTGCCCATCTTCTACATATAACTGTATGGCTTGACATTGTCATGTTTCCTAGCTCTTCTCCTTTCCCTCTCTTGATTAGTTAGTCATTGACATCCTGCTTTCCTTTTACTTGTATAATACCTTTCTATTTGTATTTCTTCTTTTGAGTTCTTCTTCTTTCTTTCTTTCTTTCTTTCTTTCTTTCTTTCTTTCTTTCTTTCTTTCCTTTTTTTTTTTTGGTGGAACCGGGGATTGAACTCAGGCCCTTGCACTTGGCCAGGGAAGCACTTATTCCACTGAGCCATCTCCCTGGCCCCTTTTGAGTTCTTATGCTAGGGAAAGTGTACGATATTTACACGTGTGTCTGGTTTATTTCACTTATGAGTATATCTTCTAGTGGCATCCACTTCAATATAAAGGCTTCGAGTTTATCAATCTTAACAGCTGAATAATACTCCATTGTGTAAAAATACCACAACTTTTTCAAACATTCCTCAGGTGATGGGCATCTTGGTTGTTTCCAAGATTTGACTATCACAAATTGTGCTGCTATAAACATAGGCACACATATGTCACTATGATATGATGTTTTCATATCCTCTGGGAAAATTAGCAGTAGAGGAATAGCTGGTTTAAGTGGGATTTCCAGTCCAAGTTTTCTAAGGAGTCTCCACAATGATTTCCATAATGGTTGTAGGAGTCTACATTCCCACCAGCAGGGGAGAAGGGTTCCTTTTTCCCCACAGCCTCTCCAATATTTGTTGTTGGGTGATTTCTTTATGATAGCCATTCTTTCTGAGGTGAGATGATATCCCAATGCTGTTTTAATTTGCATTTCGCGGATGGCTAATGATGTGGAACGTTTTTTATATATTTATTCGCTTCTTTAATTTCATCCTGTGAGAAGCATGTGTTCATCTTGGATGCCCATTTCTGGATTGGGTCTTTAAATTTTGGGGCCCTAGTGTTTTTTAGTTCTTTATAGATTCTAGAGAGCAGACCCTTGTCTGAGTACTTGTTTGTCATGATTTTTTCCAACTTTGTCAGTTAACTTTTCACCTTGTTG
>NW_004524617.1:11860693-11873148 GCF_000260255.1 Octodon degus | reverse complement strand
TATCTGATGTTATTTGTCCAAGGATATTGCTCACACATGCTGTTATTTCAAGTGAGTGGTTTGAACCCAGCCACTGTGTTATGAAGAGTGAATTGATTTTTAAATTTTACTTTAAATAAAAAATAAAAATAAAAGAGTTTCAAAACAAGTTATTAGGAGAGTTACAATAATTAATACATTGCATATTGTTGTCTTCATAGTATTATTCAGAGTATAAGATATAGGGATGATATCTTGATGCAAGAATACTAGCACAAACCTTTCTTTTCAATGAACTAAGAGAAACATGCTGCACAACTAACTTAAATTATATACTGTACAGATCTTTTATGCTCTTTGTTAGGTTGATTCCAAGAATTTAATTTTTTAGATGCTATTGTGAAATGTGTTATAACCCTAATTTTTCTCTTTGTGACTTTGTTGCTTGTGTACATGACTGCCATTGATTTTTGAGTGAAATTTGTATCCTTCTACACTACTGAATTTGGACATTAAGTCTACACATTTTCCTTGGAGGTTTTGGAGTCTTCTGTGTAGAATGTAATATGATCTGCTAATAGTGATAAGTTAACTTCTTCCTACCTTTGCTATTTTATTTTTCCTCTAGTCTAATTGCTCTGGCTAATGTTTCCAGAATTATATTGAATAAAAGTGATGGAAATTGACATTCTTGTCTTGTTCGTGATTTTGGAGTAAAAGCTTTCAGTTTTTTACCATGCAATATTTTAGCTGTTGGATTGTTGTAGATGGTTTTTATAAAACCGAGGCAAAGCCCATGTATTCCAATTTCTGTGGGTTTTCATCATGAATGGGTTTTGGTGTTTGTCAAATATTTTTCTCCATCTACTCAGATGATCATGATTTTTGCAATTGGCTCCAGTGGCATGGTGCACTACATTAATTGATCTGCATGTGTTGAACCATCCCAAGACCCCTGGGATGAATCCTACTTGGTTATGGTGTATAGTCTTTTTGATAATTTAGTGCATTGTTTGCCTGTATTTTTTAAACAGGGTTTTATAGTGTTTATATAATTAAAATGAAAGTATATAATCAAAATTTTACAGATTTACCAATATTAGTTTTTTTATCTTAAACTGCAAGCAATATGTATTTATTGAAAATTGACCCATAACACATCTAACATTACAGTGTACATTGTACATAGCCAACTACTTTTAAAGTTAAAATGAAATAGACTGAAGTTAAAACATGTTAAGTGTTCCCCGAAGCAACTTTAATGGTTTTTTAAAAATAATTTTATTGAGAAGCAAATAGCAATGATACAGTTTCAAAATCGATTAGTAAGACAGTTTCAATAATTAATACTCTGCATTTTACTGTTTTAGTGGTTATTCATTGTACAAGATGCAGACACGATATCCTGTTCACAAACATTATTAGAATAAATCTTTCTATTCATAGAATTAAGGAAATATAGCTGTACATCTATCTTAACTATTTTGAATATACAGATACAAAATGGTTATTCATTAGTATTCCTCTTTTTGGTTTAGGTTTGTCAGAGAAAGGTACTCCATTGTCATTTAAACATAGGTGAGTGAATTCAGCAAAAATTCCAATATAGTCCAGTAGCCCATAATAGTAGTGGGTTTCCGTAAGACTGGTAATGTCAGAATTTGTTGACTTGAGCCTTTTACAGCTAGGCATATTAATATGGCTTTACTTTTTATACTTTGTTTTTATATTTTTCTGCTGGATGGTTAAGACCAAGATAAAGCAATATCTATATAACAAGAAATGTAGTTTTTGTATATGACAAGGTCTGTCAAATCCCCTCAGGATTTATCCTGTAACCCTGTAGCACATTATGTAGATCCTTTGTCAATTTCAGCCTTGTGGATGAGTCATGGCCATTGCTTTACCAATTTTCTCTCTATGAAAGCCTGAGAGAATGTTTTCTCTCCATGTGACTCTCCTTAGGCACACTCTACATCACTGATCACTTTCCTCTGTAGCCCCATAATCTCCTTGATCAGAAAATTTTGGACACCACTGAGTTACATGATGTTACAGTATAGGTTCTCCTATGTCCTGAGTTTTCACTAACTTTGAAAGACTATGGACAAAATGTTGGCTGTCCTTGCAGCCCTTCTTTATCTCTAATTTTTGGTCTGCAAAGTTAGGTTGTTAACCCTCCTGAAGAGAAGCTCATTTTTATTACCCTACAACATAGGCAGTTGAGATTAATCTCACTATCTGGATGAATATCATACATCTTATTGCCTGTATTTTTATTGAGGATTTTTGTATCTATCTTCATTATGAAGACAGATCTATAGTTTTCTTTTCTGGTTGGGTCTTTCTCTGTTTTTGGAATCTGGATAATACTTGTTTCAAGGATTCACTTTGGAGGTATGTCTTCCCTTTTAATTTCATTAAAGAGTTTGCAGAGTAGAGAAACTATATCTCTAAATTTCTTGTAGTGTACCTACAATATTTAAATGACAATGGAATACCCTTCTCTGACAAGACTATAGAAAAAAGGGGATACAAATGAGTGACCATTTTGTATATTCAAAATATTTAGGATTGATTCACAGCTACATTCTCTTAATTCAGTGAAGAAGATTGGTTGTAGTAGTGTTTGTGTATGGGATGTCACGTCTGCATCTTGTACATGAATAACCACTTAGACAACAATATGTAATGTATTTATTATTGAAACTATCCCACTGATCGATTTTGAAACTCTCTCATTGCTATTTGCTTCTCAATAAAATTATTTAAAAAATTTCTTGTAGTATTCAGCACTGAATCCATCAGGACCTGTGCTTTTCTTTGTTTGTATGTTTTTAATTACGTGGGTTTCAGTCTTTTCTTTCCTTGTTTTCATACGGTCAGCTAAGGTTTTATCAATTTTATTTAATATTTCAAAGAATCAACTCTTTGATACATTGATTCTTTGTATATTTTTCTTAGTCTCAGTTGCGTTAATTTCTGCTCTGATCTTTTTTCCAAGTTTTGGGCTTAAATTGTTCTTTTACTGGAATCTTGTTGTTGTTATAGTTGATACATTGTGTCAACTTGATGATAAGTATAAACTTGATGAGCATACTTAACTAAGGAGTATAGCAGTTTTATATGGGTATGAAGGGTATTCTGTTATCCCTCCAGAACGTTGTTCATTGTATCAACTTGAGAAGTTTAGAAGTAATTAAGCATCCCAGCAGGGAGCCAGGGTGCTTACTTTGTAACATCCATATCCTGTGCAAATGGAGGGCATAGAGATTGTGTGAATGCTACACTTCCTCCCCCATGGGGTAGCCTGCTTATAATACAATGCAGAGGCCTGCTACCTCCTTTTTTGCTCTTGTTGCTTTTGCTGTCTTCCCCTATCTTGAAGTGTTGCCCCTGTGCCGTGCCACCCTGCATTGGAACCAGCTGATTATGTACCGAAACTAAATAAACCTTTCTTTCATTAATTTTAGGTGTCATGTATTTTGTCCCATCAATAAGTGTAAAGTAACTTAAAACGATGTTCAACATTAGGTTGTTTATTTCAGTTCATTCTGTTTTTCAAATGTGATTATTCACCATCCTAAATTTTCTTTGTATGACTGCTTTCATTGTGTCCCATAAATTCCAGTATGTTTTATCGGTGTTATCATTTAGCCATGGATACTGTTTAACTTTATGTGTGAATCACTATTTTTTCAGGACAGTGTTATTTCTTTTCCATGTACTTATGGGGTTTTAGTTTCTTTTGCTATTTATTTCAAATTTCATTGTACTGTGGTCTAATAATGCGCATAGGATAATTTCATTTCCTTTCATTTACTTAAGCATGTTCTATGAGTCATTATGTGATCTATTTTGGAGAACATCAAATGCACAGCTGAGAAGAAGAATATGTTTGCTGATACTGTGGAGTATGACTTTTTGTAGATATTTACCATGCCTATTTGTTCTTTGGTTTTGTTCAGATTTGGTATCTCTTTGTTGATTTTTTGTGTAATTGATCTGTCTGTAACAGTGGAGTATTAATGTTCCCCCACTACAATTGTGTTGTGCTTATTTGAATTTTCATGTCTGTTGCTGTTTGTTTTATAAAGTTGGGTGTGCTGGTATTTGGTGCATATGTATTTATGATTGTTATATCTTCCTCTTAGAGTTTTCTCTTAACAAGTACATAGAGGCCTTCTGTTGATGTATTTTTTTTTGTTGATGTATATTTTAACATCTAAATCTTAAGTCCATCTAGATGGAAAAATGCTAACATTTCCTATTGTGGTATTTTCTGTTAGTAACAAGATTTTATAATCATCTTGTAATGATTGTATGGTAACAGCTTTTAGTATAATCCATTTTTATATATTTAGTACATGGTCTACAGGGTCTCACTACACATGTGAGACTTGTAGTGATCCGCCTGTTTTTAACCTCCCAAGCACTGGGATTACAGGCAGGTGCCACCACACCCAGTATCAATTGACATCTCAGTGTGCCCTGTGGGGTGGAGCAGGCACAGGCACAGAACCTCGGGGATTGAACCCCGGATCCTGCGGCTGCCTAAGAAGGAGCTTTAATCCTCTGAGTGATCTGGCTGGCCCAGATTTTAGTGTAATTCTCATTGGGGCAATTAACAACCACAATTAAGCAAATACTCCAGTGACTTTCTGTAGAAAAAATAGAGTTTAGTGTATCTAAAAGATTTAGCTTTGAAATTCTATGAGAATTTCATTTTGTTCTTATCACATTTCATTAAATGTATGAGTTCCCTTTCCTTTTGATGGATGAACCCACAATTTAAAGGAGAGATTTAATTTGTCTGAGATTTCAATGGGATTCAATCTATGGTCAGCTGGCTCCAAGCCAGAAACATCCTGGCAGAAGGGCATGGCAGAGGAATGTTGCTCACCACATGGAAGTCAAAAAGCAGAGAGAAAATAGAGGTGCTGAGGGCAAACAAACACCCTTTCAGGTTATGCCTCTTGTGACCTATCTCTTCTGATCAAGTTACACTTTCTAAATGCAGGAGACTTGTGCGAGACACTTTAGTTCTACATTGAAGCAGTATAAATGACATAAAAGTAGGTATCTGAGCCTGCATCAGAATTACGTGTGCTAGATTGAAAAGCGTGACTATCATACCTTGCATTTTGCCTCACCAAAAAGCAGAGCCTATTTTCCTGCCTTTGTGTATGTATTGACCATTTAATAGTTTTCTTTGAGTGCTCTTCTGGAATAACTATTTCAAGAAGAGGTCATGAATAGTGTCACATGGATAAAGAAGTGCAGCTGTGCAATATCCCAGCTGAGTTCACTGTCTAGATGATCAAAATAGTCAAAATATAGCTTAATAAGTAAGTCATAGAGAGATAAGGAGAACAGCCTGATCAACCTGTAGAATTGCATAAAATCGTACATTCTTGCTTTAGGTCACTGGATTTAAGGTAGTTGGTTTATGGAAATAAACTGAGTATGCAACTTTAGAGGATGTTCATTTCAGCTGTGCATGTCCTTATCAGGAGTGTGCAGCAGGAAAAAGAATCCAAAACTTTAAGAAACTTCTTGTTTTCTCTGATTGCCACTACTAATGCATTTCCTATCCTACTTGAAAAGTTGTGCCTACCTTACTTTTATTATTATTATTTTTGCTGTATCATTTGAGAATGAACAAAAGGCTTTTATTTTGGAACTGAGTCCATGTTTATAGAGAGATCTTTGGCCAAGCTAAGAATGTAACATTACTTACATCCTTGTGATTTTCATATGTTGAACTCTTAGTTATTAAGTGTTAGGCAGTTTTGTTATTTAAAATCCCTTAATCCATTGTCTCCAAGATTCTGAAATTTTCATATGATTTGATTGTAGAATCAAGAGACATTCATGGGCCAGGGAGATGGCTCAGTAGATTAAGTGCTTCCCTGGCAAGCACAAGGGTCTGGGTTCAATCCCCAGTTCAAAAAAAAAAAAAAAAAAAAAAGACATCCACAATACAATGAAGCAATCTTTGGAGTTTTCATAAACTTGCATAAAACATAGGAAACAAATTTCCCTTTTTAAATCTTGATATCCTCAATTATAAAGCAAAGTATATGAATTATATGAATGCTGTGCTCCTTCCTAATCCAAAACTACATTTTTCCTTCTTATTACCTTTTTTCCTGAGAATTTTTAATGTTATGTGATGTTACTTGAACCTTATAATTTTAAAAATGCCTTTTCATTATTCATATTATATATTGCTTTCAAATTCTAATTTCTTACTTTATTCATTTATTTCCAGTGCTGTAGGTCAAATGAACTCAAAGAGTGATATGTATGCACCAGTAAATTTGTTGCTATTGGTAAATACCAATAAAATTTGTATAAAAGATACTTTACTGTTTAAAATGATTAACCTAGAAGACATTCTGTATTTATTAAGATTCTTAAAGCTAAAGCACAAAACCTGGTGACTTTAAATCAATGTGATAATGTCTCACACTTCTGTGAGTCATAGGGCACTCCTGGTATAGGCAAACCATCATGGCCAAAGTTGTATGGTGTAGTATGACTTTATTCAACATACTTGATGTATGGTGTGATGTAATCTTAGGCAGTTCAGATAGTTTGGGCTCATGAAATCAGTGAACAATGTAGCTGAGGCTTGTTTATGTGCAATATTTTTTACTTTCCTAAAAGAAACAAAAGAGAGCAAGCCATAATGTGCAAGTACTTACCAAGCTTGGGTTTGTGTCATATTTGCGAGTGTCCCATTGGTCAAAGCAAGTCACATTGCTGAACTCAAATTCCAAGAGGTAGAGGAAGAGATTTCATTTCTTAATGCAAGGAGCTTCAAAGTCACTTTGTGAAGGAGCATAGATGCAGAAATGGAAAGAATGTGTGGCCACATTTGCAGTCTACCATAGTACCTGAAATTACATACATGGTTTCTAAATATTGCTGTGTCACTTCTCCCTGAATAGTAAATGCATCTTAATATTCTAAACACAATCTCTTTGGGAAAGCCTTTTTCTTCTTTTTTAGTTTTGTTTTTGCAATGCTAGGGATGGAAGCCAGGGCCTCACACTTTATAGGCAACCATTCTGTTATGAGCTACACTCCCAGCCTTGCCATTTGTCTCCTTTTAATACAATTGATAACTTCTATTTCATTTCAAACATACTGCAATTAATTTTAGAAAATTTACAAATGAATACAAGCAGTAACAAGACAGTAAAAATAATAGCTAATTTTACCACTCAAAGATAACTGTTATTCTTCTACTTGTATAGGGATCAAGTATTATAAAAGTTAAGAGTATATTCTTATTATATGATCTCAATATTATGTTTGCATTAAATGTTACATATATAATAAATTGTACTCAGAATTCATTATGGCTCTCTTATTTTAAATAATTTCAGCAATTGTTGCCTGCAAGTTGGCCTTTGTGAGACTTTTAATGTATTAATATATTGTTTATGCAACAAACCCCCAAATGGTGTGGCTTACATAAGAGATATAAAATAGATGGACAAGTACTTATTTTTGTTTCAGGTAAAAGTTCAAAGGTAGATGGAAAGTTTAGATTGAGAATATTTCTATTTTACCAGACTATTCAGTTACCTAGGCTACTGGGTAAAATTGGCTCAAGGTGGTGTCGTAGTTGTGGATATTTGTCAGACATCAGTGAGGGAGGAAAATAAATGTTTCTGGAAGCATATTATTTTCAAAGATGACTTGAAGCTTGTATCTAAGACTTTCTTTCATATGCTATCAGCTCAAATTTAGTTAAACAGCTACACCTAGCTGTAAGGGTAACCATGTACCAGATGAAATTTGGGGAGGCTGTTAACAAAAGAAAGAGAAAATATATACTGAGAACACATCATAATTGTTGGTATTTAAACCGAATTGTGTATATTTAGATGAGTTTTTTTTCTATAAACTGTAGCCCTGCTATGGAGGCTATCATTCCCTCTGTTCTTCCTTGTGTTCATTACTCTCTGTGAATTAGTAGCACTTCAGTTTTTCTCTCTAAACTGTCAGAACATTAAGTTCTGTGTGGAGCCAGTAATCACCACCTTTCCTATACATCTGTCCCTATAGAATCATGTATGTGATCTTTCCCTGACTAGTAGAGCTTACCATTGGGGTTTTTTTAATTGAAAACATTGAGTAGTTGAATCTTTTTTGTTTCCTATTGGAACAGTTGAGCTGTTAGAAGGAAGAACAGGAAAGGATCTCCTAAGAAAAATGTAGATTAAAAATAAAGAGGTAGAGAAAGATGGATTCCTGAGGACATCGTTTGAGTCCTATATTCAGAACATTTCTTTCTTTTTTCGTTTTAGCTTTTTTTCCATATTTTTTTGAGAAACAAATAACAATGAGACAGTTTCATTTCAAATTGGTAAGACAGTTTCAATACCTAACACATTGTATACTGTCTTCTTAGTAAATATTTGTTTTACAAGATGCAGACATGATATCCTATTTACAAACACTATTAGAACAAATACCTCTATTCATTGAATCAAGAGATTGTAGCTATATATCCATCCTAACCATTTTGAGTACACAGACACAAAATGGTCATTCATCTGTATCCCCCTTTTTGGTTTAGTTCTGTCATTTAAATATTATAGGTGTGTGAACTCAGCAAAGTATTAAAAAATAGTCCAGTAGTCCATAATAGTATTGGGTCTTCTGCTTCACTGGCAATGTCAGAAGTTCTTGACCTGAGTCTCCTACAGCTCAACATAACAACATGACTTTACTTCTTATACTTCGTTTTTACACTTTTCTGCTGGATGGTTAAGACCAAGATAAAGCAAGACCTATGTAGCAAGAATTGTAGCTTTGGGATCTGATAAGGTCATTTAAATACCCTCAGGATTTATCTACTGAGACCATGTACCTCTGATTGTAGATCTTTTGTCAGTTCAACCATTTCTGAAGAAAGATTCTCCCTGCATTAAAAAAATGTATTTAGTGCAGGGTCTACAGGGTCTCACTACAACCATCAGACTTGTAGTGATCCTCTGTTTTTAGCCTCTCAAGTGTTGGGATTACAGGAGCATGCCACCATGCCTGGTCTCAATCTCCATTTCAGTGCGCTCCAGGGGTGGGGCCAGCTTGGCATGCTGGGGATTGAACCCCAGTCCTTGTGTCTGCCTAAGCACATGTTTTAATCCTGTGAGCTATCTGGCAGGCCTTTTGTCCATGCACTTTTAATTATATTATTCAACACTCTCATTTCTTTTTGTTTAATCCATTTTATATTTGATTTCTGTGCAATAGAAAGATGACTGACACTATGTCCTTTACTAAGCGTTGTTTCTTTTAGTCTGAGTGCTTTTCCACTTTGGAGTATTTGAGTTCAAATATTGTCATATAAGCCTAAACTTATCCCCAGTATGGTAGAACTGACAAATCTATTTTTGAACCTTTAGTGGAATATTATCATAGGTTCAGGTGTTGGTCCTTATCAACAATCAATTTTTTTTAGATTTATCTTCTCCTATCCTTTTATTTCTCTTTAACCATTCTCCAACTTAGTATACAAATATAAAAAGGAAAATAGGAGTTAGGTAGTAAACAGGAGAGTCATAGTGGTGAAGGAAGAACATAAATTTAAAAATCCCACCTATTTTGGGTCATTAGTTGACCTTTGTTCCAACTCTCAATTTGAGTGATTAGATGGTAGAATTTGTGTGGAGTCAGTGCAAATTGAAAGTTGTCAGTAAAAGTGGTACTATGGGTATTGTGAGTGACATGAATAGGGTGTTTAGGGGGAGGCCAGTGGCATCCTGCAGAGATTGAGGTATTTGAGTGTCATTAAATTCATTATATAGCTTTTTGTGTTGCTTTCATTTTTATTCCATCTCCTAACAATTTGAGGGGTAAGGTTAGCCATTTTTCTGTGCTTAGATTTCTTTTTAAGTACACTTACCAACACCAGGGCATACAGAAATGCTGTTGATTCATTACTAAGACAACAGAATATATCACCACAAAAATCTGTGTACCCTTTCCACTATGTAACTGGTGTTGACATATTAATATGACTGTTCATAGAGAGTAATAGGACTAATTAAGGAAATTCCTAGTTTCCTTTTCACTTTTCTAAGGTTTTTGGGGCTTTAGTTGCCAACAAGGGCTTATACAAAGTTAATGATCTCTGAGATGGGAAGCTCAGTTTCAGTGACAGTGACTTCAGTCTACTGACAGGAAATCTCACCAATTAAAAAATATTGTTTCACTAAAAATAAGGGAGAGTGGCAAACTTCACAAGTTGTAAAATTACTCTGTTCATGTTGAATCCTACACATCCATTATGAACTGTGACCATTTCTAGTCACATGACCTATGACAATTCACCTCCAACAATACCCTTGTGGAGGGTGGTAGATAAGTGGGGTGGGTAGAAGTGCTAGCACAGATAATGAACATTGCCTTTTGACTAGCTAACACCCTTGAATTCTATTATTTGACATGCATCGGTGCTGTTTCCTGTGGCAATATTTACAATAGATTTGAAATTTCATCTTCATGAATTATTTTGACCAGTGTGGGTGAATTTCAGCACTATATGAACATATTATAGTCTTATTTTAAAAAGACATTGCTCACCATCCCCATAACAGATCTTTTAGCTGAATTTTTGTTATTTTTCCTTGTTATTGTGTCTCGGCAGGAACCATATTGGTGAAAATCAGCAGATCAACAGAATGCTGCTGGTGTGCTGCAGCTTTTGTTTGTTCTTGTGTGCCAGTGTAAACATGAGCAGCATTTCATTCACTCCCCCAGTGCTCGTTATTTGAAGCCATTTCCGCAGCATGCTATCCCACAATATTAAGGAAAAGTTGAGTCCACTATTACTTGAACGAAACTGAGAATAAAAGAACCCATTCTTAGTGGAGAGAAAATTTATCCATACTCAAAGTGAAGGAAATCACCACAAATGGGCCATAGTCCTTTGATTGTTAAACCTGAGCAGACCTATTCGTTGGACTATAGTACTTAGCCTCTGAATTTTTCTGCACTTATAATGATTAATTTTTGTTGATTCTTTGTTAATGTTTTTATTGATGAGGATTTTTAGAGTTTAAAAATTTCATTAACATTTTCTAAACTTTAATGTAGTATGGACATTTGTCTTTCATTTTATTTTTAAATATTAATTTTAGTGACCTTAACAATATACAATAGGAGATAAACAAATAAATAAAATTGGAAAAAAAACTTCCCTTCCATTGGGACATATTTTTCAAAAATGTCCTTTTGTTTTGTTGGAAAATGAGTTTTTTAGGGCAACCCATATGTAGTTGGTTTATTGTTTCCATTTAGCCAATCAGAATCACAGCAGGTGGGAAATCCTTTGAGTTATCCAATCAAAGTCTTCAATGTTTGGTAGTATTATTACCTTATCTAAAGAATAGTCCCAATAAAAGTTAACTACATCCTTCTCAGGAAAATAATAGCTATTATCATCTCACGATGATGGTGTTTTTTTAGGGGTAACTTTTTGAGACTGATATTTTTGGTATATATGGACTTCAACTTTCATTGTGAATATGCTACACTCTCACAGTGTAATGAGACACATAAAATTTTTATAAAATTTCATATTCTCTTTCCAGTTTTATAAGATATGTGCTATTGTTTCCATTTCATAGATGAAAAGCTGAAGTTTGGAGAGTTTAAATAGCTCAGTATTACTAACTGGCAAGTGAAAAAAAACAGAATTTGGCTCATGTCAATGAAATGTTAAAATTCATGTTTTTTCAGCATCAAAATGTCTCTGAACCTTACAACATATACATTATTATCAAAGAGAAGCAAGTCATTTTAGAAGTGACCTACATAACGATTTTAATCATGTTTTAGTGGAAAATATTCTGTGGACGTCAGAAAAAGATAAAGAGAAACATGAGCCACTTTGTCATTGATATTCTACAGAGTTACTCTGTTGATTTCACTCCCATTTTAGAATATTGCATTTAATTACCTGTCAAACATATATATTAACTCTGTGCTGGCAAGAGGGTCAGTCCAATTAGTGTTGTTATGTTTTCATTTAGTTTTCCAAATATACCGAATGCATTTTAAATCTGTCCTCAACAACAATAACAACAACAATTTTAAACAGAGAGCTTTTAAGAGTAAGTCTTTTAACCCTGAGAATCTTGAAGTAAATTAATTTTAAAATTAGTTTGGAGGATCACTGAGAACATAAAAAATTATGTGTTTAACCATTTTTGTATATTGTTTATGGAAAATAAACATGATTTCTGATTCCTTTAGATCATCTTCTGTATTTCTTGAGTATGGGAAATTTTTCTCCTAGAAGCTGAACAAGTCCATGAGCTTTTCAACTATTTTTTCTTTTCAGTATTGAAATTGTTATTTTTTTTTATTTATTTATGTGTGTGTGTGTGTGTGTGTGTGTGTGGCCAGCTCAGCCCACCAGGGGGCGGGGCTGGCTGGCATGTGGTGCTGGG
>NW_004524617.1:11858634-11860593 GCF_000260255.1 Octodon degus | reverse complement strand
CTAGAGAGCAGACCTTTGTCTGAGTACTTATTTGCCATGATTTTTTCCAAATTTATGGATTTCCTTTTCACTTTGCTTTTAATTTCTTTTGACGTGAAAAAACTTCTCAGTAAGAGCAGGTCCCAGTTAATTCTTTCATCTGTTTCCTGTGCTATTTGATTTCTGTTCATGAAGTGTTTGCCTACGTCTATGTCTTCAAAAATTCCGCCTATTTTCTCTTCCAGGAGATTTAGTGTCTCTGCCTTAATGTTTACATCTTTAATCCATTTTGACTTTAGTTTAGTGCATGGTGATAGACCTGGGTCAAGTTTTAATTTTCTGCATGTAGAGACCCAGTTTTTCCAGCACCATTTGTTAAAGTGGTTATCTTTCTTCCAGTGAGTATGTTCGGGCCCTTTGTCAAAGATAAGGTGGCTGAGTGTGTTCGTAGGGGCTTCAGCTTCTTCTAATCTATTCCATTGATCCTCAGGTCTATTTGTTGCCATTACCATGCTGATTTTATCACAGTAGCCTTGTAGTATAATTTCAAGTCAGGAATGCCTCCTGCCTTGTCTTTATTGCCCAGCATTGCCTTTGCTATTCTAGGTCTTTTCCAGTTCCAGATATATTTTAGGAATGATTTCTCATTCTCTGTGAGGTATGCTGGTGGTAGTCTTATAGGGATTGCTTTAAGTCTGAACAGCAATTTTGACAGTATGGCCATCTTCACCATGTTGGTTCTTCTTAGCCAGGAGCATGGAGTATCTTTCCATTTTGTGAAATCCTCTATGATCTCTTCTTTAAGAGTACTGTAATTTTCCTTGAAAAGATCTTTGACTTCTTTAGTTAGATTAATTCCAAGGTATTTCATTTTCCTCAGTGGTATTGTAAAAGATATTGTTTCTCTAATTTCCCTCTCAGTGTTTTTGTTGTCTGTGTAGAGGAATTCTATTGACTTTTGAGTATTGAGTTTATAACCTGTTATGCTACTGAATTTCTGTATTAATTCTAGTAGCATCTTGGTGGAGTTTTTTGGGTCTTCCAATTAAAGTATCATGTCATCTTCAAATAAAGATAATTTAACTTCTTTCCCTATTTTTATTCCTTTTATTTATTTCTCTTGTCTAATGGCTGTAGCTAATGATTCCAGAACTATATTGAATAGGAGTGGTGATAGAGGACACCCTTTTCTTGTACCAGGTCTAATAGTAAAAGATTTCAGTTTTTCCCCTTTTAGGATTATGTTAGCTGTTGTGTTTTCATAAATGACTTTTACCAGATTGAAATAGATGCCATCTATTCTAAATTTCTGTAGGAATTTCAACATGATTGTATGTTATACTTTGTCAAAAACCTTTTCTGCATCAATGGAGATTATCATGTGGTTGTGCATTTTCGCTCTACTGATATAGTGTATTACATTTATAGATTTTTGAATATTGTCTTTGAATATCTTGGTGCTTATCATTAGTCTATGTATTTGAACTTGCTCTGTTTTTCCAATGTAAATATGGATTGCAGTAAGCTTCTGTCTTAGGCCTGCTTAATGTTTCCCAAAGCATTTGGTGTGCTCTATGGGCATTGTTGTTTTATTGAATAAATTTTTAAATTTCTTCTGTGGCACACTGTTTCTCATGAGTGCGTTATTAAGTTCCCAAGTGCTTACAACATTTTTGTTGTTTCTTCTGTGATTTCTAGTTTCATTGCCCTCATTGCAGGCTATCATGCAGCCTATTTTTGAAAAAGTTTTGTTTTGTGCAGAGAAGAATGTAGACCCTGTACATGTTTATAAGAACTATTTGTTCCAGGGTGTATTTGATCTCTGATATTTGTTTGACTTTTTTTGTTTTTCTATCTCTTTGTGAAAGCCAAGTAGAATGATTGTGTGTGTGTTTTTAAAAAATATTTTATGTCCATCAGTATTTGTTTTATGAAGATTTGTCCTTCAGGACTAGGCACATGTATATTTACAAGTTGAAT
>NW_004524617.1:11844784-11854095 GCF_000260255.1 Octodon degus | reverse complement strand
GGGGGCGGGGCTGGCTGGCATGTGGTGCTGGGGGATTGAACCGCGGTCTCTGTGCTTTGCTAAGCTTGTTCTAAGTAGGTGCTTTAGACCACTGAGCCATCTCACCAGCCCCCTGAAATTGTTATTCTACAGTTATTTTTCCACTTGATCTGTTTTTGCTTTTCTGTGCTATGCTAACAAAAAACAGAAGTTTCTTGCTTATATCATTGAAAATCAATAGAGAAGAAGAGCAATACTCATCTTACCTGGCTAGAATGGAACATCACAGAGGCCAAAGCAATAAAATTACATAAGAAACCATTTAAGAATTTTGGCTCAATTAGCAGAAATTGTTTCCAACTGGATATTCAAATTTCTAGTGAACATGACTTTTGCCATAGTACCCAGATTCTACCAAGGAGAAAGATCTCATTAGATGCTAGCTGTCTATACTTGGGACACTATGTAGTTTATAAGATACTAGCTTGTCTAGAACTTATTTGACAACTTCATTATTTCATAATTTTTTAAAATGAGGGTTTTCACTTCATGTCTACAAAATTATGTACTTTTTTCCCATTGACTTCATCACTCTCTTCAAATACTCCCAAACCAAATGTTGGTTAGTTCAGTGGATGCTCTGAATAAGCCCTGGGAATTGGTCCAGACACATGGTCCTATTTACCATCTTATTAATTATTGCTCCAGAATTCAATGTATTCACTGAAGTATGAATACAAATTCCTAAGGATGTTGGAGTTTTTAAGGCAAAAGTTCTGCTGATGGATCAGCTCCTTGTCTGTGGTGGAGATAAGTTCAATTTCATTCTTAAAATTCATAATGTCATGGTGATATTATATGGTGCTTCACAGGTTTTAAAAGTACGCTCAAGGTTAGTGTCTTATTTGACTCTCAAAACAACTTTGTGAGGTAGGCAGCACAGAAATTTTTATATTCATTTTACACAGGAAGCAACTGAGAAATATGTGGGTAGACTTGCTCAGTGAGTGCTTAAACAGAAATATTCTCTGTTCATCCAGTGTTTCTCCACTTGTAAATTCAGTTTGATAATTTCTTCTTGTAAGTTATACTCCTAATGGATATGTTAGGAGATAGAGTTACCACAAGTATATTTTATTTCATTGGTATTTTAATGTAGTCCATTATTTGAGGTCAGGTTTGCAGAAAAGTGAGACATGATTACTTGAATATGTAAAAGAATGTTTTCTTGAACACTGTAGGCATTATTTTTCATTAATAGGTCTTGTGAAATTCTTTTGGTAGACATTGATCTCTAAAGTATCTGATGCACACATTATTGCTCTGTAACCTACCACATAATAGCAGTAAATCCTCTAAGATGTTTGAAATGTTATGTATGATGTGGACTTTGTGAATATCATTAATGAAAAGTCTTAAAATCTGTCCAAGTATCAAAACTTGGCTCAGAAGAACCACTCAGAAGTTCCAATTAATTGTGGATAAAAATGTTTGATATATAAAATTTCTAACATAAGCTGATATCGTAAATATATCAATTATTATTTTTTTATTTTTATTTATTTTTTTAAAATTAATTATTTATTTATTTATTTTGTGTGTGTGGCCAGCTCAGCCCACCAGGGGGCAGGCTGGCTGGCATGTGGTGCTGGGGGATTGAACAGCGGTCCCTGTGCTTTGTTTAGCTTAGCTTGTTGTACGTAGGTGCTTTAGACCACTGAGTCATCTCACCAGCCCAATATATCAATTATTTTAATAAATAATTTTCAGCCTTGTTATATGGTTAGCACTGGAGAAGACATAAAGAAGATGACCATGATAACAAGGAGCTTAAACTATGAAAGGAGCAGTTAGTACTTAAGTTTTTCATTGTCTTCTATATTCATTTTTTCTTTTGCTCTCTAAATTCCTTTTACATTTTTTCTTTCTTTTTCCACTTTGCAAGCATAGATATGATAATCTGAACAGCTCATTTGAAGACAACACTATGTGATATAATAAATCCTGTGGAATTTATATTATTTTATTTAGTTAAATTCTGTACCATTTCTAATTTTTCTTTTTTATAACTATTTTGTATCTCTTTAAAAAAATTAAAATAACCAAATCACTTAAAAGTAACACAGTAGAACTTCAACTGACACCAGCAAATGTCTGACTGAGTTGTGAAAAATTTCTCCAGCTCATAGTAGGGAACTGTAGGGATTATCTTTTCTAGAAATGTACACTTTTAGTTAAAGACATCATATTCCAGTGATGCATGCATATAAATGTCAGAGCAGCTTGACTCATAATAGCTAAATCTTGGAAGTAGCCTATATGCCCATCAACACATGAATGGACCAAGAAAATGCGGTATACTTATACAATGGCATACTCAAACATAAAGAATGATAAATTTGATCATTTAGAGGAATATGGATCCACCTTGAGACTATAATGTTAAGTGACATAAGTCAGACACATAAGCATAAATATGGCATGATTTCTTTTATGGGAGATACCCAGAGTATATTTTAATTTTAATGGGCAAAATAAAAGACAAATATTACAAAACAGGGAGACAGATTGGAGATGGAGAGGAGGAAGGAAGGGAAACAAAAAGTAAAAAGAATTAAGATGTTCTATGTACATGTATTCTATCCCCTCAGTGAATATAATCATGTACAACAAACATTTACTAATAAAAATGTACAATTTTTTATGTGGTAATATATACAGAATAAAATTCATCACTTATCCATTCAAGTGTTCAACTCAGTGGCATAAAGCACATTTTCAAAGTTGCCCAACCATAATCACTGCCCATTTCTACAACATTTAATCCTCCAAACAGAAGCTCTTCACCCATTACACAGTGACTCCCCATTCGTTCCTATCCATAGCCCTTGATAATTTCCATGAATTTGAATCTTCTAGGTATTCCACATAAATAGAATTATGTAGTTATTGTTATTTTGTGTCTGGCTTTTTCACTTATAATATTTTCAAGACTCAGGTACGTTTTTAGAATTTTATTCCTTATTAATAATTTTTCAACATATGTATGTCTCAGGTTTTTCTTTATATGCTTACTGTTGGTAAGTGTACATTTTGGGACAGGTAAGAGGTAACTGCTGCTGGAGGACAAAGAATGAGCATGTGCTTCATTGTCAATTCTCTGCCTGGTACCCATGTTTTGGAAGCCTAACTAGCAATAGTGTCATTCTTAAACTTCCTCAGATTTAGAAGGATTATTACTAGATGATGGAACTCTGGTGGTTTCAGGAAGCCTGCAGGAACTCTCTGGACCAAAACCGAGGGTTGCCACATAAGAGAGACCCCTACACCCATAGGAAGCTCCCACCCCCAAGCATGCCCGGTGAGTGAGAACTTCTGTGAAGCTCTTGGAACCATGAGATCCAGCCTAAATCGAGGCCCAGTTGGCGTGTGGGAGAGCTTCTGCAATTCCCTATGCTCCCTGGGCCAGAGGCACAACAGAGGGGCACCATAGGTTCACTGTTGTGCCAGGTGGGCACAACAGGTTCACTTCCTAGGGCAGCAGGAAGGAACTAAACACAACAGCTAGACCCAAGCCAGGCATAACTGAATAAATGCAAACATAATAGATCTGCACCCGAATTTCAGTAGGTGCGAAGGTTATAAGTACAGCAAGTTCTACACCAAAGTTCAGAGTTCAGGGCTATAAGAAATGACAAAGAAAAGGAGCAAAATGCAATGCCAGACCTCGAGCTCATCAAAAACAAGTTCATAACTCAGCTGAAATATATGAATTAATAGCATCAGAAGTAAATAAACAATAGCAGAAAGGTACAGAGGAACTCAGAGCAGAATTAATTTTAGAAATAGAAAAGAAATCTCTGAATTCATAGCATCTGAAGTAAAGCATCAAATACAGAAACATAAGGAGGAAACCCAATATGAAAAAAAATGCAGTAAAAGAATGAACAATTGCTTCTAAAGAAGAGATTGAGAGACACAGTCTTAGCCCAGGTCCGGTGAGTGTGTGGGAGAGCTTCCTGCTACCCTGCGCCTGCAGGACCAGTACCAGCATAGGCGCAGCATGGGCCAGATCCTCTCCCAACCCCTTGGGAAGCCCCAAAGGACTCAGCAGCACCTCTGCCACCCCGCCCGCCCAGTAGGAATTTCTGCCGCATTAGGGAACCCCCAAACCCAGTCCTAGCTCAGGACCGGTAGTGTGTGGGAGAGCTTCCTGCTACCCTGTGCCCGCCGGACCAAATACCAGTCCCAGCCCAGGCACGGTGTGGGTAGGACTCTCTCCACCCACTTGGGACGCCCCCCACACTCTGCAGCACATCCCTCACCCCACCCGCCGGGTAGGAATTACTGCCCCTTTCTGGGAACCCCCAGACCCAGTCCAACCCAGACCCAGTGAGTGTGAGGGAGTGCTTCCTTTACCCCCTACTCGACCTTGCCCCCTCCAGGCACAGCTCAGGACTGGCATACACGCCAGGGGTTTAACCCTGCAGCTGCAATTCCTGCAGAGAGTGTGGAGGATAGATCCACCCAGCTATTCAAAGAGCAAAACATCTTGCCACAGGGGCACAACAGGTTCACCCTTAAGGGTAGCAGCAGGAAGGAGCTAAACACAGCAGCCAGACACAAGCCAGGCACAGCTGGATAAGTCCAAACTTTGTAGAGCTGCATCTGAATTTCAGTATGTGTGAAGGTTATAACTACAACAAAGATCTACAGCAATCAGAAGACAGTGCTACACAAAATGAGGAGAAGGAACAAAATGCAACCTCAGAACACAAGCCCACCCGTAACAAGTGCAGAGGACACTAACACAGAACAAATTGGAAATCACACGGCTGAAAGCAATGTTTCAGTGGCTTCTGAAATAAAGAAAGAGCTGCAGAAAGGTATAGAGGATCTCAGATTAGAAATAAAAAAAGAAATCCGCGAATTAATAACAACTGCACTAAAGAATCAAATGCAGAAACATATGGAGGAAACCCAGTGCCCACCCAGAAAAAGTGCGGAGGACACCAGCTCAGGTCAAATGCATGAATTAATAGCGTCGATAGAAAATAAGCAACAGCAGAAAGATATAGAGAAATACAGAGCGCAATTCTTTTCTGAAATAAAAAAAGAACTCTCAGAACTGATAGAATCTGAAGTAAAGAGGCAACTACAGAAAAATAGGGAGGAAACCCAATCTGAAAAAAAACACTGCAGTAAAAGAATTTCTAACTGCTTCTAAAGAAGATATTGATAAAAAATAGAGGAGATTAAAAAATGACGGATTCCTTGAATGAGCAATACAGGAAAGAAATAGATCGCATGAAGCAGAGTCAAAGAGCTATAGAGGAAATTAAAATCTCAGTCACAAGCTTGTGAAACTGTTTAAGTGAATGTGAAGACAGAGTTTCAGATCTTGAGATGCTGGTGCGGCTAGTGGAAAGGGAGGAAAGCATCTCTTAAAAACAATAAGGATGCAGGAAAGAATAATCCATCACCTGCAAGATGATGCAAACATGAACAATGTGAGATTAATTGGCATCAATGAGAAAGAAGGAGTCAATACAAATGACATTTAAAAAAATGGGCAGAAGCAATAGCAGAAAACTGCCCAAATATGAGGAAACAATCTGACATTCAGGTAACTGAAGCATACAGAATGCCAAGGAACCTCAACCCAATGAAAAACACATCGAGACATATAATAGTCAAGATCCCAGAATTCAGCACAAGAATAATCTACTGAAAGCCGCTAGAGAAAAGAAGCAGATCATATTCAAAGAAAAACCCATCAGAATTATGGCCGACTTCTCTTCATAAAACATGCAGGCAAGAGGAGCATGGAGCAGAGTACTTCAGGTCCTCTATGAAAACAAATTCCAGCCCAGACTCTTATACCCTGCAAAACTCTCTTTCAAGTTTGATGGAGAAGTGAAATACTTCCATCACAAAGAACAGCTAAAGAATTTCGCGATGACAAAGTCAACCTTACACAGGCTACTGAAAGATGTTCTGGAGAGGGACCAAAACAATCAGAACTCCACAAATGAGATCAGAATCTACCAACTAAATAGGGTAAGCAATTAAACACAGGAGAGAAACGAGTAAACCATAACAGGTAAATAACATGGCAACCATAAGTCAATACATCTCAATTCTAACCATCAATGTAAATGGACTCAATTCGCCAATTAAGAGAAATAGACTGGCACAGTGGATTAGGAAACAAAATTCAACAATATGCTGTATACAAGAAACACATTTAAATCATAAATACATTCATAGGATGAAAGTCACAATACTACATGCTCCAGCATCTCAGAAAAAAGCAGGGGCAGCAATTCTTTTCTTAGACAGTCTCAACTTCAAACCAAAAATTATCAACAGAAATAAAGAAAGCCACTATATACTGGTTAGGGGAAAAATTCAATACGAAGAAGTAACACTCGTAAATATGTAAGTACCAAACACGGGAGCACACACCTACATAAAGCAAATCTTAATGGACATGAAAAATCTAATATCCAATACAACAATTTTAACAGGAGACCTTAACGCACCCTTATCTGCAAAAGAGAGGTCAACCAGACAAAAACTTAGCAAAGAAATAACAACTGGACCAGAGCTTGAAACAAATGGATTTGGTGCACATATACAGAGTGTTCCACCCAAACACGGCCGAATACACATTTTCCTCAGCTGCATATGGGTCATTTTCTAAAATAGACCACATACTGGACCATAGGTCTTGTTTAAGTATATGAAGAAAACAGAAATTATCCCATGCACATTATTTGACCGCAGTGCAATGAAACTGGAAATAAATGACAAAAGAAACCAGAAAAAATCCTTATATACATGGAAATTAAATGACACCCTACTCAGCAACCAAGGAGTCACAGATGAAATAAAACAAGAAATTCAACAATATCTACAATTCAATGAAAATTCATGCATAACTTATAGTAATTTATGGGATACGATGAAAGCAGTTCTCAGAAAGAAATTCATAGCTGTGAACTCACACATTAGGAAAACAGAACGGGAACAAATAAGTACCCTAATGTTTCACCTTCAACAACTAGAAAAGGAAGAGCAAACCAAACCCAGAGCCCAAAGACGGGAAGTAATCATAAAGATTAGAGCAGAAATTAATTCAACTGAGATGAAGAAAACAATTCAAAGAATTAAAAAAGCAAAAAACTGGTTCTTTGAAAAATTAAATAAAATTGATAAGCCCCTAGCTAACCTCATTAAACAGAGGAAAGATAAAATTCAAATACAAGCAATAAGGAATGAAAAGGGTGTAATTACCAAAGACTCAGTGTAAATCCAGAAGATTATCAATAGCTACTTTGAGAATCTTTACTCTCACAGAATAGAAGATACAGAAGAAATGGAGAGATTCCTAGAAAGGTACAAATTACCACACCTGAATCAACAAGATATAACCACTCTCAATAGCCTAATAACAGCCAATGAAAGACGAGATATAATTAAAAACCTACCGGCAAAGAAATGTCGAGGTCCGGATGGATTCACAGCTGAATTCTACAAGACCTTGACAGAAGATGTAGTCCCTATAGTCCTCAAAGTCTTCCATGAAATTGAAAAGGCAGCAATCCTTACAAAATTATTGCTGGAGGCAAGTATTATATTGATACCAAAACCAGGGAACGATGCAGCTAAGAAAGAGTACTACAGGCCGATGTCACTCATGAACATACATGCCAAAATGCTCAATAAAATACTAGCAAATAGAATACAGCAAATCATCAAGAAGATCATACAACATGACCAGGTAGGATTCATCCCAGGGATGCAAGGATGGTTCAATATTCAAAAATCTATCAATGTAATACACTATGTCAATAGAGCGAAAACTAAAAACCACATGATCATCTCCATTGATGCAGAAAAGGCTTTTGACAAATTCCAACACTCATTCATGTTCAAAGTCCTACAGAAAATTGGAATAGATGGCCTCTACTTCAATCTGGTAAAAGCCATTTATGAAAACCCAACAGCTAACATAATCCTAAATGGGGAAAAACTGAAATTTTTTACTCTTAGATTTGGTACAAGACAAGGATGTCCTCTATCACCAATCCTATTCATTATATTTCTGGAATCATTACCTACAGCCATTAGACAAGAGAAAGAAATAAAAGGAATAACAATAGGCAAAGAAGAAGTTAAATTATCTTTATTTTCAGATCACAGTATACTTTATTTGGAAGACCCAAAAGTCTCCACCAAGAATCTATTAAAATTAATACAGAAATTCAGAAGAATAGCAGGTTAAAACGTCGATACTACAAAGTCAAGAGCATTCTTCTACTCAGACAACAAACACACTGAGAGGGAAATTATAGAAACAATACCTTTTATAATAGCACCGGGGAAAATGAAATACCTTGGAATTAACCTAACTAAAGAAGTCAAAGATCTTTTGGTGGAAAATTACAGTATTCTTAAAAAAGAGATCGTAGAGGATTACAGAAAATGGAAAGATATTCCCTGCTCCTGGATAGGAAGAACCAACATTGTGAAGATTGACATACTCCCAAAATTGCTGTATAGATTTAATGCAATCTCTAAAAGAGTACCACTGACATATCTCAGAGACATACAGAAATCATTCCTAAAATTTATGTGGAACCAGAAAAGACCTAGAATATCAAAGGCAATCCTGGGCAATAGAGAAAGGGAAGGAGGCATTACAATTCCTGACTTGAAATTATACTACAAGGCTACTGTGATAAAATCAGCATGTTACTGACATCAAAATAGACCTGAGGATCAATGGAACAGATTAGAAGAAGCTGAAGCCCGTACAAACACACTCAGCCACCTTATCTCTCACAAAGTGGCCAAATATACTCACTGGAAGAAAGATAGCCTCTTTAACAAATGGTGCTGGAAAAATTGGCTCTCTACATGCTGAAAACTGAAACTTGACCCAGGTCTATCACCATGCACTAAACTAAAGTCAAAATGGATTAAAGATCTAAAAATTAAAGCAGAGACACTAAATTTCCTGGAAGAGAAAGTAGGAGGAACTCTTGAAGACATAGGGGCAGGCAAAGAGTTCATGGAGAGAAATCAAATCGCACGGGAAACAGTTGTAAGAATTAACAAGTGGTACCTGCTCTTACTGAGAATTTTTTTCACGTCAAAAGAAATTACCAACAAAGTGAAAAGGCAATCCACAAATTTGCAAAAAATCATGACAAATAAGTACTCAGACAAAGGTATGCTCTCTGGAATCTGTAAAGAACTAAAAAACATTAGGGCCCCAAAATTTAAAGACCCAATCCAGAAATGGGCATCCGAGATGAACACAC
>NW_004524617.1:11841936-11844412 GCF_000260255.1 Octodon degus | reverse complement strand
TATCATAGTGATATATGTGTGCCTATGTTTATAGCAGCACAATTTGTGATAGCCAAATCTTGGAAACAACCAAGATGCCCATCACCTGAGGAGTGGTTGAGAAAGATGTGGTAGTTTTACACAAAGGAGTATTATTCTGCTATTAAGAATGATAAACTCAAAGCTTTTATATTGAATTGGATGCCACTTGAACATATACTCATAAGTGAATTAATCCAGACACACATGTGTAAATATCATATAGTCTCCCTAGAATAAGAACTCCAAAGAAGAAATACAAATAGAAAAATATAATAAAGTAAAAGGAAAACAGGATCTCAAGGACTATCTAATCAAGAGAGGGAAAGGAGAAGAGCTAGGAAATATGACAATGTCAAGCCATACAATTATATGTAAAAGATGAGCAAGGCAATTATCCTGAGAATCTTCAGAAGATTTTCAATCTACCAGTTTATTGGAAACATTCTCACCCTGACTAACTATATATACTGATACCTCTGAAGTAAGCTACTGCACTGCAGATGGTAATTTGTAATAGTAGTTTCATGTTTGGCGTGCATGTCATTCTGGTATTCTGAATATGGGCTGCTTGTCATGACATAGCAGTTGCTGCTATATTGTCACTCATGGAAGTGGACGTTCAAAAAGATGGGGGTGATGACTGAAAGCAAGAAACAGGAAAAGGAATATTGTGGGACTGTCCTGCTTCAAGGTTGTATATGGTGAGATTTTCGGACTTTTGTGCAAACATGAGAAGCATATAATTCTTTTTTCTATTTTTAAAATACAATCTAATTTTTAAAAGTTTTTCATCATATCATGTAGGAACTTAAATTTCAACATATCAATACTTGATGAAAAATATCTGTTCCTTGTTATGCCTAAGATGTTTGATATGCAGAGAGATACTGAGGTTAAGCTTAATAGCCTAATATGTTTGATAATAACAATAAGCTTGTCTTCTGGATGGTTAAGAACTTAAGTTTGCAGACCAAAATTAGAGAAGAAGGAGGGCTGCAAGGAAAGCCAACATTTTTGTCCCTAAACTTCTAAGGTCAATTAAGTCTCAGGACATGAAAATTTGTACTGTAACGTCATGTTACTCGGTAGTGTCCCAAATTTTCTGATCAAGGAGATTATGGAGCCATAGAGGAAAGTCATTGATGATGTAGAGTGTGCCTAAGGAGAGTCACTTGGAGAGAAAACTCTCTCTGAGGCTTTCACAGAGAGCACATTGGACAAGCAATGGCCGTGACTGATCCACATGGCTGACACTGACAAAGGTTCTATAATCTGAGGTACCGGATCTCTGTGTAAATCCTGGGGGATTTCGCTGACCTTATCAGACCCAAAATCTACAACTCTTGTTGCATAGGTCCTGCTTTACCTTGGTCTTAACCATTCAGTGGAAAAGTATGAAGATGAAATATAAGAGGTAATGCCATGCTGTTATGTTGAGCTGTGGGGGACTCAGATCAACAGTTTCTGACATTGCCAGTTAAACAGAGGACGCAATGGTCTCCTGGACTGTTTTAGAATATTTTGCTGAGTTTACACACTTATAATATTCAAATAACAGAACTTAGCAAAATGGGGATATACAGATAAATGTGCATTTTGTATCTGTGTATTCAAAGTGGTTAGGATGGATATATAGTTACATGCTCTTAATGAATATAATGGTGTGTTCTAATGGTGTTTGTAAATAGGATCTCAAGTCCGCATCTTGTACAGCAATTAACCACTAAGATTAATGTATGCAGCATGTTATTTATTGAGACTGTCCTACAGATTTGATTTGAAACTGTCTCATTGCTATCTGTTTATCAATAAAATTTTGAAAAAAAATAAAAAAGGAAGTATTTCAGTTCTCTATCAATCTTGAAAGAGAGTTTTGCAGGGTAGAGTAGTCTGGGCTGGTATTTGTTTTCATAGCGGTCTGAAGTACTCTGCTTCATGCTCTTCTTGCCTTCATGGTTTGTGAATAGTAGTCATACATAATTCTGATCAGTTTTCCTTTGAATGTGATCTGCTTCTTTTCTCTAGCGGTTTTCAGTATATTATTCTTGTACTGAATTTCTGCGCTGTTGACTATTTTATGTCTCAGTGTATTTTTCATTGGATTGAAATTACTTGACGTTCTCCATTCTTCGGTTACGTGAATGTCAGATTGTTTCCTCATATTTGGGAAGTTTTCTTCTATTGCTTCTGCCCATATTTTTTTAATGTCATTTGTAATGACACCTTCTTTCTCATTGATGCCTATTAGTCTCACATTGTTCATCTTTGCATCATCTTGTAAGTGATGGATTATTTTTTCTTGCATCCTCGTTGTTTTTAAGAGATCCTTTCTTACCTTTTCATTAGCTGCACCAGTGTCTTTAAGTTCTGAAATTCTGTCTTCCCTTTCACTTAAACGGTTTTGCAAGCTTGTGATTGAGATTTTAATTTCCTCTATATCTCTTTGACTCTGCTT
>NW_004524617.1:11839924-11841405 GCF_000260255.1 Octodon degus | reverse complement strand
CCAATTTGTTCTGTGTTAGTGTCCTCTGCACTTGTTAAGAGTGGGCTCGGGTTCTAAGGTTGCATTTTGTTCCTTCTCTTCATTTTGTGTAGCACTGTCTTTTGACCTTTGTTGTAGATCTTTGTTGCAGTCATAACCTTAGTACCTACTGAAGTTCAGGAGCAGATGTCTAAAGTTTGGGTTTATCCACCCGTGCCTGGCTTGGTTCTGGCTGTTGTGCTCAGCTCCTTCCTGCTGCTGCCCTTGAGGGTGAATCTGTTGTGCCCCTCTGGCAAGATATTCTGCTCCTGGACTAGCTGTGTCGTTCTGTCCCCTACCCTCTCTGCAAGGATTGCCACTGCAGGATTTCACCCCAGGCCTGTATGCCAGATCTCAGCTGAGTCTGGAGGGGACAATTTGGAGTTCAGGGAACACCAGCTCTCCCACAATCTCACCGGGCCTGTGCTAGGACTGGTTGTGTGGGTTCCCGGATCATGGCAGAAATTTCTACTCTGCGGGTGTTGTAGGGGATGTGCTGCAGAATGGTGGGGCGCATCCCAAGGGGATGGAAGAGGGTCTCACTCACACTATGTCCGTGCTGAGATCAGGAGATCCTGCCATGTAAGGTAACTGGAAGCTCTCCTACACACTCACGGGGCCTGGGCTAGGACTGGGTCTACATGGAATATGGATTTTTTTTTTTGCTCTGAATGCCTTCAGAATTGATTTTGCTGGCTTAAGTTGTGCGGATCGAACCACATCAACCTAAGCCTGAGAGCTTTGTTGAAACAGCCACTTAAAGAACTGAGCTAATGGGCAGGCCCCCAATACATACAGTCGAAAAAGTGTTAGTTACTATGATTTTGTTCTTGTAAGCAATCTAAAACAATTGTTAATATATATTTCAAAGATTTGTTGTAGTCGTGTTCGTGGACATGATATCTTCTCTGCATCTTGCCCTATGAATAACCTCTAAGAACACAACAATATGCAATGTATTAATTATTCAAACTGTCCCACTAATCGGTTTTGAAACTGTCTCATTGCTCTTTGTTTCTCAATTAAATTATTAAAAAGATATACTTTGGTTGTCTATAACTGAATTGCTAAGCTTTCTATGTCTAAAACATTAAGGTTTTCTTAACCTCTTAAGATGCTCTTGGTTAAATTTATAAAACTAGAGTAAACAGAAGACATTCTATATTTTACTCGATAGATTCTTGTATTTTTCATTGTAAAACTTTTGATTTCTTAAAAAAATTGAGTTTTAGGGCTTGAACATTATTTACCTGTTGGTTTATATTTATTTTTATTTTTCAAAGTTTTATTGATAAACAGATAGCAATGAGACAGTTTCAAATCAAATAGGAAGTACAGTTTCAACAAATAATACACTGCATATATTCTTCATAGTGGTTAATTGCTGTACAAGAAGTGGAATTGTGATCCTATTTACAAACACCATTAGAACAAATCATTCTATTCATTAAGAGAATGCAACT
>NW_004524617.1:11820332-11830980 GCF_000260255.1 Octodon degus | reverse complement strand
CCGCCGGTGCAGGTTAGCAGGAAGCTCTCTGCACACTCACCGGACCTGGGTAGGACTGGGTCTGGGGGCTCCCAGAACTGGGGAGAAAATCCTACTCGGCGGGCGGGGTGGGTGAGGCACTGCGGGGTGGTGGTGGGCGGCCCAAGGTGCTGGGAGTGGTTTCGACCCATTCTGGGCCTGGGCTGGGACTTACCTGTTGGTTTATAAAGCAAGGAACATTTTTAATGCATATATTTTTAATTTTGATAGAGAATGAAAACAGTAAAAATCAGAAATGTACAGAATTTCACTAAACAAATTAATAGGCATTCAACTATGGTTGTTGTATTGCATATTGTTATCTTCAAATTAGCTCTTCAGACTGACAGATATAAACATGCAAACTTGGCTCAAAAAGTTATAAAAAATAAAAGAGAGAGGAAAAAATTGAAGCATTAACTGATCGTGAAGAACATTTTGTTTCTAAATGTTTTTATTGAGAAACAAATAGCAATGAGACAGTTTCAAAACTGATTACTAGTACATTTTCAATAATTAATACATTGCATATTGTTGTCTTAGTGGTTATTCATTGTACAAGATGCAGACCTGATATCCTGTCTCAAACACTATTAGAACAAACCTCTCTAATCATTGAATTAAGAGAATGGAGCACCATATCTATCCTAACTATATTCAGTATACAGATACAAAATGGTCGTTCATTTATATCCCCTTTTTTTGGTTAGTTTTGTCAGAGAAGGGCATTCCATTGGCATTTAAATACTGTAGGTACATGAATTCAGCAAAATATTCCAATATAGTCAAGTAGTCCATAATAGTAGTGGGTTTTCAAGAAGACTGTCAATGTCCCAAGTTGTTGACTTGAGCCTTTTACAGCTCAGCATATTAATACGGCTTTACTTTTTATACTTCATTTTCATACTTTTCTGCTGGCTGATTAAGACCAAGAAACAGCAAGACCTATGTAACAAGAAATGTAACTTTTGTATCTGATAAGGTCTGTCAAATCCCCTCAGGATTTAACCTGAAACCTTGCATCACAGTTTCTACTGTACTGAGACTACAACTCAGGCTTTTCGAGCCCTTTGTCCTTCAAAGGTGGGGATCCAAGTTTGCCTTAGGCCTGTGTGTGAGCAGGGCTCCACAGATTCAGGGAGCAGGATCTGTTTCTCTTTCACTCACTTCTGCCCCTGCACTGCACCTTCAGAGTGTTTAAAATCAAAGTTGTAATAAAACATAAATATCTTCAGGAGAAAAATATTGTAACTGTCAGTTGCTTATAATGTTGGAGTGAAGAACATTTTTGTAGAACACACCTAAGGTATGCCATGAATAAATAGTCAGTACTTTAAGTGATCTTTGTAGAAATTGAGAGAGAGATGGAAGGAGAGAGAGAGAGAGAGAGAGAGAGAGAGAGAGAGAGAGAGAGAGAGAGAGAGAGAATTTGCAGTTATTACATTAGGTCTACTTAGAATAAAATCTCATCTTAGTGAAATTTGGAGGGTTTGGGGCCAGAAGTGTATAAACCCTATAGAAAGAGGTCCACAATATATGGACAACACAAGAAGAGAAAGATGAACAGGATCAAAGCACAGACATTTCTCATGTGCATTTGCTTATAGTTTGGGAGGCCTGGAAGTGATTTGTAAAATAGGAATACTAATATATGTCTCCTGGGACTTTTATGAAACAATTCACAAATAGCGTATATAAAAAGTTTAGCCCCATACCTGAATGATAATAACTGTTCTGTAAGTGGTCATTAGCTTTAGTATTATGACATTTATGTTTATAATAATATTGGCCCTTATTTTCTCAATTATCTAAATGGGTTTCTAAAATTTCTGCAGTATTTTAGAAAATGTTCCGTATCAAACTTCTGGTAGCAAATGAGTAATATCTGCTTTTTTGCATCCCTTTACCTGTTCTTGTTTTTCTGTTAATGTTATGTGGGACTAAATTGAAGGAAGGGAGAATTATTCCTTTATTTGCTTTTCTTGTGGCTATATACCCTATAGGTTACAGTCCTGTTTTGGAAGAGAATTTTATTTATTTATTTATTTATTTATTTATTTATTTATTTTGTATTTAGGACAGGGTCTATAGGGTCTCACTATGTAAATCGGACTTATAGTGATCCACCTGTATTCAGCCTTCCAAAAACTGGGATTACAGTCTCACGCCACCATGCCCAGTCTCAATCATAGTCTCTGCACACCCCGGGGGTGGGGCCAGCACAACATGCCTGGGATCGAACCCCAGCAACTGTGTCTGCCTAAGCAGGCACTTTATTCCACTGAGCTATTTGACAGGTCCCCTGGAGGAGAACTTTAGACTGGCAACTTTTGGAAAAGAGAAATCTCTTATGGAGTTCACTTTATGTACTCTTACATGGTCTGTTTAAATAGTTTTTTTTCTCAGTGTGTTATGTTTTACTGATTTGCCCCCCCCCGCCCAAGCTATGTATAGCTGAGGCTTTATTGAAGTGATTTAGAATACTCTAGAGAGCTGATAGTTCAGACTTTTAACCCAAGGCATGGTTATATAATGTATAAATTATTTTTCTTCTCACTTATTTTGTGGTCCTTCTATTTGCTTGGATTGTTCCTTGCTTCTTTTATTTGAAATCTATGATGCTTAGTTTTCTTTTTGTCACAATGACATTAGAGGCCATAAGAAACACTGTCTTTGGGGTGATTAATTTAGTGGGAAATCCTTCAGGTTGATTTAATCAGCACTGGGCAGAAAGAAGAAAAACTTTCCTAATGTTTCTACTTATAGCACATGAATTAAATTGGAACTACCTTGACAACCACATAAATGAATTCTCTTATCTCACTGGCTTTTAACAAAATTTACAACATGTAACATCTGTTCTCCTTGCCTGAGTAAATCAAATTTACTCTCTTTTATCTTCAAATTTATCAATAGAAAGTAGAGGAAAAGTAGCAAGCAATTAAGATACTTCAAGCTCCTTGCCTCAAGGCTAGTCAGGCACAAACTCTTTGCTTTTGTAATAATACCTTGAAGTTTGTGGACTACAAGCTTTTTATTATATGCATTTATAGTCACTTGTAATGTGTTTATATTGTTTTTCATTTCTCAAAAACTTTGGGCTAATTTACTTCAGGTAATTTCTTAACTCAAAAAGAAAATCTCCTGACTCTGAAATGATTTCATTATCTGCTTGCACAGTTTAGAGGTTTTTTTAAAATGAATTTTAGATGACTGTGATGACAATGGAACCAACGACAGCAAACTCCATCTCAATGAATTGTGATTTCTGACAGTAACTCAATTAAAAACTATAACAGCTAATGTTTCTACTGTGTTTCACATGCTGTTATAAGTGCTCCATGTACTTCAGCACTTAATCATGCCCCTCTAATGATACATTCATGTCCACAATTTTTTATAGTAAAAGAAACAGAGGCTCAGATGAAATGGCCCATCAAGATTGATTGAGCACTGGAGCTGGCATGTGAAATCATACTAGCTTTCCACTCCACTTTTTCAAGCTCTCAAATCAACCTGTATAAAATATTGCAGATTAGAATGATTTTGATATTGAAATCAAACTATTGTTATCTTTAACTGCAGTGATTTGCATGGTCTCCTCATTAATGTATCCCAAAGCAAGCTTTTTGTGAAGTTACCATAAACGTAATCCTTTGTGGAGATTGAGATCCTAATGATTTTAGATAAATGGTTCCTAATGAAGTGCGAACCTTCACCAGACAGCTGCAGTGTAAAGGAAGAAATTGTGTTTATCTTGTTTGCTCATCTGTTCCTAGGTCCTAGCATTAGACTTGGTACATAGTAAATACTTATAAAATACTCAGAATTGAATTGAAAACCAATTTGGTCTATTGATTCATGATTTATATTTTTAAAATATCACTTTTTGTTGAGATAAAATTAATACTTGCTCACTCTAAAGAATTTTAGGAATACAGAAAGAAAAAGAAACCATCCAAATCCTACAACTGAAAAACAATTGATCTTGACATTAGCAACTACTGTTCCAAATCGTGTTCTTTGAACGTACACAGAAAGATAGCTAAAGTGATCAGGTATACTATACAAATAGTATTTACTATAGAGTAGTATTATAATTTAGAAATAGGATTATACTATGCAAGTAATTTTATAAAGAGTTTTAATTTCACCTGAATTTAACAAAACATACATAGAAGTAAAAAAAGAATTGCTACAATTCAAATCAGTGTTCCTTCACCATGAGATGTTATATTCAAAATTATTAAAAATGATAAACTTCAAGCATTTATATTTAAATGGATGCCAGTTGAAGATATAACCATAAGTGAAATAAATCAGACCCATATGTGTAAATATTGTATAGTCTCCTTAGTATAAGAAATCAAAAGAAAAAAATACAAAGAGAAAGGTATAATACAACTAAAAGGAAAGCGAGAACTTGAGGACTGGACAACAAGGAGATGGTAAGGAGAAAAGCTGGGAAACAGGACAGGGACAAAGCCATACACTTGTATGCATAAAATGGGCAAGGCAATGATCCTGAGAAACATCAGCAGATTTTTGAAATAAGCAATCAATTGGTGGGATTCTCAACCTGACTAACTATGTATGCTGATATCTGTGAACCAACAAACTGCACTGAAGATATCAGTGTGTAATAGAAGCGTCACGCTTGGAATGCCTGTCATTCTGGTCTTCTAAATACATACTTCTTGTCATCACATTTCAATTATTACCATACTGTCTCACAAGTAAAAAGGTTTTTGTTTGTTTGTTTTTCTTTTTTTAAATGGGTAACAAATGAAAAAAAAGACTCAATAAAAAGAAAAAAGGTCACAAGACTGTACTACTACAATGCTGTATATGGTTAGATTTCTAAATTTTTGTGTAAATATGTGTTTATTCCTATTTTTCTAATTTTTTTCTTCATATTCTATGAGGACTTAAATTTCAACACGTCAATACTTGATGGAAGATGCTTGTTTCACGTTATGCCAAAGTTGTTCGATATTTAGACTATATGTTAGGGTAAAACGAACTGCATATGTTGCAGGGTAATAATAAGCTTCTCTTCTGGAGTGTTGACAACCTAAGTTTGCAGATCAAAAATTGGAGAAAAGGAAGGGCTGCAAAGTCCACCTACATTTTGGCCCTAGCCTTTCTATGTCAGTGAAGATTCAGGACATAGGAGAATCTATACTGTAACATCATGTAACTCAGTTGTGTCCCAAATTTTATGATCAAGGAGATTATGGAGCCACAGAGGAATGTTATCAATGATGTATAGTGTGCCCAAGGAGAGTTACATGGAGAGAAAACTTTCTCTCAGGCTTTCACAGAGATCAAATTGGTCGAGCATTGGCTGTGACTCATCCACATTTTTGACACTGACAAAGGATCTACAAAGTGCAGCAAAGGGTTACAGGATAAATCCTGAGGGGACTTGACTCACCTTCTCAGATACAAAAGTTAAATTTCTTGTTATATAGGTCTTGCTTTATCTTGTTCTTAACCATCCAGCAGAAAAGTATAAAAGCGAGTTATATAAAGTAAAGGCATATTAATATGCCTAGCTGTAAAAGGCTCTAGTCAACAACTTCTGCGGACAACCTCCTACTATTGTGGACTACTGGATTTTGGTGGATTGTTTTGCTGAATTCAAGCATCTATAATATTTGGATGCCAATGGAATACCCATCTCTGACATGACTGAACTGGAGAGGGGGGATAGAGAGGAAGGACCATTTTGTATTTACACATACAGGTTAGGATAGATGTACGGCTGCTTTCGCTTGGTACAGTGAGAGGAAGGATTTGTAGTAGCAGTATTTGGACGGGATATCTTGGCTGCTTCTTGTGCTGTGGATGACCACTGAGAGGATAACAGTGTGCAATTTATTAGTTATTGAAAATATCCTATTAATCAGCTTGGCAAGTGTCTCATTGATATTTGTTTCTCAATAAAATTAAAAAAATTTGCCTCCTCTTAGGTTAAGACAAAAGAGAATAAAAAAACCTAATGGATTTTTTAAATATAAATAGATTATATATATATATATATTTATATATGTTTTTATTGTATTAAATGTTGAATGTGAAATATGAAGACATCAGCATTTTGTTTTATACTCTCCCTTCTCCACTTAAGCTTACATTATTTTTGAACTATTAGTATTTATATTTATCTCATTCTATCTTAATAGGTTACAATATTCTAGAATTTATGTATATTTAAATGAAACTTTTACCACCGTTTTTTACCAAGTGTTTAGTTTCTTTATTGTGGTGTGGAGGATGGAATCTAGGGCCTTGCATATGCTAAGTACACATTCCATTCTACCACTGAGCTGTATTGCCAGTTCCTGTTATTTTTTTAAATGTCTTTATTGGATAGAATGTATACTCTTGTTTTCTAAGAAAGGCTCATATATATAATTTTCCTTGAGTTTTTCCATAGTTGAAAATTTCTGCCTGTTGTGTTTTTATGTGAATGTCATCATGACTTGGTATAATATTATTGAATGTATTCCCTTTTAGAAAGTTGTAGACATATTTTCACTGACTGATCCTCCCTACTCACTGTGCCATCTCTTATACTAATTTGCTTCCTTAGGTGCAGGAAGAGTTTATCCTTATTTTTCAATTTCAAGACCTTAACCACAATGGCACAAGAGCTGTGCAATAATTTTTCCTGGACCAGTGTTCTTTTAAATACCACATGTTTGAAGATTTTATTAACTTCAGGAAAATTTTCTTTTATTGTATCTTTGAATATTGTTTTGATCTCTTCAATGAATTCTCTGCATTAAGGGATTACCTTCCTTTAGGATTTAGTCTTTCTCATCACTATAGTTTTTCCCTGATAACTTTGAGTTACTTGTGATCATTGTGATTATCTCATATTTCTTTTAATTACCTCTTATGTGAGCTTAGCTTTGTCAATTATTCTATCACTCTCTCCACTTTATTAGTTCTCCATTTACATATTTTTTAGAGTCATGAGAAGACTTGTTACAGATAGAGATATAGGAAGCACTGAAGAGCACAGTGTGGGTTCTCAGAGAAATGAGGCACCCATTGGATTTGTTCTTATCCTCTGTTTTAAAATATTCAAAGACAAAAAAATATTCAAAGACAAATTAAAGCCTTTAAAAAAACCCTTTTGTTACGTGGAGCCTATATTGTTTTTCCATAGCTTAATAATTTAGTATTGTTTTAATTTAATACTTGATAGGTTAATTATTGTGAGATCATTTCTTTTTATTCTTGGAAAGCATATATTCTTGGACAGATTTATCTTTTCTTTTTTACTGCCATGTATTTGCATGTTTATCTTGATATGTTTATTGCACTTATACTTGGATAGCTCTATGTATTACTTTTGATTTTTCTAAGACAAAATACATAGCTACCTTATCACTTCTCACTTTATTTGAAATTGATGTCATTTTTACCATAAACCACAGTGGAAAATTGGTGATTCAGTACATAATCTCTTTTTTGCAATTTCTGAATATGTTAGATAATAAGTGACTTGAAGAAGCATGTATTTTAGCTATAATATCTATGATTCTGATGTTACATGAAATGCCTTGAACAAGTCTTCCTTCATATAGGAAAATATATCACATTCATATGGTGGCAGTTGTGGAATGGGAGAGAGATCACCGGTTTTTGTCTGTTCATCAATTCAACCTTAATATTTGGGGTCCTCCCTCTTCATCTAAAGTTTAACTACTTTTCTTCACAAAAGCCGTTCTCTCTCTGATTTCTCTTTAGCAGCCATTGACTTGGTGTGACTGTTAAAAGTAGGACAAAATATCAGCTCAGTTTGATAGTCTACTATCTTATGGATATGAACAGGAATTCCCATAATATTTATGACTCACAAATTAGGTTCTCAGGGGTGGAATGAATTTAAATGGAAAGCCATACCACAACATATAGGTTTCTGTCTTACTCACTTTCTAGATGATGGGACATAATATCTGATACCCACAACTTAAAGAAGGAAAGGTTTACTTAGGCTCACAGTTCATAGATGTCTCAGTTTACAATCAGCTGCCTCTAAGGCAGAAGCAGCATGGCAGAGTAGACTTATAGCATGGCTGTCACAGAGCAGAGAAGAGATCAGGGAGGAGAGAGGGAGATGTACTCTTAGGTTTCACACCTCCAGAGGACAACCTCCTCTAAATATCACATGAATTACAAGTTAATCAGTGACCTATTCCACTAAGTCGGATCATGCAGCCCCATAATCCAGTTACCTCTTACCTATTAGTGCATGAGGTTTTTTTTTGGGACAAATAGATATAAAACATTAATTTGTTTCAGAATTGTTACCTGAATAATGAATTCATGACATTGAAATATAACATTCTCATCAGTAATTTTTCTCTTTTCTAATAATTTTGTTGAGAAACAAATATCAATGAGACAGTTTCAAATCAAATTGGTAGAACAGTTTCATTAATTGACACATTGCATACTCTCTTCCTAGTGGTTATTTGTTCTACAGGATGCAAGCATGATATCCTATTTACAAACACTATTAGAACAAATCCCTCTGTTCATTAAGAGAACATAACTGCATAACTATCCTGACCATTCTGAATACACAGAAACAAAATGGACATTCATCTGTATCCCCCTTTTAGCTTTAGTTCCATTATGTGAATATTATAGGTGTGTTAACTCAGCAAAAAATTCTAAAAGACTCCAGTAGTCCATAATAGTATTGGGTCTTGCACATGACTGGCAATGTCAGAAATTGTTGACCTGAGTCCCCTACAGCTCAACATAACACCATGGATTTACTTCTTATACTTCGTTTTTATACTTTTCTTCTGGATGATTAAGAACAAGCTAAAGCAAGACCTATGCAACCAGAGTTGTAGCTTTTGGGTCTGATACACTCAGTGAAATACCCTCAGGATCTATCCTGAGATTCTGTACCCAGATTTTAGATCCTTTGTCAGTGTCAGCCATGTGGATGAGTCATGGCAATTGCTTGGCCAATGTGCTCTCTGTGAAAGCCTGAGAGAATGTTTTCTTTCCATGAGACTCTCCTTAGGCACGTTCGACATCATCGATCACTTTCCTCTTTGACCTCATAATCTCCTTGATCAGAAAATTTGGGACCTCCTTGGGGTGCCCCCCCACTCCGCAGCACCTCCCCCACCCCGCACGCAGAGTAGGAATTTCTGCCGCATTTTAGGAACCCCCAGATCCAGTGCTAGCCCAGGTACTGTGAGTGTGTGGGAGAGCTTCCTCTACCCTGCGCCAGCAGGACCAGTCCCAGCAGAGGCACAGTGTGGGCCAGACCCTCTCCCACCAAATTGGGACGCCCCCCACCACCCCGAAGCACATCCCCAACCCCGCCCGTCAAGTAGGAATTTCTGCCGCGTTCCAGGAACCCCCAGACCCAGTCCTAGCCCAGGTCCTGTGAGTGTGTGGGAGAGCTTCCTGCTACCCTGCACCAGCGGTACCAGTCCCAGCCCAGGCGAAGCATGGGCCAGACACTCTCCCAACCCCTTGGGACACCCCGCACCACTCTGCAGCACCACCCCACCTCACCTGCCAAGTAGGAATTTCTGCCGTGTTCCAGGAACCCCCAGACCCAGTCTTAGCCCAGGTCCTGTGAGTGTGTGGGAGAGCTTCCTGCTACACTATGCCGGCGGGACTAGTCCCAGCCCAGGCACAGCGTGGGCCAGAGCCTCTCCCACCCCCTTGGGAGGCCCCTGAAAACTCCGCAGCACCTCCCTCACCACAGACACTGAGTAGGAATTTCTGCCGTGTTCCAGGAACCTCCAGACCCAGTCTTAGCCCAGGTCCAGTGAGTGTGTGGGAGAGCTTCCTGCTACCCTGCACCTGCCAGACCAAATACCAGTCCCAGCGTAGGCGCGGTGTGGGCAAGAACCTCTCGCACCTACTGGGGACACCCCCCAAAACACCACAGCACATCCCCCACCCCGCCCGCCGAGTAGGAATTCCTGCTGGGTCCCAGAACCCCCAGAACCAGTCCTATCAAGACCCAGTGAGTGTGGGGGAGGGCTTCCTCTCCCCCCTACTCCACCTGCCCCCTCCAGGCACAGCTCAGACTTGGCATACATGCCTGGGGAGTAACCCTGCAGCTGCAATCCCGGCAGAGAGTGTAGAGGATAGATCCACCCAGCTAGTCCAGGAACAGAACATCTTGCCACAGGGGCACAACAGGTTCACCCTCAAGAGCAGCTAGGCAGGGGGCTGAGCACAGCAGCCAGACCCAAGAGATGCACAGCTGGATAAGCCCAAACTTTGTAGAGCTGCACCTGAACATCAGTACATGCGAAGGTTATAACTACAACAAAGATCTACAGCAAAGGTCAGAAGACAATGCTACACAAAATGATGGGAAGGAACAAAATGCAACGTCAGAACCCATGCCTACGCATAACAAGTGCAGAGGACACTAACAGAAAAAATTGGAAATCACACAGCTGAAAGCAATGAATCAACGGCTTCTGAAATAAAGAAATAGCTGCAGAAAGGTATAGAGGGCCTCAGATTGGAAATAATAAAAGAAATCCCTGAATTAATAACATCTGCACTAAAGAATCAAATGCAGAAACATATGGAAGAAACCCAGTGCCCACCCAGAACAACT
>NW_004524617.1:11819260-11820012 GCF_000260255.1 Octodon degus | reverse complement strand
CAATACAGGAAAGAAATAGATCGCATGAAGCAGAGTCAAAGAGCTATAGAGGAAATTAAAATCTCAATCACAAGCTTGCAAAACTATTTAAGTGAATGTGAAGACAGAGTTTCAGATCTTGAGATGCTGGTGAAGCTAGTGGAAAGGGAGGAAATCATCTCTTAAAAACAACAAGGATGTAGGAAAGAATAATCCATCACCTGCAAGATGATGCAAAGATGAAGAATGTGAGATGAATAGGCATCAATGAGAAGGAAGGAGTAAATACAAATGATATTAAAAAAATATGGGCAGAAGTAATAGCAGGAAACATCCCAAATATGAGGAAACAATCTGACATTCAGGTAACTGAAGCATACAGAAGGCAAAGTAACCTCAACCAAATGAAAAACACGTCGAGACATATAATAGTCAAGATCCCAGAAATTCAGCACAAGAATCATCTACTGAAAGCCGCTAGAGAAAAGAACCAGATCACATTCCAAGGCAAACCCATCAGAATTATGGCCGACTTCTCTTCACAAACCATGCAGGCAAGAAGAGCATGGAGCAGAGAACTTCCAGTCCTCTATGAAAAAAAATTCCAGCCTGTCTTAGTTATTCTTCTCTCGTTGCTGGGACAAATACCCGACACTCAAAATGAAGGAAGGAAAGGTCTATTTAGCTCACAGTTACTGGAGGTTTCAGTCAATACTCAGCTGGGTCCAACGCAGAGCAGCACAGGGCAGAAAGCAACCTTTCATGGCAGTGGC
>NW_004524617.1:11816988-11818510 GCF_000260255.1 Octodon degus | reverse complement strand
ATGTATGCACCAAACACGGGAGCACCCAACTATATAAAGCAAATCTTAATGGACATGAAAAATCTAATATCCAATACCACCATTTTAACAGGAGACCTTAACACACCCTTATCTGCAAAAGAGAGGTCAAACAGACAAAAACTTAGCACAGAAGTAACAGAACAGAGCCAGAGTTTGAAACAAATGGACTTGGTGGACATATACATCGTTCCACCCAAACACAGATGAATACAAATTTTTCTCAGCTGCACATAGGCCATTTTCTAAAATAGTACACCTACGGGTCCATAGATCATGCTTAAGTATATGTAAGAAAACAGAAATTATCCCATGCACATTATCTGACCACAGTGCAATGAAACTGGAAATAAATGAGAAAAGAAACCAGAAAAGAACTTTAATAAATGGAAATTAAATAACACCCTATTCAGCAACCATTGGTCACACATGAAACTAAACAAGAAATTCAACAATATCTACAATTCAATGAAAATTCAAGCACAACTTATCGTAATTTAAGGGATATGATGAAAGCAGTTCTCAGAGGGAAATTCATAGGTGTGAACACACACATTAGGAAAACAGAACGGGAACAAATAACTACCCTAATGCTGCACCTTCAAAAACTAGAAAAGGAAGAGTAAACCAAACACAGAGTCCAAAGGAGGGAGGAAATCATAAAGATTAGAGCAGAAATTAATTGAATTGAGACAAAGAAAATAATTCAAAGAATTAAAAGAGCAAACAGCTTGTTCTTTGAAAGATTAAATAAAACTGATAAGCCCCTAGCTGACCTCATCAAACAGAAGAAAGAAAAAATTCAAATAGAAGCAATAACGAATGAAAAAGGGGTAATTTCCACAGACCCAGTGGAAATTCAGAAGATTATCAGTAGCTACTTTGAGAATTTTACTCTCACAGAATAGAAGACACAGAAGAAATGGACACATTCCTAGAAAGGTACAAATTACCACAACTGAATCAATAAGATATAAGCACTCTCACTAGAACAATAACAGTCAATGAAATATGAGATGTGATTAAAAACATACCGGCAAAGAAAAGTCCAGGTCTGGATGGATTCACAGCTGAATTCTATGAGACATTTACAGAAGATGTAGTCCCTATATTCCTCAAACTCTTACATGAAATTGAAAAGGAAGCAATCCTCCCAAAATCGTTCCTGGAGGCAAGTATTATATTGATATCAAAGAAGGGAAATATACAACTAAGAAAGAGAACTACAGGCCAATCTTCCTCAGGAACATAGATGCCAAAAGCTCAATAAAATCCTAGCAAATAGAATACAGGAAATCATCAAGAAGATCATACACCATGACCAGGTAAGATTCACACTAGGGATGCAAGGATGGTTCAATATTAAAAAAAAAATCAACGTAATACACTATGTCAATAGAGCGAAAACTAAAAACCACATGATTATCTCCATTGACGCAGAAAAGGCTTTTGACAAAGTCCAACACTCATTCATGTTCAAAGTCCTACAGAAAATTGGAATAGA
>NW_004524617.1:11814714-11816365 GCF_000260255.1 Octodon degus | reverse complement strand
AGATTTAATGCAATCCCTATCAGACTACCACCGACATATCTCTCAGACATAGAGAAATCATTCTTAAAATTTATCTGGAACTGTAAAAGACCTAGACTAGCAAAGGCAATACTGGGCAATAAAGACAAGGCAAGAAGCATTACAATTCCTAAGTTGAAATTATACTAGAAGCCTACTGTGACAAAATCACCATGGAACTGGCATCAAAATAGACCAGAGGATTAATGGAATAGTTTAAAGACCCTTGAAACCCCTAGGAACACACTCAGCCACCTTATCTTTGAGAAAGTGGCGAATCATACTCACTGGAAGAAAGATAGCCTCTTTAACAAATGTTGCTGGAAAAACTGGCTCTCTCTATGCTGAAAATTCAAACTTGACCCAGGTCTATCACCATGCACTAAACTAAAGTCGAAATGGATTAAAGATCTAAACATTAAAGCAGAGACACTAAATCTCCTGGAAGAGAAAGGTGGAGGAACTCTTGAAGGCATCGGGGTAGGCAAAGTTTTCATGGACAGAAATCAAATCCTATGGAAACAGTTGAAAGAAGTAACAACTGAGACCTGCGTGTACTGAGAAGTTTTTTCACGTCAAAAGAAATTACCAACAAAGTGAAAAGGCAACCCAAAAGTTTGGAAAAAATCATGGCAAATAAGCACTCAAAGGTCCGCTCTCTAGAATCGATAAAGAACTAAAATCACTAGGGCCCCAAAATTTAAAGACCCAGTCCAGAAATGGGCATCCGAGATGAACACACACTTCTCCGAGGAAGAAATTAAACAAGCGAGTAAATATATGAAAAAATGCTCCACTTCACTAGCCATTTGTGAAATGCAAATTAAAACCACATTGAGACAGCATCTTACCCAAGAAAGAATCGCTATCATAAAGAAATCACCCAACAACAAATGTTGGAGAGCCTGTGGGGAAAAGGAACCTTTCCCACTGCTTGTGTGAATATAGACTGGTGCAACCATTATGGAAATCAGTATGGAGACTTCTTAGAAAAGTTTGTCTGGAAATCCCTTTTAAATCAGTTATTCATCTACTGGGAATTTACCCAGAGGAACTGAAATCATCATATCATAGTGATATATGTGTGCCTATGTTTATAGAGGCACAATTTGTGATAGCCAAATCTTGGAAACAACCAAGATGCCCATCACCGGAGGAATGGTTGAAAAAGTTGTGGTATTTTTTACACAATGGAGTACTATGCAGCTATTAAGAATGATAACCTCCAAGCCTTTATATTGAAGTGGATGCCACTTGAACATATACTCATAAGTGAAATAATCTAGACCCACTTCTGTAAATATCGTATAATCTCCCTAGTATAAGAACTCAAACGAAGAAATACAAATAGAATGATATGATACAAGTAAAAGGAAAGAAGTGGAGTGTGCGGAGAGTTTCCTGCTACCCTGCGCCTGTGGGACCAGTCCCAGCCCAGGCGCACCATGGGCCGGACCCTCTCCCAGCCCCTCGGGCAGCCCCCCAACACTCCGCAGTGCCTCCCCCACCCCGCCCGCCGAGTAGGATTTTCTGCCGAGTTCCGGGAGACCCCAGACCCAGTCCTAGCCCAGGTCCGGTGAGTGTGCAGAGAGTTTCCTGATACCCTGCGCTGGTGGGACCAGTCCCAGCCCAG
>NW_004524617.1:11799551-11808933 GCF_000260255.1 Octodon degus | reverse complement strand
AGTGTATTATTTGTTGAAACTGTACTTTTGATTTGATTTGAAACTGTCTCATTGCTATATGTTTATCAATAAAACTTTGAAAAGGAAAATAAATAAAAGGAAAGAAGTATCTCAAGGACTAATTAATCAAGAGAGGGAAAGGAGAAGAGCTAGGAAACATGACAATGTCAAGCCATACAGTTATATGTAATAGATGAGCAAGGCAATGATATTGAAAATCTTCAGATTTTTGAATCTAGTAGTTAATTGGAAAGATTCTCCCCCTGAGTAACTATATATACTGATACCTGTGAAGTTAGCTGCTGCCCTGCAGATGGTAATTTGTAACAGTAGTTTCATGTTTGGAGTGCCTGTCATTCTGATATTGTGTATATGAGTGGCTTGTCATGACATGCCAGTTGATGCTATTATGTTTTTCAGGTAGGTGGATGTTCAAGAAGAAGGGATTGGTGAAGTTAAGCAAGACACAGGAAATGGAATATTGTGGGACTGTCCTGCTTCAAGTTTGTATATGGTGAGTTTTTTGGACTTATGTGCAAACATGAGAAGTATATAATTCTTTATCCTTATTTTAATATATAATCTAATGTTTAATTTTTTTATCATATTCTGTAGGGACCTAAAATTCAACATATCAGTACTTTATGAAAAATACCTGTTCCTTATTGTGCCTAAGATGTTTGATGTGCAGACAGATAGTGAGGTTAAGCCTAAATAGCCTAAGTTGTTTGATAATAGCAATAAGCTTGTCTTCTGTCTGGTCAACAACCTAAGTTTGCAGACCAAATTTAGAGAAAAAGGAGGGCTTCAAGGAATGCCAACATTTTGGCCCTAACCTTCTAAGGTCAGTTAAGACTCAGGACATATGAGAACTTGTACTGTAATGTCATGTACCTCGGTAGTGTCCCAAATTTTCTGATCTAGGAGATTATTGGGCCAAACAGGAAAGTGATGATGACGTAGAATGTGCCTTAGAAGAGTCACATGGGGAGAAAACACTCTCTCAGGCTTTCACAGCTAGCACATTGGCCAAGCAATGGCCATGACTCATCCACACGGGTGACACTGACAAATGTTGTAGAATCTGAGGTACAGGATCTCAGGATAAATCCTGAGGGGATTTCACTGACCTTCTCAGACCCAAAAGCTACAATTCTTGTTGTATTGGTCCTGCTTTACCTTGATCTTAACCATCCAGTAGAAAAGGATGAAGACGAAATCTAGGAAATAAAGCCATGCTGTTATGTTGAGCTGTGGGGGACTCAGGTCAACAATTTTTGTCATTGCCAGTTAAACAGAAGACCCAATGCTATTATGGGCTACTGGACTCTTTTAGAATATACTGCTGAGTTTACACATCTATAATATTCAAATAACAGAACTTAGGAAGAAAAGGATATACAGATGAATGTCCATTTTGTATCTGTGTATTCAAAGTGGTTAGGATAAATATATAGTTACATTCTCTTAATGAATAGAATGATTTGTTTTAATGGTGTTTGTAAATAGGATCTCAAGTCTGCATGTTGTACAGCAATTAACCACTAAGAAGAATGTATGCAGTGTGTTAGTTATTTAAATTATCGTAGCGATTTGATTTGAAACTGTCTCATTGCTATTTGTTTATCAATAAAATTATGAAAAATACACTAAAAATAACTGCATCATTTGAAACATGTAGTTTCTATAGCTAATAGATATTTCTACAAATCTTACTCACTACAAAATGTTTATATCCTTTTATTCCATGTGTATATCATTCTCATCATTATTCCGTACTACTGTACTTTGGTAATGTCTCTTGTATTTGATTTTATTTCTGACTGTCATATGGAGTGTGAGTCTTGAAGTATATAGATTTAATCCTACTTTTTCCTTAAAAAAAACTAGAGAGCAGACCTTTGTGTACTTATTTGTCAAGATTTTTTCCAAATTTTTATATAGTCTTTTGACTTTGTTGATCATTTCTTTTAACGTGCAAAAACTTCTCAGTAAGAAGTTTTCACAGTTGTTAATTATTTCTAGTGTTTCCTGTGTGATTTAATTTTTGTTCATGAACACTTGTCCTACCCTATGTCTTCCAGAGTTCCTCCTACTTTCTCTTCAAGGAGATTTAGTGCTTCTGCTTAATGTTTAGATCTTTATTTTATTTTGACTTTAGCTTTGTGCATGGTGATAGATCTGAGTAACATTTTAGTTTTTGGCATGGAGAGAGCCAGTTTCTCCAGCACCATTTGTAAAAAGGCCATCTTTCTTCCAGTAAGCCTGTTTGGTCCCTTTTTCCAAAATAACGTGTCTGAGTGTGTTCCTCGAGGCCTCTGCTTCTTCTAATCTATTCCATTGATCCTCTGGTCAATTCCTTGGTAGTGCCATGTTGATTCTATCACAGTAGCCTTGTAGTATAATTTCAAGTCAGGAATTGTAAGGCCTCATGCCTTGTCTTTATTGCCCAGGATTGCATTTGCTATTCTAGGTCTTTTTTTTGCCAAATAAATTTTAGGAGTGATTTATCTCGGTCTGTGAGGTATGTTCGTTGCAATTTGGTAGGAATTGTAATAAATCGATACAGAAATTTTAGGGGTATGATCATCTTCACAATATTAGTTCTTCCTATCCAGGAGCATAGAATATCTTTCCACTTTCTGAAATCCTCTACGGTCTCTTTTTTAAGAGTATTGTAATTTTCCTTGAAAAGATCTTTGACTTCTTTTGTTAGATTAATTCCAAGGTATTTCTTTTTCTTTGGTGCTATTGTAAAAGGTATTGTTTCTATAATTTACCTCTCCATGTGTTTGTTATCTGTGTAGATGAATACTATTGACTTTTGGGTATTGACTTTATAACCTGCTATGTTAGTGAATTTCTGTATTAATACTAGTAGATTTTGGTGGAGTTTATTGGGTCTTCCAAGTAAAGAATCATGTATTTTGCAAATAATGATAAATTAACTTCTTTACATATTCTTGTTCCTTTTATTTCTTTCTTGTCTAATGGCTGTAGCTAATGATTCCAGAACTATGTTGAATAGGAGTGGTGTTAGAGGACATCCTTGTCTTATACCAGATGTAAGAGTAAATATTTCAGGATTTCCCCATTTAGAATTTTGTTAGTCATTGGGTTTTCATTAATGGCTTTTACCAGATTGAAGTAGAGGCCATCTAATACAATTTTCTGTAGGACCTTGAACATGAATGACTGTTTGACTTTGTCAAATCCTTTTCTGCATCAATGGAGATGATAATGTGGTTTTAGTTTTCGCTCTATTGATACGGTGTATTACATTTATAGCTTTTCAAATATTAAACCACTCTTGCATCCCTGGGATTAATCCTACCTGGTCATGCTTTATGATCGTGATGATTTGCTGTATTCTTTTTGCTAGGATTTCATTGAGGATCTTGGCATCTATGTTCATAAGGGAGATCAGCCTGTAGTTCTCTTTCTTAGTTGCATCTTTCTCTGGTGTTGGTTTTAGCACACTACTTACCTCCAGGAATGATTTTGGGAGAATTATTTCCTTTTCAATTTCATGGAAGAGTTTGAGAAATATAGGGACTACATCTTCTTTAAACTTCTTGCAGAATTGAGCTGTGAATCCATGCAGATCTGAACTTTTCTTTGTCTGTAGGTTTTTGTTTTTATTACATCTCGTATTTCATTGGCTGTTATTGGGCTTTTGAGATTGGTTATATCTTGTCTATCCAGCTTTGGGAATTTGTACCTTTCTAGGAATCTGTCCATTTCATTTGTGCCTTCTAATCTGGGATCATGAAAATTCTCTAATTAGCTATTTTTAATCTTCTGAATTTCCACTATTTCTATCATAGTTACACCCTTTTCATTCCTTATTATTTTTTTTGAATTTTTTCTGTCCTCTTTTTGATGAGTTTAGCTAGGTGCTTATTGATTTTATTCAATCTTTCAAAGGACCAGATTTTTGCTTCATTGTTTGCCCTGTTTTCTTCATCTCAGGTGAATTAAATTCTGCTCCAATCTTTAGAATTTCTTCCTGTCTTTGGGCTCTGTTTTGGTTTGCTCTTCCTTTTCTGGTTGTTGATGATGCAGCATTAGGGTATTGATTTGTTTCCGTTCTGTTATCCTAATGTGTGATTTCGCAGCTATGAATTTCCCCCTGAGAATTTCTTTCATTGCATCCCATAAATGATCATAAGTTGTGCTTGTATTTTCATTGAATTGTAGATATTGTTGAATTTCTTGTTTAATTTCATCTGTGACCCATTTGTTGCTGAGTAATGTGTCATTGAATTTCCATGTATTTAGGGTTTTTTTCTGGTTTCTTTTGTCATTTATTTCCAGTTTCATTCCACTCTGGTCAGATAATATGCGTGAGAAAGTTTCTGTTTTCTGACATATTCTTAAGCATGACCTATGGACCAGTATGTGGTCTATTTTAGAAAATGACCCATGTGCAGCTGAGAAAAATTTGTATTCAGCTGTGTTTGGGTGGAATACTCTGTATTTTTCCACCAAGTCCATTTGTTTCAAGCTCTGGTTTAGTTATATTATTTCTTTGCTAAATTTTTGTCTGGTTGACTTATCTTTTTGGGATAATGGGATGTTAAGGTCTCCTGTTAAGATTATTTTATTGGATATTAGATTTTTCATGTCCATGAAGATTTGCTTTACATAGTTGTGTGCTCCCATGTTTGTTGCATACATTTTATGATTATTACGTCTTCCTCTTGAGTGTTTCCCCTAATCACTATATAGTAGCCTTCTTTATTTCACTTCATCATTCTTGGTGTGGAGTTGAGACTGTTTGAGAATAGGATTGCTACCCCTCCTTTATCTCTGAGGTGGTGGGGCATGTAGTATTGTGTTCCATCCTTTGACTTTCAGCCTATGAATGTCTTTATGAATTAAAAGCGTCTTTTGTATATAGCATATTGTGGGATTTTTTTTTTACTAATCCACTGTGCCAGTCTATTTCTCTTAATTGCTGAATTGAGTCCATTTAAATTTATGGTTACAATTTAGATGTATTGACTTATGATTGACGTTATTTACCTGTTGTCATTTACTCGTTTTTCTCCTGTGTTTATTTGTTTACCCTGTTTAGTTGGTTGTTTTTTGTCTAATTCATGGAGTTCTGAGCGTTTTGGTCCCTCTCTAGAACATCTTTTAGGAGCCTGTCTAGGGTTGGTTTGTCACCATGAAATTCTTTAGTTCTTTGTCATGAAAGTATTTCACTTCTCCATCAAACTTGAAAGAGTTTTGCAGTGTATAATAGTCTGGACTGGAATTTGTTTTCATAGAGGACTTGAAGTACGCTGCTCCATGCTCTTCTTGCCTTCATGGTTTGTGAAGAGAAATTGGGTGTAATTCTGATCAGTTTTCCTTTGAATGTGATCTGATTCTTTTCTCTCGCGGCCTTCATTATATTATTCTTGTGCTGAACTTCTGGGATATTGACTATTTTGTGTCTCATTGTGTTTAGTTGGGTTGAGGTTACTTGGCATTCTGTATGCTTCGGTTACCTGAATGTCAGATTGTTTCCTTACATTTGGGAAGTTTTCTGCTATTACTTCTGCCCATATTTCTTTAATTCCATTCGTATTAACTCCTTCTTTCTGATTGATACCTATTAGTCTCACATTGTTCATCTTTGCATCGTCTTGCAAGTGTTGAATTATTTTTCCTGCATCCTAGTTTTTTTGGTGAAATTGTAATTTATTCATTGCAAAATACTTTATCAAACTAATAGAAGAATGATACCTTCACAAGAACGTTGGTATTATCTCCTGAAAAAGTATAACAAGGCAAATGTTTAGCTCACAGAATAAAAAGTGCTCCTTTAAATTCCACTGAGAAGTGAAGCTGACCACTTCAAAGGCCGCAGTCTGAATTGTCCTGAAAGTCCTATCCAAGATTGTAATTCTAGGAAAAGTTAGATTCCGTGATTAGGAAAAACTAGAAACAAAATCATCATTTGCTGGCAATAACAGCAGCAATATAGTACATACAAGAGAAAGTAGAGGCTAACCTCAAACTCTCTCTGGACTCTGAAACTTTACCAGTTAGTTCTGAGGGCTGGGTGTGGTGGGCTTTTCCATACACTTTCCAGGACAGAGGTCCAACATGAGCCAAGTTCTGTTCCAGCAACTAATTTTATTACAGGTGAAATGCAAGGAGTGTGGGGAGAAGATTCAGGGATTCACCTGAGAGATGATACAGATACATTTTTTATAACCTTATTATACCTGAGGAATATTTGCAAGGTTTAAAATTCCAACAAGGTCTGCTAGTATACTTTTTTAGCTTTCCTAGCAAAAATTCATAGATCTTCTTCAGCAATGTGCTTAAGAACATGCCAAAGAAATCCTAAGGTTTTGCTACAGTTTCTCCAGGAGCTATTCTGGATAACTCACCTGCATTTTTAAGTGTCATAGAGACAAACCCTTTGAAGCATCTTATACACCTCTCACTAAAACTTTGACCTGGAAATTATGTGGAGATAAAGAAATTTCTGGCAGGCTGCTTAAAATGTAGCAAGGAAGAAAGATTATTATTGACACAATCACTAGATGATGTTCCTAGGCATCCTTACAGAAAAGAAATTGTCTGAAAAAATATAAAAATTAGATAAGTTACAAAATAAATGGGCATCACATACAGCCTCCTTGGCAAATAAGCATTCTCCGGAACTCATCAATGAGAAAGAAAAAGTATTACAGGCACAGGTTCAATACTAACAGCAGCCTGAACAACAGAAAAAAGATTTAGAAGTCCTCCCTCAGGGAAGCATCCACTAGCTACGAAACAGTGTCTGAATTAGTAGCAGATAGTAAAGATCTGACTGAGAGGAAATATTAAGGAGCCTCTACTACTAGAGAGCTCAAAGCAAAACTTTCTGGTGTTGAAGAGGAGCTACAGCGGACTAAGCAAGAAGTCCTCTCTTTGCAAAGAGAGAATTCTACACTAGATGATGAATGTCACAACAAAGGAAAGCATATTAATGAACTACAAAGAAAAGTGGCAGTTTTGGAACAAGAAATTAAAGATAAAGACCAGCTTTTTGCAAGAACAAAAGAAGCATTTGATACAATTTAGGAACAAAAGGTGACATTAGAAGAAAATGGTGAGAAAAATCAGGTACAACCCAGAAAACTTGAAGCTACAATAAAATTATTATTAGTAGAACTTCTGAGGGCAAATGAAACTGTCAAGAGGTTACAAGGAGATCTCAAAACTCTCATGGGTAAGTTGAAACTGAAGAATACAGTTACTAATCAGCAAGAAAAACCATTGGCTCAGAAAGAGGAAAGATTCCAAAAGGAATTACAAGATACTGGATAATCTCTCTGAGCAAAAAACAAGAGGTATGCAAATTACAAGAACAATTAGAAGCTACAGTTCAAAAATTTAAAGAAAGCAGACAACTTCAAATAAACAATGAAAAGTTAATCACATGATTAAATATACAATTAAATGAAAATCTGCTTGTGAGAAAGCAAAATATATTGGGACCTTCTACCAAACCATTTGCGCATTGCAGGAGCAGCACAATCAGAAGTGGAATTTCTCCCAACCTGAATGTGATTGATAATAGACTTGCTTATTCAAGCTGTGGGATTGGTTGTCCTGTGTCCTCTGCATTTGCATTTCAGAATACCTTTTCTCATCTGATAACTGTCAAAAATATCATCCACCCAGGTTTTAGGACCTTAGGTTCAGTTTAACTAGCAATCTACAAAACCAACTACATCACTAGGGGATAATCACCGAAGAGCAACTGGTAGTATTCCATGCTCAAGTGATAAGGAAAATAGTGAAAATTGAGGGCTGGAAAAGAAACACGTCAAGAGAAGACAGTATTCTTTTATGTAGCATCACCCAGAATCTATTTATTAATGCAGAGCATCAGAAAAATGGCACTCTAAGAACATTACAGATTTCTTCCAAACTGCAGTGCTCACTTCCACATCTTCAGCATATTTCTTGGAACAATCATCAAGCAGTTACTTTTAACACTATTTCAATAATTTATTTATATTTAAAACCAGGAAAATAAAAAGTAATAATAGAAGTCCAAGCCAAAGCAAACAATTTTCAAATTTTACTTAAGCTAACACTGTTATGATTCTTTTCTTCCCATAATTTTATTGATAAACAAATAGCAATGAGACAGTTTCAAACCAAATTGGTAGGACAGTTTCAATAATTAATACATTGCATACATTCTTCTTAGTGGCTAATTGTTGTACAAGGTGCAGATATGATATGCTATTTACAAACACCATTAGAAAAAATCATTCTATTCATTAAGAGAATGTAACTATATATCTCTCTGAACTACTTTCAATACACACATACAAAATGAACATTCATCTGTACACCCTTTTCTTGTTAAGTTCTGTTATTTGAATTTATAGGTGTATAAACTCAGCAAAATATTCTCAAAGAGTCCAGTAGCCCATAATAGTATTAGGTCTTCTGCTTGACGGGCAATGTCAGAAATTGTTGACCTGAGTCCCCTACAGCTCAACATAACAACATGGCTTTACTTCATATATTTTGTTTTCATACTGTTCTACTGGATGGTTCAGACCAAGGTTAAGCAGGACTTATGCAACAAGAGTAGTAGCTTTTGGGTCTGATAAGGTCAGTGAAATCCCCTGAGGATTTATCCTGAGATCCTGTACCTCAGATTAAAGAACCTTTGTCAGTGTCACCCATACGGATGACTCACGGACATTGCTTGCCATATGTGCTCTCTGTGAAAGCATGAGAGAATGTTTTCTCTCCATGTGACTCTCCTTAGGCACACTCTACATCACTGATCACTTTAATCTTTGGCCCCATAATTTCCTTGATCAGAAAATTTGGGACCCTGCCCACTTACATGATGTAACATTACAAGTTCTCATATGTCCCGAGTCTTGATTCACTTTGAAGGTTAGGGCCAAAATGTTGGCTATTCTTGCAGCCCTCCTTTTTCTCTAATTTTGGTCTGCAAACTTAGGTTGTTAGCCATCCAGAAGACAAGATTATTGTTATTACCATACAACTTAGGCTTTTAAGCTTAACCTCACTATCTGTCTGCATATCAAACATCTTAGGCATAATATGGAACAGATATCGTTCATCAATTTTTTTAATTTTTTAAATTTATTTTTCATTTTTTATATTTTTTATTTTTTCATAATTTTATTGATAAACAGATAGCAATGAGACAGTTTCAAATCAAATCGCTAGGAGAGTTTCAATAACTAACACACTGCATACACTCTTCTTAGTGGTTAATTGCTGTACAAGATGTGGACATGAGATCCTATTTACAAACACCATTAGAACAAATCATTCTATTCATTAAGAGAATGCAACTATATATCTATCCTAACCACTTTAAATATACAGATAC
>NW_004524617.1:11788553-11796652 GCF_000260255.1 Octodon degus | reverse complement strand
AGTAGAGGAATAGCTGTTTTAAAGGGGATTTCCATACCAACTTTTTAAAGGAGTCTCCATAGTGATTTCCATAACGGTTGCACCAGTCTACATTGCCATCGGCAGTGGAGAAGGGTTCCATTTTCCCCACAGCCTCTTCAACATTTGTTATTGGGTGATATCTTTATGTTAGCCATTCTTTCTGGGGTGAGATGATTTTTCAGTGTAGTTTTAATTTGCATTTCATGAATGGCTGGTGGCATGGAGCATTTTTTCATATATTTATTTGCTTGTTTAATTTCTTCCTCTGAGAAGTGTGTGTTCATCTCGGATGCCCATTTCTGTATTGGGTCTTTAAATTTCGGGGCTGTAGTGTTTTTTACTTCTTTATCGATTCTAGAGAGCGGACCTTTGTCTGAGTATGTATTTGTCATGATTTTTTCCAAATTTGTGGGTTGCCTTTTCACTTTTTTCGTAACTTCTTTTGATGTGAAAAAATCTTCTCAGTACGAGCAGGTCTCAGTTGTTAATTCTTTCAACTGTTTCCCTGCTATTTGATTTCTGTCCATGAACTCGTTGCCTACCCCGATGCCTTCAAGAGTTCCTCCTCCTTTCTTTTCCAGGAGATTTAGTGTCTCTGTTTTAATGTTTAGATCTTTAATCCATTTCGAGTTTAGTTTAGTGCATGGTGATAGACCTGGGTCAAGTTTGAGTTTTTGGCATGTAGAGAGCCAGTTTTTCCAGCACCATTTGTTAAAGAGGCTATCTTTCTTCCAGTGAGTATGTTTGGCCCCTTTGTCAAAGATAAGGTGGCTGAGTGTGTTCATAGGGGCTTCAGCATCTTCTACTCTATTCCATTGATCCTCAGGTCTATTTTGTTGCCAGTACCATGCTGATTTTATCACAGTAGCCTTGTAGTATAATTTCAAGTCAGGAATGGTAATGCCTCTTGCCTTGTCTTTATTGCCCAGAATTGCCTTTGCTATTCTATGTCTTTTCTGGTTCCAGATAAATTTTAGGAATGATTTCACTATGTCTGTGAGATATGTCGGTGGTAGTCTGAGAGGGATTGCACCAAATCTGTACAGCAATTTTGGGAGTATGGCCATCTTCACAATGTTGGTTTTTCCTATCCAGGTGCATGGACTATCTTTCCATTTTCTGAAATCCTATACGATCTCTTTTTTAAGAGTATTGTAATTTTCCTTGAAAAGAACTTTGACTTCTTTAGTTAGGTTATTTCCAAGGTATTTCATTTTCCTCGGTGCTATTGAAAAAGATATTGTTTGTATAATTTCCCTTTCAATGTGTTTGTTGTCTGTGTAGAGTAATGCTATTGACTTTTGGGTACTGACTTTATAATCTGCTCTCCTACTGAATTTATTGTATTAATTCTAGTAGCTTTTTGGTGGAGTTTTTTGGGTCTTCTAAGTAAAGTATAATGTCATCTGCAAATAAAGATAATTTCACTTGTTCTTTGCCTATTCTTATTCCTTTTATTTCTTACTTTTGTCTAATGGCTGTAGCTAATGATTGCATAACTATATTGAACAGGAATGGTGATAGAGAACATCCTTGTCTTGTACCCGATCTAAGAGTGAAAGATTTCAGTTTTTCTCCATTTAGGATTATGTTAGCTGTTGGGTTTTCATAAATGGCTTTTACCAGATTGAAGTAGAGGCCATCTATTCCAATTTTCTGTAGGACTTTGAATATGAATGAGTGTTGGACTTTGTCAAATGCCTTTTCTGCATCAATGGAGATGATCCTGTGGATTTTAGTTTTCGCTCTATTGATACAGTGTATTACATTGATAGATTTTCGAATATAGAACCATCCTTGCATCCCTGGGATGAATCGTACCTGGTCATGATGTATGATCTTCTTGAAGATTTGCTATATTCTGTTTGCTAGTATTTTATTGAGCATTTTGGCATCTATGTTCATGATGGAGATAGGCCTGTAGTTCTCTTTCTTAGTTGCATCTTTACCTGGTTTTGTTATTAGTATAATACTTGCCTCCAGGAATGATTTTGAGAGGATTGTTTCCTTTTCAACTTCATGGAAGAGTTTGTGGAGTATAGGGACTACATCTTCTGTAAATATCTTGTACAATTCAGCTGTGAATCCATCCGGACATGGACTTTTCTTTGCCGGTATGTTTTTAATTGCATTTCATGTTTCATTGGCTGTTATTGGGCTAGTGAGAGTGGTTATATCTTGTCTATTCAGTTGTGGTAATTTGTACCTTTCTAGGAATGTGTCCATTTCTTCTGTGTCTTGTATTCTGTGACAGTAGAGATTCTCAAAGTAGCTATTGATAATCTTCTGAATTTGCACTGAGTCTGTGGCACTTACACCCTTTTCATTCCTTATTGCTTGTATTTGAATTTTTTCTTTCCTCTGTTTGATGAGGTTAGCTAGGGGCTTAGCAATTTTATTTAATCCTTGAAATAAACAGCTTTTTGCTTTTTTAATTCTTTGAACTGTTTTCTTTGTCTCAATTGAATTAATTTCTTCTCTAATCTTTATGATTTCCTCCCGTCTTTGGGTTCTCTTTTTGTTTTCCCTTCCTTTTCTTGTTGTTGAAGGTGCAGCATTAGGGTAGTTATTTGTTTCCGTTTTGTTTTTCTAATGTGTGAGTTCACAGCTGTGAAGTTCCCTCTGAGAACTGCTTTCATCGTATCCCATAAATTACGATAAGTTGTGCTTGAATTTTCTTTGAATTGTAGATATTGTTGAATTTCTTGTTTAATTTCATCTGTGACCCATTGGTTGCTGAGTAGGGTGTCATTTAATTTCCATGTATTAAAGTTCTTTTCTGGTTTCTTTTGTCATTTATTTCCAGTTTCATTGCAATGTGGTCAGATAATGTGCATGGATTAATTTCTGTTTTCTTGCATATACTTAATCATGACCTATGCATCAGTATGTGGTCTATTTTCAAAAATGACCCATGTGCAGCTGAGAAAAATGTGTATTCAGCTTTGTTTGGATGGAACGCTCTGTATATGTCCACCAAGTCCATTTGTTTAAAACTCTCGTTCAGTTCTGTTATTTCTTTGCTAAGTTTTTGTCTGGTTTACCTATGTTTTGGAGATAAGGGTGTGTTAAAGTCTCCAGTTAATATTGTGGTGTTGGTTATTAGAATTTTCATGTCCATTAAGATTTGTTTTATATAGTTGGGTGTTGTCGTGTTTTTTGCATACATATTTATGAGGGTTATCTCTTCCTCTTGAATTTTTCTCCTAACCACTATATAGTGGCCTTCTTTATTTCGCTTGATCATTGTTGGTTTTAAGTTGAGACTGTCTGAGAACAGGATTGCTACCCCTGCTTTTTTCTGAGGTGCTGTGTCATGCAGTATTGTGTTCCACCCTTTGATTTTCAGCCTATGAATGTCTTTATGAGTTAAATGTGTTTCTTGTATACAGCATATTGTTGGATTTTGTTTCCTAATCCACTGTGCCAGTCTATTTCTCTTAATTGGTGAATTGAGTCCATTTACATTGATGGTTAGAATTGAGATGTATTGGCTTATGTTTGCCATGTTATTTACCTGTTATCGTTTAGTCCTTTTTCTCCTGTGTTTATTTGCTTACCCAATTTAGTTTGTTTCTTCTGTTCTCATTCGTTGGGTTCTGATCGTTTTGTTCCCTCTCTTGGTCATCTTTCAGAAGCCTGTGTAGTGTTAGCTTTGTCATCATGAAATTCTTTACCTGTTCTTTGTCATGAAAGTATTTAACTTCTCCATCAAAGTTGAAAGACAGTTTTGCAGGGTTTAGTAGTTTGGACTGGAATTTGTTTTCATAGAGGATTTGAAGTACTCTGCTCCATGCTCTTCTTGCCTTCATTGGTTTTGAAGAAAAGTCGGCCATAATTCTCATGGGTTTTCCTTTGAATGTGATCTGCTTCTTTTCTCTAGCAGCTTTCAGCATATTAATCTTTGCTGAGTTTCTGGGTTTTTGACTATTATATGTCTCCGTGTGTTTTTCATTGGGTTGAGCTTATTTGGTGTTCTGTATGCTTCGGTTAACTGAATGTCAGATTGTTTCCTCATATTTGGGAATTTTTCTGCTATTACTTCTGCCCATATTTTTTTAGTGTCATTCGTATTGACTCCTTCTTTCTTATTGATGGCTATCAGTCTCACATTGTTCATTTTTGCATCATCTTGCAGGTGATGGATTATTCTTTCCTTCATCCTTGTTGTTTTTAAGAGATCCTTTCTTACCTTTTCATTATCTGCACCAGCATCTTCGTGATCTGAAACTCTGTGTTCATTTTCAGTTAAACTGTTTTGCAAGCATGTGATTGAGGATTTTATTTCCTCTATATCTCTTTGACTCTGCTTCATGCGATCTATTTCTTTCCTGTATTGCTCATTCAAGGAATCCGTCATTTTTCTAATCTCCTTTATTTTTTTTTAACAGTGTCTTCTTTAGAATCAGTTATAAGTTGTTTTACTGCAGAATTTTTTTCAGATTGGGTTTCCTCTCTATGTGTCTTTAGTTGCTTCTTTAGTTTAGATGCTATGAGTTCTGAGAATTGTGTTTTTATTTGATCTAAGAATTGCGCTGTGAGTTCCTCTATATCTTTCTGCTTTTGCTTATTTAATATCGACACTATGAATTCATGCATTTGAGCAGAGCTAGTGTCCTCTGCGCATGTTCTGTGTGGGTATTAGGTATCCTTCATATGTTTCTGCATTTGAATCTTTTCTGCAGATGTTATTAATTCTCAGGCATTTCTTTTTTATTTGTAATCTGAATTCCTCTATATCTTTCTGCAGCTATTTCTTTATTTCAGAATCTGTTGTTTCATTGCTTTCTGCTGTGTGATTCCCAATTTTTCTGTGTTAGTATCATTTGTACTTGTTATGGGTGGAGTTGGGTTCTGAGATTGCATTTTATTCCTTCTCGTCATTTTGTGTAGCACTCTCTGTCTTCTCACCTTTGTTGTAGATCTTTGTTGCAGTTATAACCTGTGCGCATACTGAAGTTCAGGTGCGGATCTACAAAGTTTGGATTTATTCAGCTGTGTCTGGCTTGGGTCTGGCTGCTGTGCTCAGCTCCTTCCTGCTGTTACCCTTGGGAGTGAGCCTGTTGTGCCCCTCTCCAGGATTTTCTTCTCCCAGACTAGCTGGGTGGTTCTATCCTCTACACTCTCTGCAGGGATTGCAGCTGCAGGGTTACAGTCCAGGCCTGTATCCCAGGCCTGAGCTGAGCCTGGAGGTGACAAGGTGGAGTAGGGGGGAGAAGCAGCTCTCCCACACACTTACCGTTTCTGGTCTAGTAGTGGTTCTGGGGTTTCCCTGAACGTGGCAGAAATTCCTAATTTGTGGACGATTTAGGGGAATTGTTGCGGAGTTTTGGGTGGCATCCTAAGGTGGTGGAAGAGTGTCTCACCCACGCTGCACCTGGGGTGTGACCATTAAAAGGTTCCGCTATCGCAGGGTAGCCTGAAGTTCTCCCACACACTTACCGGACCTGGGCTAGGACTGGGTTTGTTGGTTCCCGGAACGTGGCAGAAATTCCTACTTGGTGTGCGCAGTAGGGGAGGTGCTGTGGAGTGGTGGGGGGCGTCCCAAGTGTGTGGAAGTGTGTCTCACCCACACTGCGCCTGGCCTGAGACCAGTAGTAGGTCCCACCGTCACAGGGTAGCACGAAGCTCTCCCACACACTCACCGGACCTGGGCTAGGTCTTCCTAGTTTTTTTAAGAAATCTTTTCTTACCTTTTCACTAGCTGCACCAGAATCTTCAATATCTGAAACTCTGTCTTCACTTTCACTTAAACAGTTTTCCAAGCTTGTGATTGAGATTTTTAGTTCCTCATTATCTCTTTGACTCTGCATCAGGTGATCTGTTTCTTTCCTGTATTGCTCCTCCAGGGCATCCACCATTTTTCTAATCCCTATTTTTTTATCAGTGTCTTCTTTAGAAGCAGTTATTCTTTTACTGCAATGTTTTGTTTTTAGATTGTGTTTCTTTCTTATGTTTCTGTATTTGATTCTTTACTTCAGATGCTATGCTTTTAGAGAATTCTTTTTTATTTCAGAAAAGAATTTACTTTGAAAGTTATTCTAGGGGGCTGGTGAGATGGCTCAGTGGTCTAAAGCACCCACTTAGAACAAGTTAAACTAAGCAAAACACAGGGACCGTGGTTCAATCCCCCAGCACCACATGCCAGCCAGCCCCACCCCCTGGTGGGCTGAGCTGGCCATATACACACACAAAATGAATAAATAAATAAATAAATAAATATTAAAAAAAGAAAGTTATTCTATAACTTTCTGCTGTTTTTATTTACTATCGACAGTATTATTTCATACATTTGAGCTGAACTAGTGTCCTCTGCACTTGTTCTGGGTGGGCACTGGATTTCCTTTGTATGTTTCTGCATTTGATTCTTTACTACAGATGCTATTAATTTAGGATTTCTTTTCATTTAGAATTTGAGTTCTTCTCTACCTTTCTGCAGTTCTTTCTTTATTTCAGAAGTTCTTGATTCATCGATTTCAGCTGTGTGATTCTCAATTTGTTCGTGTTAGTGTCTTCTGCACTTTTTATGTGTGGTTTTGGGTTCTGAGATTGAATTTTCTCCTCTTTGTCATTTTCTTTAGCATTGTCTTCTGACCTTTGTTGCAGATCTTTTGTGCAGTTATAACCTTAGCACCTACTGAAATTCAGGTGCAGATCTACACTGTTTGGATTTATCCAGCTGTGCCTGACTTGGGTCTGGCTGCTGTGCTCATGTCCTTCCTTTTGCTACTCTTTGAAAGTGATCCTGCTGTGCCCCTCTGGCAAGATTTCTGGTCCTGGACTAGGTGAGTCATTCTGTACCCTACACTCCCTGCAGGGATTACAGCTACATGGTTTCTACCCAGGCCTGTATACTAGGCCTGAGCAGAGTCTGAAGGGGACAAGTTGGAGTACGTGGGAGAGGAAGTTCTCCCCCACATTCACAATGCCTGGGCCACGACTGGATTTGGGGGTTCCCAGAATGTGGCAGAAATTCTTACTCTGCGGGCATGGTGGGTGTGATGCTGTGGAATGTTTGATGGGTCCGAAGCATGTTGAAGAGGTTCTCACCCACTCTGCACCTGGGCTTGGACCAGCAGGTCCCATGAGCACATTGTACCCTGAAGGTCTCCCACTCACTCACCAGGCCTTGGTAGGACTGTATCTTGGGTTACCCAGAGGGGGGTAGAAATTCCTGAAATTTAATATTTTTATATCACAATGTGATTTTGTTTTTCTTATTAGGATTACAATAATACATGTAAGTTTAAAAACTCCCTAAAGAAATATAACTAAGCTGGGAGCTAAATTCTATGACTCAGAAATTATTAATGATTTCTGGAAATATTTAAGTGTTTTCAGTGTCCTGTTCTAGGTGCAGTATTAAAGAAGTTGATTGGAATTTCTTATTCCTCTTTTCTCAGTTCTTGACTTTTGCTAGCAGGTGTTTGAATATAGTTATTCAGCGTGTGAATCTCTTCTCAACAAATATCTTTTCTTTGTGTGATGAATTTGAAAGTTCCTTTCACCTTTCTGTCCACAGATAAAGGATCTTTTAGCAGATATTGATAATATTACACGGTGGTTGCATTATCAAAGTTGTATAACTATTAAGATTTCTGCAGGTGGAATTTTGGGGGTGATTATTCGTTTCTTATGCTTTTTTTCTCCAGGAAAGTTAAGGAGGCATTAAGGGTTACATTTAAAGAAACAGCATGTCCTTTAATAGTTATGGGGAAATACCCTAAAGGAATGCGGTTTACATTCCATCTACTTTAGCACACTTAATGAAAATCTGGAGTGTGTGAAACTGCCCGGGGCCACGGGATCCAGAATAGACCCAGAATGCAGGCCTGGCATGAGAGTGAGACAACCCAGGTCCAGCCGGATCCTGAATAGACACAGAGTGCAGGCCCAGCAAGTGAATGAGACGACCCGGGGCCCAGGCCCAGCATGTGAGTGAGACCACCCAGGGCCCGCGGATCTTCATTGGACCCAGAGTGCAGGCCCAGCGAGGAACCCTTCAGCAGAACTCCCTGCAAAGAGGCTAGAGGCAAGACCCACCCAGCTGATTCAGGAGCAGAACATCTTGCCAGAGA
>NW_004524617.1:11776946-11788125 GCF_000260255.1 Octodon degus | reverse complement strand
ATGTATGAAATATGTTCAAAGTGATATACAGGAAATTTAAACCTCAATCACAAGCTGGCAAAACCGTTTGAGGGAAAGTGAAAATAGACTTTCTGGCCTTAAACACACCATTGCAGCTAGTGAAAAAGTAAGAAAAGATCTCTTTAAAACAATTAGGATGCAGGAAAAATAATTCAATACCTGCAAGACGATGCAAAGATGTACAATGTCCGACTAATAGACATCAATGAGAAGGAAGGAGTCAATACAAATGATATAAAAAGTACATGGGCAGAAGTAATAGCAGAAAACTTCCCAAATATGGGGCAATAATCTGACATTCATGTAACCAAAGCATATAACTCCAAATAACATCAGCCCAATGGAAACCACTCCCAGACATATAATAATCAAGATCCTAGAAATTCAGCATAGGAACAGTATACTAAAAGCCGCTAAAGAAAAGAAACAGATCACATTTACAGGAAAACCCATTAGAATAACAGCAGACTTCTCTTCACAAAACATCAAGTCAAGAAGAGCATGGAGCAAAGTACTTCAAGTCTTGCCAGAAAACAAATTCCAACCCAGACTGATCTATCCTGCAAAACTCTCTTTCAAGTATAACGGAGAAGTGAAATACTTCCATGACAAAGAACAACTAAAGAATTTCATGTTGACAAAGCCAAGCCTACACAGACTACTAAATGATGTTCTAGAGAGGGAGCAAATTGATCACAGCCCCATGAATGAGAATGGAAAGAACCCACCAAATTGGGCAAACAATTAAACAGAGGAGAATAAGAGGTATACAATAGTAGTCTTTCAGTTATTCTTTTGTGTTCAGCAGCAGAATATTTTCATCAGCACACTCTACAAATGGACTTCTCTTCCACCCTATGGGTCATGATTCCACCTGAGTCTACAGGGTGGATTTCAAGGAAATAGCTGTACCTCAGTCCCACAAGTGACGCCTAGCCACCAGTAACTGTCACGGTCATTATGCATGTCCACAACACACTAGAACTCTGTGCGATATCCTATCCTCAAATTGTTAGAAGTGCTGGTCATTTAGTTGCCATTCCAGTATTTATCTTATGTTTTACTCTTAGTACTTCTTTGCTATCATGAAAACTTTTTCTTAGTTTAATTATTTTGAAACATTTAATTTTTAATTAGTATTTGATTTTCTGAATATTGCTTAATCTTAATTTTTGTTCTAAGATTTATACTGTATCTTTGACTTGCAATTTATTTAAAAGACATTGTATGATATCTTCTCCTAGTATTAGAAACTTCCAAAAGTTTATTTCCATTTTCTGTTGACTTTATATTACTTCTTCCCTGTCTTTTATACACACATACATAGAAAAAAATACGTGTATAACCCAACATAAGATTGGTACTGTTTCATAGAAATATGCAATGATCTTTAAATAATGTTTCATCTAATATATCTTTTATATAGTCCTGCATAACTATCATATTGAGAGCTCTTTATGGTTCATCCAGAAGCATACTGCAACTTCTCTTGCCTTTTGAATTATGCTCTTTGTTATTCCAATATGCTAATTCTGGAGGTTTTAAAATATTTCAAGTTTGTATAATTAGAAAATTTTACTTTTAGTTTTCAAAGGTATGTTTGCTAAGTATGAAATTTAAAGAGAACAGATCTTTTCTTTCAGTCTTTTAATCTAGTTTCTTACACCCTGGTCCTTTTTTTCTCTTCTAATGTGGAATAAGATGCTATTTAATTTTGTTCCTCCATAACTAATAATTGTATGTATATGCTTTAATGATCTTTTTCTTTAGAAGAAGCTTTGGACAATTTCAGTTTTGTGCATCTTGGTATGATTTTATTTAAATGTCTTTGCAAAAGGTTCATTTTTCTTGGAAATGTGGTGTTATAAGTTGAACTAAATTCAGAAATTTTAAATCTTTTTAAAAAAATGTTTGAAACTATGGTTTGAAGCAAGGTACAATTCCTGTATGATGAATGCTATCACTATGTATATATAAAATGTACCAAGAAAAAAATTCAAGGAATAAAAATAAATAAATAAATAATAAGAAAAAAAGAAAATCTGTGTTACTGTGGTTGGGATATGGAGTGAGGGATGTTTAATTGCCCATACATCTCAGAGGAGGGGAAACACTGTGCAGGTCTAACCTGAGGAAAGTTTGCCTTGACTCAGTTATTTTTCTGAGAAACAGGTGAATCTCATCCCTAAAATATTGTCTCATCACATAGGGTGAATAAAAATTTGTCATCCTGACTGTGATATCACTGTAGAGTGAAAGGGGGTGATATTAACAAATAATGGAGGGCAGCAGTACAAATAGAACTGTACTGGGCAATTCCTAACCTAATTCCCCTAATTTTTGTGCTCTGTTTACTAAACAAACATTTGACTACCATTTGCCTTTCTCAAGAATTTTATGTATAAAGAGAATATAATGCTACCTTAGCCATTCAAGGTCAGTGAGGATTCAGGACATAAGAGAACCTGTACTGCAACATCCTGCAACTCAGTGGTGTCCCAAATTTTCTTTTCTTTTTTCTTTTTTGGCGGAAATGAGGACTGAACTTAGGCCCTTGCGCTTGCCAGGTAAGTGCTTATTCTACTGAGTTATCTCCCCACACCTTCCACCCCACCCCCTAATTTTCTGATCAAGGAGATTATAGGGCCACAGAGGAAAGTGATCGATGATGTGTAATGTGCCTAAGGAGAGTCACCCAGAGAGAAAACTTTCTCTCAGGCTTTCACAGAGAGCAAATTGTTCAAGCAATGGCTGTGACTCATCCACACGGCTGACATTGACAAAGGGTCTACATACTGTGATACAGGGTTTGCAGGTAAATCCTGAGGGGATTTGACTGATCTTGTCAGATACAAAAGTTATATTTCTTGTTACATAGGTTTGCTTTATCTTGGTCTTAACTATCCAGCAGAAAATTATAAAAACGAGGTATAAAATGGAAAGCCATATTAATATCCTGAGCTGTAAATGTCTCAAGTCAACAACTTCTGACATTGCCCATCCTGCGGATAACCCACTACTGTTATGGACTACTGGACTGTGTTGGATTATTTTGCTGAATTCATGCACCTTCAATATTTGACTGGCAATGGAGTACCCATCTCTGACAAAACTAAGCAAAAAAAGGAGGATATAAATAAAGAACCATTTAGTATCTGTATATACAAAATAGATAGATGTGCAGCTATTTTCTCTTAATTCAATGAGAAGAAAGATTTGTACTAATACTGTTTGGACAGGATATCATGTCTACATCTGGCAATATGAATAACCACTATGAAGACAACAATATGCAATGTATTAATTATTGAAACTGTCCTACTAATTGGTTTTGAAACTGTCTCATTGCTATTTGTTTCTCAATAAAATTAATTAAAAAATTCTGGGTTTTAGAAGAATTAAGTGTTCAATTTTATAAATTAAGACCAAATTTTTTCCTACCATTCTAGCAAATCACACTTTCTAGGGATAAATAAAGTTATCACATACTAAAAAAGAGAGAGAAAGAGAGACTGTAATGCTAGTTTATTAATTCATGGTTATTGAGAAGTTTTTCCTCCTTCAAAAACTGAGTCTCCTGAGGAGACATTCAATTAAGGTCTTCCTACATAGTGACTAATGTTGTTTGAGGGGAAGCATAACCTAGCATAATTGTGTCAGTAGTACAGTTTGGAGATTAGAAAAGTAGTTTTCTGGAGTAAACATATGAGGCAAAGTTTAGCATATCAATGATTATTGGAAAAGTTTCATTTTTTGATATATAGGTCTTGCTTTATCTTGGTCTTAACAATCCAGCAGACAAGTATAAACATGATATTAAGACAGATAGTGATGTTAAACTCAACTGCCTATGTTGTAGGATAAATAACATCATTAAGCTTCTCTCCTGGAGGGTTAACAACTTGTTTGCAGACCAAAAAAATTAGAGAAAGAAAAAGACTACAAGGATAGCCAACATTTTGGTCCTAGACCTTCAAAGTCAGTGAAGACTCAGAACATAAGAGAACTTGTACTGTAACATTCTGTAACTGAGTGATGTCCCAAATTTTCTGTCCAAGGAGATTATGGGGCCACAGAGGAAAGTGATTGTAGATGCATAATGAGAATGAGAAGAGTCACCTAGAGAGAAAACATTCTCTCATTCTTTCACAGAGATCAAATTGGTCAAGCAATGGCTGTGACTCATCCACATGACTAACACTGACAAAAGATCTACAAACTGCTGTACAGAGTTTCAGGGTAAATTCTGAAGGGACTTGATTGACATTGTCAGATACAAAAGTTACCTTTTTTGGTACATGCATCTTGCTTTATCTTGGTCTTAACAATCCAGCAGACAAGTATAAACATGGGGTATAAAAAGTAAAGCCATAACTAAGGCTTGTAAAAGACTCAAGTCAACAACTTCTGACATTGTCAGTCCAGTAGATAACCCACTACTATTATGTTCTCCTGGACTATATTGGATTATTTAGCTGAATTCACTCACCTACAATATTTGAATGGCAATTAATTACCCATCTCTGACAAAACTAAACAAAAAGAGTATATAAATGAAGGATCATTTTGTAGTGAAAAAAATGTATATCTTTATGTACAAATTAGTTAAGATAGATATACAGCTACTTTCTCTTAGTTCAATGAGAAGAAAGGTTTGCACTAATAGTGTTTAGACAAGATATCATGTCTGCATCATGTACTATGAATAACTGCTATGAAGACAATATGCAATGTATTCATTATTGTAACTGTCCTACTAACTTGCTTTGAAACTCTCTCATTGCTCTTCCTTTCTTTCTTCCTTCCTTTCTTCCTTCCTTCCTTCCTTCCTTCCTTCCTTCCTTCCTTCCTTCCTTCCTTCCTTGCTTTTCTTTTATTGTTTTTGTGGAACAAGGGTTTGAACTCAGGCCCTTTTGCTTGCCAGGCAAGCACTTATTTTACTGAACTGTTTCCCTGGCCCCCATTTCTTTTTCTTTATCAATAAAATTAATTTAAAAAATATGGGGCAAATGAGATGGAGGAGAAAGTTTCTCCAATCCAGGTGTACACAGTCAATAGACAGAGAACATATTTATTTCAGGTAGAGAAATATACGTATGGGGCTAGAACCACAGTAAAGCAGAGCCTGTGGTGAGTGTGATAATGAGAGGACCGCGCAGTCCACTTAAGATTGTGAGCTCATCCACATAACTATTGTGAGAGTAGTCACAGAACACTGTAAGTTTCTAAAACAGATTCAGGCTTGAGTCCAGGGAGTGTAGTAGTTTCAAACTGAATGGGAATTTTGATTTAGATTGGACTGTATGTTTCAGAAACCTGTTTTTATTTTTCTGAAAGTAAGGTACATAGTCAAGCAGTAATGATTTATGCAGTACTGTAATACTTATTAGAAAAACATATATCCTAGCCCTATCACATTCTTCTCCTTGATTTTTACTTTCTAGAGGTAATCACTTTCAACACAATACTTTCAGTGGTTGCTATGTACTTCCAAGTTCCTATTTTAGCCTGATTTCTCAGACTTGAACATCCTCCTTTACCATTGTTCTGTGGAAGGAAAGATTTAAGCATCTTCCTTAACTACCTTGCCTTTTCTCCTTGCCCCGACATACCCAACTGCTACTCTCCTCTCTGTCTTTGAAATATAAATTGTAATTTGCTTTTAATGAAATCAGTATTCCATTTGTGCATTATTATGTCAATGTAAATAAATTTGCAGCTGTGCAAATGATATCTTCCTGGGTGATACTATTCCCAATTCTGTTTCACTTTTTGTGGCCCATTCGCTAACTTTGTCCATGCCTCCCCCAACCATGGTTTTAGATATAATGATCAACTAGAACATCTATCACTTGCAGGCTTTTCTTGCTTGCTGTCCTTTCTGAAATCTTGTCTTCCTGCTTCAGGTTGGCTGGTTTGTTTCCAGGCCTGCCTCCCAGTCTGTGTCTCAGGTCTTCCCTTTACAGTCACAGAGATTGTGAGTTTGCTTCTGTCTTGGATTACTATCCCTAACATATATTTCTCTCCAGGCTTAGATGGGATGTTTCCTGCCTCTTGTAACAGCTCTGGTATCATCTATTTGGGGGAACAGGAGGTTCACTCCACAAATAAGATCTGAAAATAAAGGGATGACCACATGTCACTTCCTGTGTTCACTCTGCCAGGCTAGATACTTCAATTAACCAGTCACACAAGTGAGGGAGTATTATGATTGGAAGGCACATTACAAGCATTCATTCAACATGATAGATGGTGAAAAATGTGAGGTAGTACAGACACAGAGATTACCTCTTGGATACAAACTATGAAATTATGCAGACACTTGACTAGTCAGAATAATGCAAGAAAGCAAAGTGTTAGATACTATGGCCACAAAGAAGAACTTAACTCTTGAGTAGGGTGAAGTGTGGACAGAGAGAGAAAATCAGAAGTCACATATTGTGTGATTCCATATATATATATGAAATGCCCAGAATAGATTGATCCAAAGAGAAGCAGAAAGAAAATTGTACCAGCCAAGGGCTGAGAAGAGGAAACATTGGGAGTGAGTACTTCAGGGATATCATATCTCTTTTTGAGGTGATGAAAAGATTTTCAAACAATGGTTGGGGTGACTGTAGAACATTGTGCACATACTAAAAGCTATTCAACTATACACTTTAAGTGTCTAGTTTTATCATGCATAAATTTTATCCAAATATAGAATAAATAGAGGAGTAGACAGTTAAGAGACTACTACAGTGATAGATCTGATGTGAGATATGTTTTTCCAAAATTTTATTGATAAACAAATAGCAATGAGACACTTTCAAATTAAATTAATAGGACAGTTTTAATAATTAACACATTGCATACATTCCTCCCAGTGGTTAAATGCTGTACAAGATGTGGAGATGATATCCTATCTACAAACACCATTAGAAGAAATCACTCTATTCATTAAGAGAATGTAACTATATATTTATCATAACCATTTTGAATACACAGATAAAAAATGGGCATTCATCTGTATGCCTTTTTTTTGTTAAGTTCCATTATTTGAATATTATAGGTGTGTAAACTCAGCAAAATAATCTAAAAGAGTTCAGTAGTCCGTAATAGTATTGGGTCTTCCACTGCACTGACAATGCCAAAAATTGTTGACTTGAGTCCCCTAGAGCTCAACATGAGAGCATGGCTTTACTACTTGTAGTTCATTTTTTATACTTCTCTGCTGGGTGGTTAAGACCAAGGTAAAGCAGGACCTGTGCAACAAGAGTTGTAGCTTTTGGGTCTGAGAAGGTCAGTGAAATCCCCTCAGGATTTATCCTGAGATCCTGTACCTCAGATTGTAGAACCTTTGTCAGTGGCAGCCATGTGGATGAGTCACGGCCATTGTTTGGCCAATGTGCTCTCTGTGAAAGCCTGAGAGAATGTTTCCTCTGCATGTAACTCTCTTTAGGTACACGCCACATAATTGATCACTTTCCTCTTTGGACCCATAATCTCCTTGATGAGAAAATTTGGGACACTGCGGAGTTACATGACGTTACAGTACAAGTTCTCATATGTCCTGAGACTTAATTGACGTTGGAAGACTAGGGACAAAATGTTGGCTTTCCTTGTGGCCCTCCTTTTTTTCTAATTTTGGTCTGCAAACTAAGGTTGTTAACCATCCAGAAGAAAAGCTTATTGCTATTACCATAAAACTTAGGCTGTTAAGCTTAATCTCACTATCTGTCTGCATATCAAACATCTTAGGCATAATATGGAACAGGTATTTTTCATCAAGTATTGATATGTTGAACTTTAAGACCCTACAAAATATGATAAAAAACATTTAAAAATAAGAATATATTTTAAAAATAGGCATAAATAATTATATACTTCTTATGTTTACACATAAGTCCAAAAATCTAACCATATACAACCTTGAAGCAGGAAAGTCCCACAATATTCCCTTTCCTGTCTTTTGCTTTCATTCACCACCACCTTCTTTCTGAACAGTCATCTACCCGAGAGACTTCATAGCAGCAACTGGCATGTCATGACAAACAGTACGTATTCAGAAGACCAGAATAACAGGCACTCCAAGCAAGAAACTACTATTACAGATTACCATCTGCAGAGCAGTTGCTTAGTTCACAGGTATCAGTATATATAGTCAGGGTGAGAATATTTCCAATCAACTGCTATATTAAAAAAATCTTCTGGAGATTCTCAGGATCATTGCCTTTCAGATCTTCTACATATAACTGCACGTCTTGACATTGTCATGTTTCCTAACTCTTATCCTTTCCCTCTCTTGATGAGTTAGTCCTTGAGATCCTGCTTCCCTTGTCCTTGTATTATACATTTCTATTTGTATTTCTTCTTTTGAGTAATTATACTAGGGAAACTATACAATATTTACACATGTGTGTCTTGTTTATTTCACTTATGAGTATATGTTCAAGTGGCATCCACTTCAATACAAAAGATTCAAGTATATCATTCTTAATAGCTGAATAATACTCCATTGTGTAGAAATACATCTTTTTCAACCATTCCTCAGGTGATGGGCATCTTGGTTGTTTCCAAGATTTGGCTTTCACTAATTTTGCTGCTATAGACATAGTCACACATATATCTCTATGATATGATAATTTCAGATCCTCTGGGAAAATTCCCAGTAGAGGAATAGCTGGTTGAAATGGGATTTTCAGTCCAACTTTTCTAAGGAGTCTGTATACTGATTTCAATAACGGTTGCACCAGTCTACATCCCACCATCATTGTAGGAGGGTTCCTTTTTCCCCACAGCCTCTCCAACATTTGTTGTTAGGCGATTTCTTTATGTTAGCCATTTTTTCTGGGGTGACATGATATCTCAATATTGTTTTAATTTGCATTTCGCGGATGGTTAGTGATGTGGAGCATTTTTTCATATATTTATTCGCTTCTTTGATTTATTCCTCTGAGAATCATGTGCTCATCTCAGATGCCCATTTCTGGATTGGGTCTTTAAATTTGGGGCCCTAGTGTTTTTTATTTCTTTATCAATTCTAGATAGCAGACCTTTGTCTGAGTACTTATTTGTCATGATATTTTCAAAATTTGCAGGTTGCCTTTTCACTTTGTTGGTAATTTCTTTTGACGTAAAAAAATTCTCAGTATGAGCAGGTTCCAGTTGTTAATTCTTTCACCTGTTTCCCATGCGATTTGATTTCTGTCCATGAACTCTTTGCCTACCCCTATGTCTTCAAGAGTTCCTCTTACTTTCTCTTCCAGGAGATTTAGTTTCTCTGCTTTAATGTTTAGATCTTTAATCCATTTTGACTTTAGTTTAGTGCGTGGTGATACACCTGGGTCAAGTTTGAGTTTTCAGCATGTAGACAGCCAGTTTTTCCAGCACCATTTGTTGTAGAGGCTATCTTTCTTCCAGTGATTATGTTTGACCCCTTTTTCAAAGATAAGGTGGCTGAGAGTGTTTGTAGGTGGTTCAGCATCTTCTAATCTATTCCATTGATTCTCAGATCTATTTTGTTGCCAGTACCATGCTGATTTTTTCACAGTAGCCATGTAGTATAATTTCAAGTCAGGAATTGTAATGCCTCCTGCCTTTTCTCTCTTGCCCAGGCTTGCCTTTGCTATTCTAGGTCTTTTCTGTTTCAAGATAAATTTTAGCAATAATTTCTCTAACTCTGTGAGGTATGTCAGTGATAGTCTGATAGAGATTGCATTAAATCTGTACAGCAAATTTGGGAGTATGGCCATCTTCACAATGTTGGTTCTTCCTATCCAGGAGCATGGGATAGCTTTCCATTTTCTAAAATCCTCTACGATATCTTTTTTAAGAGTACTGTAATTTTTCTTGAAAAGATCTTTGACAGCTTTAGTTAGATTCTTCCAAGATATTTCATTTTCCTCGGTGCTATTGTAAAAGGTTTTTTTCTAAATTATTTCCTTCTCAGTGTGTTTGTTGTCTGTGTAGAGGAATGTTATTGACTTTTAGGTATTGACTTTATAACCTGCTATGCTACTGAATTCCTGCATTTATTCTAGTAGCTTCTTGGTGAAATTTTTTGGGTGTTCCAACTAAAGTATCATGTCCTGTGCCACTAAAGATAATTTATTTTATTATTTATTTTTCATTTTTATTTCTTTATTGTTTTAATAGATTGAACATTGAAAATGAATTATTTACAAACATAAATTAATATAACAATAAAAACTGTCCAAAATAAAAGTGATGAAAAATTTACAGATCAGTCATAATAGTTCACTGTGTCAAAACCAAGAAACTTATGTTCATATAATTAGAATTCTCAAAGTAGAAAGGAGTAGGCAATAACTATTTAAAAATGTAAAATTTCTGAATTTATTTCAACTTATAATAACACATTTCCTAGAAAAATGAACCTCTTGCAAAGACATTTAAAGTGTTTAAAAGAACTAGATTAATTAAAGGACTGAAAGAAAAGATCTGTCCTCCTTGAATTTTATACTGAGCAAACATACCTTTGAAAACTAAAAGTAAGATTTTGTACTTATGCAAACTGGAAATATTTTAATATCTGCAGAAGTAGCATATAGGAAATAACAAAGAGCATAACTCAAAAGGCAAGAGAAGTTGCGGTATGCTCCTAGATGAAAAATAAAGAGCTCTCAATATGATAGCTATGCAGGACTATATAAAATATATCAGATGAACCCTTATTTAAAGGTCATTTCAGATTTCTATGAAAGAGTACCAATCTTATTTTGGGCTATACACGTATTTTTTCCCCATATATGTGTGTGTATGTGTGTATAAAAGACAGGGAAGAAGTAATATAAAGTCAACAGAAAATGGAAATAAACTTTTGAAAGTTTCTAATACTAGGAGAAGGTATCATACAATGTCTTTTAAGTAAATTGTAAGTCAAAAATACAGTATAAATCTTAGAACAAAAATTAAGAGTAAGCAATATTCAGAAAATTAAATGTTTCAAAACAAGTGAGCTAAGAAAAAGTTTTCATGATAGCAAAGAAGTACTAAGAGTAAAACATAAGATAAATACTGGAATGGCAACTAAATGACCAGCACTTCTAACAGTTTGAGGATAGGATATCACACAAAGTTCTAGTGTGTTGTGGACATGCATAATGACCGTGACAGTTACTGGTGGCTAGGCGTCACTTGTGGGACTGAGGTACAG
>NW_004524617.1:11773121-11775621 GCF_000260255.1 Octodon degus | reverse complement strand
TCTTCTGACCTTTGGTGTAGAGCTTAGATAGAGTTATTACCTTAGCACCAGGTCTGGATCTATGAAGTTGAGATTCCTCCAGGTGGGTGTTGTTTGGATCTGGCTGCTGTGCTCCACTTCTTTCTGCTGCACCTGTCAGAGTTGAACCTGTGTGTCTCTGGCAAGACGTTCTGCCCCTTAATCAGCTGGGTGGGTCTTGCCTATAGCCTCTTTGCAGGGAGTTCTGCTGAAGAGATTCGTGCTGGGCCTGCACTCTGAGTCGAAGGAGGTTCTGCATGCCCAGTTTGTCTCACTCACTCGCTAGGCCTGTACTCCAGGTCTATTCAGGATCACATGGTCCTGTGTCTTCTTACTCACTTGCTGGGCCTGCACTCTGGGACTATTCAGGATGCAGAGGGCCTTGAATTGTATCACTCCCTCGCCGGGCCTGCACTCAAAATAAAGATAATTTAACTTCTTCTTTACTTATTCTTATTCCTTTTATTTCTTTCTCTTGTGTAATGGCTGTAGCTAATGATTGCAGAAGTATATTGAATAGGAGGGGTGATAGAGGACATCCTTGTCTTGTACCCGATCTAAGAGTAAAATATTTCAGTTTTTCCCCATTTAGGATTATGTTAGCCATTGGGTTTCCATAAATGACTTTTACCAGATTGAAGTAGAGGCCATCTATTCCAATTATCTGTAGGACTTTGAACATGAATGAGTGTTGGACTTTGTCAAAAGAGTTTTCTACATCAATGGAGATGATCATGTGGTTCTTAGTTTTCGCTCTATTGATATAGTGTATTACATTGATAGATTTTTGAATATTGGACCATCCTTGCATCCTTGGGATGAATCATACGTGGTCATGGTTTATGATCTTCTTAATGATTTGCTGTGTTCTATTTGCTAGTATTTTATTGAGGATTTTGGCATCTATGTTCATGAGGGAGATTGGCCTGTAGTTTTATTTCTTAGTTGCATCTTTCCCTGGTTTTGGTAACAATATAATACTTGCCTCCAGGAATGATTTTGGGAAGATTGGTTCCTTTTCAATTTCATGGAAGAGTGTGAGGTGCATAGGGACTACATCTTCTATAAATGTCTTATAGAATTCAGCTGTGAATCCATCCGGACCTGGACTTTTATTTCTGGTAAGTTTTTAATTAAATTTCTTATTTCATTGGCTGTTATTGGGGTAGTGAGAGTGGTTATATCTTCTTTATTCAGTACTGGTAAATTGTACCTTTCTAGGAATCTGTCCATTTCTTCTATGTCTTCTATTCTGTGAGAGTAAAGATTCTCTAAGTAGCTATTGATAATCTTCTGAATTTACCGTGGGTCTTTGAAAATTACCCCTTTTTCATTCGTTATTGCTTGTATTTGAATTTTCTCCTTCTTCTTTTGATGAGGTTAGCTAGGGGCATATTGATTTTATTTAATCTTTCAAAAAAGCAGCTTTTTGATTTTTCATTCTTTTAATTGTTTTCTTCATTTCAATTAAAGTAATTTCTACTCTAATCTTTATGATTACTTCCTATCTTTGGTCTCTGAGTTTGGTTTTCTCTTCCTTTTCTAGTTGTTGAAGGTGCAGCATTAGGATAGTTATTTGTTCCCGTTCTGTTTTCTTAATGTGTGAGTTCAGAACTATGAATTTCCCTCTGAGAATTGCTTTCATCGTTTCCCATAAATTACATTAAGTTGTGCATGAATTTTCACTGAATTGTAGATTTTGAGGAATTTCTTGTTTAAGTTCATCTGTGACCCACTGGTTGCTGTGTAAGGTGTCATTTTATATCCATGTATTTAAGATATTTTCTGGTTTATTTTATCATTTATTTCCAGTTTCTTTTTTTTTCAAAATTTTATTGATAAAAACATAGCAATGAGCCAGTTTCAAATCAAATCGGTACTACAGTTTCAATAACTAACACACTGCATATATTCTTCTTAGTGGTTAATTTCTGTACAAGATGCAGACTTGAGATCCTACTTACAAAAACCATTAGAACAAATCATTCTATTCATTAAGAGAATGTAACTATATATTTATCCTAACCACATTGAATACACAGATACAAAATGGACATTCATCTGTATACCGCTGTTTTCTAAGTTCCGTTATTTGCATATTTTTTTCAAAGTTTTATTGATAAACAGATAGCAATGAGACAGTTTCAAATTAAATTGGAAGTACAGTTTTAACAAATAATACACAGCATATATTCTTCTTAGTGGTTAATTGCGGTACAAGATGCGGACTTGTGATCCTATTTACAAACACCATTAGAACAAATCATGCTATTCATTAAGATAATGAACTATATATCTACCCTAACCACTTTGAACACACAGATAAAAAATGGACATTCATCGGTATACCCCATTTTTTCTAAGTGCCGTTATTGAATATTATAGCTGTATAAACTCAGCAAAATATTCTAAAAGAGTCCAGTAGCCCATAATAGCATTGGGTCTTCTGTTTAACTGGCAATGTCAGAAATTATTGACCTGA
>NW_004524617.1:11768966-11770054 GCF_000260255.1 Octodon degus | reverse complement strand
AGAAGCTGCTGATTCATTGCTTTCAGCTGTGTGATTTCCAATTTTTTCTGTGTTAGTGTCCTCTGTACTTGTTACAGGTGGGCTTGGTTTCTGAGGTTGCGTTTTGTTTCTTCTTGTCATTTTGTGCAGCACTGTCTTCTGACCTTTGTTGTAGATCTTTGCTGTAGTTATATCCTTCACACGTATTGAATTTCAGGTGCAGCTCTACAAAGCTTGGACTTATCTAGCTGCGTCTGGCTTGGGTCTGGCTGCTGTGCTCAATCCTTCCCGCTGCTGCCCTTAAGGGTGAACCTGTTGTGCCCCTGTGGTGAGATGCTCTGCGCCTGGACTAGTTGGTTGGATCTCTTCTCTATATTCTCCCCTGCAGGGATTGCAGCTGCAGGATTACACCTCAGGCATGTATGCCAGGCCTGATCTGTGCCTGGAGGGGGCAAGGTGAAGTAGGAGGAAGAGGAAGCTCTCCGCACAGAGTCATGGGACCTGGGCTAGGACTGGGTCTGTGGCCTCCGGGAGGGGTCAAAAATTCCTACTCGGTGGGCGGGGTGGGGGATGCACTGCAGAATGGTGGGCAGCGGCCCAAGGGGCGGCGACAGGGTATGGCCCACTCTGAGCCTGGGCTGGGACTGGTCCCGCCAGCGCAGGTTAGCAGGAAGCTATCTGCACACTCACCGGACCTGGGTAGGACTGGTTCTGGGGGCTCCCGTAACTCCGCAGAAAATCCTACTAGGCGGGAGGGGTGGGGGAGGCACTGCGGAGTGGTGGGGGGCGGCCCAAGGGGCTGGGAGAGGGTACGGCCCACTCTGTGCCTGGGCTCGGGCTGGTCCCGCTGGTGCAAGGTAGTAGGAAGCTCTCTGCACACTCACCGGACCTGGGCTAGGACTGGGTCAGTTTATCATTCTTAACAGCTGAATAATACTCCATGGTGTAAAAATACCACATCTTTCTCAACCATTCCCCAGGTGATGGGCATCTTGGTTGTTTCCAAGTTTTGGCTATCACAAATTGTGCTGCTATAAACATAGGCACACATATATCCCTATGATTTGATGTTTTGAGATCTTCTGGGAAAATTCCCAGTAGAGGAATAG
>NW_004524617.1:11762367-11762840 GCF_000260255.1 Octodon degus | reverse complement strand
ATAGCAGGTTATAAAGTCAATACCCAAAAGTCAATAGCATTCCTCTACAAAGACAACAAACACACTGAGAGGGAAATTACAGAAACAATACCTTTTACAATCGCACTGAGGAAACTGAAATACCTTGAAATTAATCTAACTAAAGAAGTCCATGATCTTTTCACTGAAAATGACAGTACTCTGAAAACAGTGATTGTAGAGGATATCAGAAAATTGAAAGATATTCCATGCTCCTGGATAGGAAGAACCAATATTGTGAAGACTCCCAAAATTGCTGTACATATTTAGTGCATTCCCTATCAGACCACCACCGACATACCTCACAGATCTGGAGAAATCATTCCTAAAATTTATCTGGAACCAGAAAAGGCCTAGACTAGCAAAGGCATTTCTGGGCAATAAAGACAAGACAGTAGGCGTTACAATTTCTGACTTGAAATTATACTACAAGACTACTGTGATAAAATCAGCAT
>NW_004524617.1:11760868-11762267 GCF_000260255.1 Octodon degus | reverse complement strand
CTTAAAAAAGAGATTCTAGAAGATTTCAGAAAATGGAAAGATATCCCATGCTCCTGGATAGGAAGAACCAACATTGTGAAGATGGCCATACTCCCAAAATTGCTGTATAGATTTAAAGCAATCCCTATCAGAGTACCACCGACATATCTCCCAGACATAGTGAAATCATTCCTACACTTTATCTGAAACCGAAAAAGACCTAAAATAGCAAGGGCAATTCTGGGCAATAAAGACAAGGCAGGTTGCATTACTATTCCTGACTTGAAATTATACTACAAGGCTACTGTGATAAAATCAGCATGGTATTGGCAACAAAATAGACCTGAGGATCAATGGAATAGATTAGAAGACACCAAATCCCCTACAAACACACTCAGCCATCTTATGTTTGATAAAGGGGTATACATACTCACTGGAAGAAAGACAGCCTCTTTAACAAATGTTGCTGGATAAACTGGCTCTCTACATGCTGAAAGCTCAAACTTGACCCAAGTCTATCACCATGCACTAAACTAAAGTAAAAATGGATTAAAGATCTAAACATTAAAGCAGAGACACTAAATCTGCTGGAAATGAAAGTAGGTGGAACTCTTGAATACATCGGGGTAGGCAAACATTTCATGAACAGAAATCACATCTCACGGGAAACAGTTGAAAGAATTAACAATGGAGTATTATTCAGCTATTATGAATGATAAACTGCAAGCCTTTATATTGAAGTGGATTCCACTTGAACATATGCTCATAATTATAATAAACCAGACACTCGTGTAAACATCGTATAGTCTCCCTAGTGTAAGAACTCCAAAGAAGAAATGCAAATAGAAAGATATAATACAAGTAAAAAGAATGCAGGATCTCAAGGACTAACTCATCAAGAGAGGGAAAGGAGAACAGCTAGGAAATATGACAATGTCAAGCCATGAATTTATATGTAAAACATGAGCAAGGCAATGATCCAGAGGGTATTCAGAAGATTCTTTAATCTAGCAATTAATTGGAAAGATTCTCACCCTAACTATAGATACTGATACCTGTGAACTAAGCTACTGCACTGCAGATGGAAATTTGTAATAGTGGTTTCATGTTGGGAGTGCCTGTCATTGTGGTATTCTGCACATGGGCGAATTGTCATGACATGCCAGTTACTGCTAAGATGTCTCTTGGGTAGGTGAATGTTCAAGAAGAAGGGGGTGGTGAATGAAAGCAAGAGACAGGAAAAGGAATATTGTGGGCCTTTCCTGCTTCAAGGTTGTATATGGTGAGATTTTTGGACTTATCTGCAAACATGAGAAGTATAGAATTCTTTATCGTATTTTTGAAATATAAGCTAATTTTTGAATTTTTTTATCATATTATGTAGGGACTTAAAGTTCAACATATCAATAGTTGATGAAAA
>NW_004524617.1:11748623-11760768 GCF_000260255.1 Octodon degus | reverse complement strand
GAGTTTTTTGGGTCTTCTAAGTAAAGTATCATGTCATCCGCAAATAAAGATAATTTAACTTCTTCTTTGCCTATTCTTATTCCTTTTATTTCTTTCTCTAGTTTAATGGCTGTAGCTAATGATTCCAGAACTATAGTGAATAGGAGTGGTGATAGAGGACATCCTTGCCTTGTACCCGATCTAAGGGTAAATGATTTCAGTTTTTCCCCATTTAGCATTATGTTAGCTGTTGGATTTTCATAAATGGCTTTTACCATATTGAAGTAGAGGCCTTCCATTCCAATTTTGTGTAGGACTTTGAAGATGAATGAGTGTTGGACTTTGTCAAATACGTTTTCTGCATCAATGGAGATAATCATGTGGTTTTTAGTGTTCGCTCTATTGATATAGTGTATTACATTGATAGATTTTCGAATATTGTACCATCCTAGCACACCTGGGATGAATCCTACTTGGTCATCGTGTATGATCTTTTTGATGATTTGCTGTTTTCTATTTCCTAGGTTTTTATTGAGGATTTTGGCATCTATGTTCATGAGGGAGATAGCCCTGTAGTTCTCTTTCTTAGTTGCATCTTTCCCTGGTTTTGGTATTAATATAATACTTGCCTCCTGGAATGATTTTGCAGGATTGCTTCCTTTTCAATTTCATGGAAGATTTTGAGGAGTGTAGGGACTACATCCTCTGTACATGTCTTACAGAATTCAGCCTTGAATCCATCCGGACCTGGACTTTTATTTGCCGGTATGTTTTTAATTACATCTCCTATTCCATTGGCTGTTATTGGGCCAGCGAGAGTGGTTATATCTTGTCTATTCAGTTGTGGTAATTTGTACATTTCTAGGCATCTCTCCATTTCTTCAGTGTCTTCTATTCTGTGAGAGTAAAGATTCTCAAAGTAGCTATTGATAATCTTCTCAATTTGCACTGAGTCTGTGGTAATTACACCCTTTTCATTCCTTATTGCTTGTATTTGAATTTTTTCTTTCTTCTGTTTGTTGAGTTTAGCTAGGGGCTTATGAATTTTATTTAATCTTTCAAAGAACCATCTTTTTGCTTTTTTAATTCTTTGTATTGTTTTCTTCATCTCAATTGAATTAATTTCTGCTCTCATCTTAATGATTTCCTCCCGTCTTTGGGCTCTGGGTTTGATTTGCTCTTCCTTTTCTAGTTGTTGAAGGTGCAGCATCAGGGTGTTTATTTGTCTCCTTCTGTTTTCCTAATGTGTGAGTTCACAGCTATGAATTTTCCTCTGAGAACTGCTTTCATTGTATCCCATAAATTCCGATAAGTTGTGCTTGAATTTTTATTGAATTGTAGATATTGTTGAATTTCTTGTTTAATTTCATCTGTGACCCATTGCTTGCTCAGTAGGGTGTCATGTAATTTCCATGTATTTGAAGTAGTTTTCTGATTTCTTTTGTCATTTATTTCCAGTTTCATTGCACTGTGGTCAGATAATGTGAATGGGATGATTTCTGTTTTCTTACATATACTTAAGCATGACCTATTCTTCAGTATGTCATCTATTTTAGAAAAGGCCCCATGTGTAGCTGAAAAAATGTGTATTCAGCTGTGTTTGTGTGGAACACTCTGTATATGTCCACGAAGTCCATTTTTTTCAAGGTTTTGTTCCGTTCTGTTATTTCTTTGCTATGTTTTTGTCTTGTTGACCTGTCTTTTGGAGATAAGGGGTTGTTAAGGTCTCCTGTGAAATCTGTGGTAATGAGTATTAGATATTTCATGTTCATTAAGATTTGCTTTATATATTTAGGTGCTCCCATTTTTGGTGCATAGATATTTATGATTGCTACTTGTTCCTCTTGAATTTTTCCCCTAACCAGTATGTGGTGGCCTCCTTTATTTCACTTGATCATTGGTGCTTTGAAATTGAGACTGTCTGAGAATAGGTTTGCTATCCCTGCTTTTTTATGAGGTGCTGGGGCATGTAGTATTGTTTTCCATCCTTTGACATTCAGCCTATGAATGTCTTTGTGAGTTAAATGTTTTTTTGTATACAGCAATTTTTGGATTTTGTTTTCTAATCCTCTGTGCCAGTGTATTTCCCTTATTTGGTGAATAAAGTCCATTTACACTGGTAGTTAGAATTGAGATGTATTAAGTTCCAATTGATATGTTATGTACCTCTTTTTGCTTTCTCCTTTTTCTGCTGTGTTTAATTGCTTTCCCGCTTTAGTTGGTTGCTTCTGATCTTATTTGTGGTGTTGCGATCATTTTGGTCCCTCTCTAGAACATCTTTCAGTAGTCTGTGTAGGGTTCATTTTGTCATCACAAATTATTTTAGCTGTTCTTTGTTATGAAAGTATTTTACTTCTCCATCAAACTTGAGAGAGAGTTTTGCAGGGTATAGTAGTCTGGGCCAGTATTTGTTTTCATAGGTGACTTGAAGTACTCTGCCCATGTTCTTCTTGCCTTCATCGTTTGTGAAGAGAAGTCGGCCTTAATTCTGATGCATTTTCCTTTGAATGTGATCTGCTCCTTTTCTCTAGCAACTTTCAGTATATTATTCTTATACTGAATTTCTGGGATCTTGACCATTATATATCTCCGTGTGTCTTTCATTTGTTTGGGGTTACTTTGCGATCTGTATGCTTTGGTTACCTGAATGTCAGATGGTTTCCTCATAGATGGGAAGTTTTATTCTATTACTTCTGCTCATATTTTTTAAATGTCGTTTGTATTGACAGTTGGTATTGGGTTCTGAGATTGCATTTTGTTCTTTCTCATCATTTTGTGTAGCACTATCATCTCACCTTTGTTGTAGATCTTTGTTGCACTTATAACTGTGCACGTACTGAAGTTCAGGTGCAGATCTACTACGTTTGGATTTATCCAGCTGTGTCTGGCTTGGGTCTGGCTGCTGTGCTCAGTTCCTTCCTGCTGTTGCCCTTGGGGGTGAACCTGTTGTCCCTCCCTGGCAAGATTTTCTTCTTCTGGACTAGCTGTGTGGTTCTATCCTTTACACTCTGTTCAGGGATTGCAGCTGCAGGGTTTCACCCCAGGCCTGTATGCCAGGCCTGAGATGAGCCTGGAGGGGACAATGTAGTGTAGGGGGAAGTGGAAGCTCTCTCACACACTCACCGGACCTGGGCTAGGACTGTGTCTGGGGGTTCCTGGACGCGGTGGAAATTCCTACTCGGCGGGCAGTGTGGGTAGTTGCTGGGGAGTTGTGGGGGCATCCCAAAGGGATGGAAGCTGGTCTCACCCACACTGCACTTGGGCTGGGACCCTTAGTAGGTCCCGCTTGTGCAGGGTAGCCGGAAGCTCTTCCACACACTCACCGAGCCTGGGGTAGGACTGGGTCTCAGATTTTTGGCCTTATGTGTAAACATAAGAAGTATATAATTTTTAATGCCTGTTTTTAATATATATTCTAATTTTTCCTTGTTTTTCCATCATATTCTGTAGGGACATATAGTTCAACATATCAATACTTGATGAAAAATACTTGTTCCACATTATGCCTAAGATGTTTGATATTCAATCAGATAGTGAGGTTAAGCTTAACAGCTTAAGTTGTAAGGTAATAACAATAAGCTTGTCTTCTGGATGGTTAACTACATAAGTTTGCAGACCAAAATTAGAGAAAAAGGAGGGTCGCAAGGAAAGCCAACCTTTTCGCTCTAGCCTTCCAAGGTCACTTAAGACTCATGACATATGAGAACTTTTACTGTAACTTCATGTAACTCAGTAGTGTTTGAAATTTTCTAATCAAGGAGATTTTGGGTCCAAAGAGGAAAGTGATCAATGATGTAGAGTGTGCTTAAGGAGAGTCACATGGAGAGAAAACATTTTCTCAGGTTTTCACAGAGAGCACATTGGCCAAGCAATGGCTGTGACTCATCCACTTGGCTGACACTGAAAAAGATTCAGCAACCTGAGGTACAGGATCTCAGGATAAATCCTGAGAGGATTTCACTGACCTTATCAGACCGAAAACCTACTAATTTTGTTGCATAGGTCCTGTTTTACCTTGTTCTTAGCCATCCAGCTGAAAAGTATAAAAACTAAATATAAGAAGTAAGACCATAGTATTATGCTGAACTGTAGGGTACTCAGGTGAACAATTTCTGACATTGCCAGTCACGCGAAACACCCAATTTTATTATGGGCTACTGGTGTCTTTTAGAATATTTTGCTGAGTTTACAGACATATAACATTCAAATAAGGGAACTTAACAAAGAAAGGGATACTGATGAATGTCCATTTTGTATCTGTGTATTCAAAGTAGTTAGGATAGATATATAGTTACATTTTCTTAATGAATAGAAGGCTTTGTTGTAATGATGTTTTAAATAGGATATCATGTGTGCATCTTGTACAGCAATTAACCACTAGGAAGAATGTATGCAATCTGTTCATTATTGAAATGGTCCTACCAATTTGATTTGAAACTGTCTCATTGCTGTTTGGTTCTCAATAAAATTATGGGAAAAAAGAAAAAAAAAACAATAGATTTCCTATTTTAAAGTACAATTTTTTTTAGTTCAAAACATTTCAATGGCTAGAGAGATAGCACAGTAACTAAGCTTCTTCTTAACCAAGCGCAGAGAGTTGGTTTCTATTCTTGCTACCACATGCTGCATCCTTGTCCTAGGCACACTGAACCTGTGACCATGTCCATGCACGCATGGTGCATGCGTGTAATCCCAGTGTTGTGGAGGCTGAAAACAGGATTACTATGAATGAGCCTGAGCTGCATAGTGAAATCCTCTACAAAATACATCTAAAAAGAAAACATTTCAAACATGTAAAAAATATAAATATTAAACATTCTTGTACAATACCACCCTGCTGTTTTGTTTTTTTCTGCAACATTTACTTTAAATCATTTTGTAGAAGTGAAATGTTACATATAGATTGAAAGCAGCTTGTATCCATCTCCTGGATATCATTCACCTCCCTCTTTATTCAGAATTATCATTACCAACTAGTATTATAGAAATGTACTTATTATTTTGTATGTTTCATTGCCACCGTGTGAATTTTTATGACATTTTCCCTTCAATGTCACGTGATTGATTGAATTATCTACTTTTTTGAGACAGAGTCTTGCTATTGCACTTCAAGTGTGCTTTGAATGAACTACAGAGCCAAGGCTGGCCTCAGAAGTCACAGGGATCCTCCTTCTCACAGCCACCCAAGCAGTGAGATTACAGGCACATGCTACGATAATTGGCATTTGATTGAATTTTATCCACATTGATATGTGTCATTTATTTCATTGCCTTACAGTCTTATATGAGATTAATGTAATTAAATTTATCCATTCTCCTCTAGATGTGAATTTAATTTTTCACCAACTTTCTACAAATGCACAGAAACCTGCAATGAACATCCTCTAATAATGCATCTGTTTCTTTCTCAATGTGGATATGAATTCTAAGAGTTAGGCTGGAGAGATAGCTCAGTAGACTAAGCTTTTGCTTAGGTAAGTACAGGGACTGGAATTTGATCCCTGGCACCACATGCTGCGCTGGCCCTGCCACCAGGCATGCTGAACTGGTGTTATGCTTTTTGTCTAGTTGTCCTCTGAAAGCCTCATACAGTCATGGGACAGATTTCTAGAGTTTGTGATTAACTCATGATCCACTGGGATTATGGGTTTTACTGCTGCTGGGATTATGGATGGGAGTACTACACCCAGCCTGGGGCAGATAGCCTGAGTGCAATTTAAGGGAGACAGACTTGTTTTCTGTAGCCATTGCTGCTGCTACTCCTCCCTTTGCTCTCTCTGCTCTTTGACACTGCCACGAATGGGTGCTCTCTGCCATGTGCCACTCTGCCTTGGAGCCAGCTGAGTATGGAATGAAACCTCCAGTAACTGTGAGTTAAATAAACCTTTCCTAAATTTGAGTGTTGGGTATTTGTCCCAGTAACAAGAGGAGAATAACTGAAACAGCTGGAGACAGATGTCACAGACCTGTAATCCCAGTGCTGGGGAGGCTGAAAGCAGGAGGATCACTATGAGTCCAGGCTGCGAAATGAGACCCTGTACCAAAAACATTAAAAAAACGATTTCTAAGAGTTATTGCATCCATGTAGGGGGAGGAAATTACTGGACATAGGAAAAGCAATTCTGAGTGAAAAGTATGGTATAGGATAACAGTTCAGATGCAGATAGGAAGACCTCATACTATGAGTTTGGAGTGGTAGATAGGTGAAGGATCCAGTATGTTTTAAGGTTTTGAGTGATCTGAAGTAGGACATTTGTTGCTAAGATTTTTTATTTTAAAGATATTGTTTTGGTGAATTATATGGTGGACAGCTGACAGTGTCTGCTAAAATGGAATGTGGTGATTCCTATTTTTCTGGCTTCAGGAATTGATGATCAATTATACCAGAAAATGTTTTAGAGATAACAGGATAGGATTTAGAGCAGGACAGAAGGGAGATAAAGAGTTCAAATGGAGATAGCTTGAGTTTCATGTGTGTGTGTGAGCCATAGAGGTGGAACTACGTAATTTGGAAGATGGCTATAGAAGGTTGGTCTTCATCAATGCAGATCAGGAATGAACAGAGACTGGTATCATCCATTATTAAATGTCAATTACTTTGGGATAATTTTTGCTTAAAAGCATTACATACCATTCACCTTGAAGCCTATTAACTCTTTTCTGTTGCCCACTCCTTAGATCATGTGACATTTTTATGCAGTTCATCCCCAACCAGCTTGACAGCTCAGTACTTGGAAAAGCTAAATTTATTCTTCAGATCTAAAGATGTCTTCTTCTTACAGATTGTTTGTAAAAATGTCAAAATAATATCAGTGCTATATGATGGCTAAGGAATCCCATTGTTAGCATGACGCCAACTAGATAAGTGCTTTATAATCATTGCTTTTGATTGCCTGTCTTTAATTCAGCTCTCTACACTTGAAAAAGCAATTAAAATTTTAAACAAATTATCTACAGGTTACTTGTTATTCACTTGCTTATTTATCTTAGTTGTGAATGATTTTTCTTTAGAGAAACTATGATTCCATTATTTGAAAAAAATGTAAGTGATAGTACGTATTTCCTGTTATTCTGGATTTGTAATTCAGTCCAAGAATTTTCCATGGAGGAGATAGGAGTTGGTTGTCAGGATTATCTCTAATGAACCTCTGTGGAGGTATTATATCTGGAGAAAACTCCAGCAGGGGACCCATTGTTGCATTTTTTGTCTTTGGAAAATATTTGCTTTGGGATTAAAGAACAACAGTGTGTTTTCTAGACATTTTCATTTATTATATCAAATGGATTCTCAGTGTTGAGTGGGTGACACTTACCATAGCTGGTCAGTTAATCCTGTAGATTATGCTTGCCAACTGTCAGTATGTGCCATCTCAGTACTTTTCTTGGAGGATTGTTTACTTGATAGAATAACTCTAAGGTTATGTATTTATTTATTCTGCTTGATTCTAGTCCTAGCTCTGGAAAACCAGATGTCAGCCTTTCTGTATTGCCATTTTTTAGTTTTCAGGAGTTTATAGTCTGACAAATATATGGGAATATAGACAACAGAATTATCTTTCTATATGTATGAGGCAGGATAAAATATAGTGAATATTAATTTTTTAAAAATAAAATTCATTACATTAATATCACATCACTACCTGAAAATACCTCCCCTCACTTTGAACACATCTGTCCCATCATTTTGCTACTTTCTGAAGCAGTTCTGGAAGGTCTTTTACTTTCACTGTTGTGGCTGTCTCAGTGCTTCATTTAAGTGAAAACATGGAATTTTCATGGCCATTTTGAATTTAAGCAAAAGTCAGCTGTTATATGGTGTGAGAACCAGTGGAAAAAAGTGAATAAAGACATCGCCAACTGAAATTGCTGTCAACACTTGACTAACTAGGAATGATAAAGTATAGTTAAGTTAGAATTAAAATGTTTGTTAAGGTAAACATTACCTTTAATCCCCCCAAATATTCCCCATTACTTTGAAGACACTTGTCCCATCATTTTTAGTGATGTGTCTTTTACTATAATATTTTAATATTTAACCATTCAATTTTAATCACACCTTGTATAACTATAACTTTTGATCATTTATGAAAAGTACAAGTGAGAGAAAGAATAAATAATTTGGTACCAGTGACCACTTTGTGGTCTATACAAAAGTAAGTCACTTATAAATAATCACAGATTAACAATTGTAAGTAATTTTTATCCATCTCCAGTGTAAAATATGAGTTCATCAAATATTTGAAAATATCCATGCAATTCCACCATTAGACTTTTTACTGTTGGTCATTATTTATGCTCTCTTATCCTAATAATTTCTCATGAACTTTGATTTCTAGGCTGCCACTAGTCAGTTTACTCTCTTCTATACAAATATGTCTCAGTGTCCTTTTAAAATTGTAACACATACAGAATTTGACATGATATACTTTATAGTATGTACAAGGCATGGTTTATTTAGTTGTGGGAAAAATATATTCTGAGCTGTGAGAAGATTGGTGAATAAGGTAGTAGAAACTGAAATATTTTCTCCCAGCTTTCAAGAGTTAGGTATAAAGAATTCAAGGTATATATGTAGATACTTCCATCTGAAAACTGTTTACTATAAACAAGAGCCTGTTATACATCTTTGTAATCCTTGATATTTACTAATTAGTGCCCAAATTATCATGCACATGATAAAGAATAACAGGATTCATAATTGGTATTCTATTTAAATTCTGGATTTTTTTCTGGTCCTGGAGAATGAACCCAGGGCCTTGACCATGTTAGGAAAGTGCTGTACTGAGCCACACATCCAGCTCTTGGGCAGTTTTTTTGAAAATAGCAGTTAATGTGTATTTTCACATTGCCTAAATCTGTATGCTGATATCTTTGATCTGAGCACGTACATTGAGGACAGCAATGTATAATATAAAACCCATGACTGAATATATCTCATCTTGGTCTTCTAATATGTACCATTTCTAATGTCTTATCAATTATTATACCATCATTAAAATAAATTAAAACAAAAAAAGACAAGGAAAAAATTAAGATTTCTTGAAAGCAAGTATCAAAGTTCAGTTATTTTCCCAATCTTGCATAACTATATCTGTTAATCTGAGCAACAGATATGATGATAAAATAGATAATATAACAACCACAGTTAATTAGCTATTCCTGTTTTGAAAATCTGTAACATATGTATTATTGTATGCTACCCTGTTTCTGTCTTTTTTTCTATTCGTTATTGCTTCTGTTTTTATTCTTCAAAATAAAATAAAATAAAAAAGACTCAATCAAAAAATGGGCTACCATTTGTATTTCTTCTTTTGAGTTCTTATACTAGGGAAACTGTATGATATTTACACATGTGTGTCTGGTTTATTTCACATAAGCTACAACTCTTGTTGCATGGGTCCTTCTTTACCTTGGTCTTAACCATCCAGCAGAAAAGTATAAAAACAAAATATAAGAAGTAAAGCCATGCTGCTATGTTAAGCTGTAGGGGACTCAGGTGAACAATTTCTAATATTGCCAGTGAAATGAAAGACCCAATACTATTATGGGCTACTGGACTCTTTTAGAATATTTTGCTCAGTCTACACACCTATAATATTCAAATAACGGAACTTAACAAAAAAAGGTATACAGATGAATGTCCATTTTGTATCTGTGTATTCAAAGTGTTTAGGATAGATATATAGTTACATTCTCTTAATGAATAGAGTGATTTGTTCTAATGGTGTTTGTAAATAGGATCTAAAGTCTGCATCTTGTACAGCAATTAACCACTAGGAAGAAGGTATGCAATGTGTTAATTATTGAAATTGTCTTGCCAATTTGATTTGAAACTGTCTCATTGCTATTTGTTTATCAATAAAATTATGGGGAAAAAACCAAAACACAAAAAATGGGCTACCAAAATAAAGAAACTTTTCAGAAGAATAATGACCAACAATTATGTGAAATGATGTTTGACATTGCTACCTGTTAGAGAAATGCAAATTGAAACAACAGGAAGATAACATTTTACCCTAGAAAGAATGGCTATCATTAAAAAAGTAATAACAAATGTTAGTGACAACATAGTGGAGAAAGAACTCTTCTACATTTTTTTTTGTGGTACTGAGGATTGAACTTAGGCCCCTGCGCTTGCCAGGCAAGAAGTTATTCCACTCAGCCATCTCTACATTGTTGATTGAAATGTAAACTAGTATGAGTATGGAAAACAGGGTGGAGAATCCTCAGAAAACTAAAGATAGAAATTTCATTTGATTCAGCTCTCCTGCTTCTGGATATCTTCCCCCCACCCACAAAGTTAAAGTCATCATATTATAGGAATACATGCATATTCATGTATATAGCAGCACAATTTATAATAGTAAATCAAATGTTATACTTAAGAAATACTTCCTGCTTTTATTTGCTATATGTTTGTTGTTAGTGATAAAAACTGATTAAGCATGTGGGGAGAGGTGAAAGGTTATGAAGTTCCAGAAAATGGTATATGATTGGAGTGGCAGGGGCCCTGCTTTGAGAGAGAGAGCAATAAGGGTGATTGACCTAAAAGAAAAGTTGAAGGTGAGACTTGAGTTATGTGGGACTCATATTATAACTAGTTTTGCATGCTTTGACAAGGAAATAAAGCTTTATCAACTGAAGTTTGAATTTTTTTGGGACTATTTGTAACAAAATTACCTGGTGGTAATCAGGATGTCAATGTCAAAATGCTGGTTTTTAGTTTCATAAAGATAATTATGCACACATATAAGCAAATCATATAAATAGCAGGTGTGTCTTTCTAAGGAAGAAGGATTCAGAATAGGGAATTGGTTTATTTAAAAGTATTTTATTTTAAAGAGTTAAAGCAAAAACAACAGCAAAAAAATGCAAAAACAAAGACAGGAGCGGAGTAACACAACAATACATATGGTACAGATTTTCAAAGCAAGAAAAGCAAATTAACAACGTTTGTTGGAACTAGCCCAGGTCCGTGAGTGTGCGGAGAGCTTCCTGCTACCCTGCGCCAGTGAGACCAGTCCCAGCCCAGGCGCAGCGTGGGCCAGACACTCTCCCACCCCCTTGGGCCACCCCCCACCACTTCGCAGTACCTCCCACCCCCCGCCCGCTGAGTAGGAATTTCTGCCGAGTTCTGGGAGCCCACAGACCCAGTCCTAGCCCAGGTCTGGTGAGTGTGCAGAGAGCTTCCTGCTACGGTGCCCCTATGGGACCAGTCTCAGCCCAGGCACAGCGTGGGCCTGACCCTCTCCCACCCCCTTGGGCAGTCCCCCACCACTCCGCAGTACCTCCCACACCCCGCCCAACGAGTAGGAATTTTTGCTGCATCTGGGAACCCCCAGACACAGTCCTAGCCAAGGTCCAGTGAGTGTGTGGGAGAGCTTCTTCTTCCCCCAACTTCACCTTGCATCCTCCAGGCACAGCTCAGGCCTGGCATACACGCCTGGGGTGTAATCCTGCAGATGCAATCCCTGCAGAGAGTGTAGAGGATAGATCCAACCAGCTAGTCCAGGAACAGAACATCTCATCACAGGGACACAACAGGTTCACCCTCAAGGGCAGCAATGGGAAGGAGCTGAGCACAGTAGCCAGATCCAAGCCAGATGCAGCTAGAAAAGTCCAAACTTTATAGAGCTGCACCTGAACTTCAGTACGTGTGAAGGTTACAACTACAGCAAAGATCTATAACAAAGGTCAGAAGACAGTGCTACACAAAATGACGAGAAGGTACAAAATGCAACCTCAGAACCCAAGCCCACCTATAACAAGTGCAGAGGACACTGAAACAGAAAAAATTGGAAATCACACAGCTGAAAGCAATGAACCAATGGCTTCTGAAATAAAGAAACAGGTGCAGAAAGATGTAGAAGACCTTAGATTGGAAATGAAAAAGAAATCCCTGAATTAATAACATCTGCACTAAAGAATCAAATGCAGAAACATAAGGAAGAAACCCACTTCCCACCCAGAAGAAGTGTGGAGGATACTAACTCGGCTCAAATGCATGAATTACTAGCGTCGATAGTAAATAAGCAACAGCAGAAAGATAAAGAGGAAATCAGAGTGGAATTCTTTTCTGAAATAAAAAAAGAACTCTCAGAACTCATAGCAGATGAAGTAAAGAAGCAACTACAGAAACATAGGCAGGAAACCCAATCTGAAAAAA
>NW_004524617.1:11737030-11743250 GCF_000260255.1 Octodon degus | reverse complement strand
GGAACTTAGAAAAAATGGGTTATACCGATGAATGTCCATTTTGTATCTGTGTATTCAAAATGGTTAGGATAGATATATAGTTGCATTCTCTTAATGAATAGAATGATTTGTTCTAATGGTGTTTGTAAATAGGATCTCAAGTCAGCATCTTGTAGAGCAATTACCTTCTAAGAAGAATATATGCAGTGTATTGTTTATTGAAACTCTACTTCCAATTTGATTTGCAACTGTCTGATTGCTATCTGTTTATCAATAAAATTTTGAGAAAAAAAAGAAGGAAGTTATATTAAAATACAATTTAAGTTTTACATTTATCTACACAGTCATCTTTATCAGTGATCTTTATTCCATCATAGGTCTTCAATATACCATCTAATGTCCTTTCACTTCAGCTCAAAAGATTCCTATTGGCATTTATAAGAGAGTAAGTGTCTCAGTTACTTTTCTCTAATTGCTGGGACCAAACACCCAACACCCAAAATTAAGGAAGGAAAGATTTACATAGCTCACAGATTGTAGCGGTTTCTGTCCATACTCAGCTGGCTCCACGACAGAGTGACACATGGTAGAGGGCAGTGGTAGTCCATGGCAGGGGGAAAACAGCAAAACAGCGAGACCAAAAGGGGAGGAGCAGTGGCAGAGAGCGAGCCTTCCCCCGCCCCTGCGCCTTAAATTGCATTCAGGCTATCTGCCCCAGGGTAGCTGTAGCCCTCACACTCATAATCCCAGCATTGGATCACAAATTAATCACAAATTGTAGAAGCCTATTCCAGGACTACATGAAGCCTTGGGATAACATCCAGACAGAAACCATAAAGGTAGGTATCCTAATGTCAAGCTGGCCGGGGCAATAGCTCAGTGGATTAAGTGCTTGCCTGGCAAGTGCAAGGTCCTGAGTTCAAACCCTGATGCCACAAACAAACAAACCCGGTTCTGCAAAATAAATTAATAAATAAATTCCTAATGTCAAGCTACATTTCTTTTTTTTTCTGGTACCAGAAATTGGACTGAGGACCTTGTGCTTGTCAAGCAGGCACTTAGGCTGCTGAACTATATCCCCAGCCATGTCAAGCTGCTTTAGCTTGAAGGATAGTTTTTTGGGGGTATAGTATTTTTGGGTAATAGTTTTTTCTTCCAGCACAGTAAAGATATCATCATCCACTGCATTCTAAACCTATAGCTTGTGATGAGAAAGTAGCTGTGAATCTTATTAAGGAGGATTTGTACATGAGAAGACAGTTATCTCTTGTGAATTTCAAGCTTTTCTTTGTCTATCTTTTAACATTTTGATGACACTGTGTCTCTTTATAAATCTGTTTTTTCTCCTGCTCTAAGTTTTTTTCAACATATTGTATGTATAGATTCATGTATTTCATTAAATTGTGGAAGTCATATAACAATCATCACTAATTAGCTATTCCTGTTTTGAAAATCTGTAACATACATATGATTATATGTTATCCTGTTTGTGTGGGTTTTTTTCTATTTGTTTTTCCTTCTGTTTTTACTCTTCAAAATAAAATAAAATTTAAAAAACAATGTTTGCTATATTATGTATTTTTATCATCAGAACTGTTGCTCAGATTAACAGATATAGATATGCAAGATTGGACAAATAATTGAACATTAATAATACTTGTTTTAAACCTTACTATTTCTTATCTTTTTTACATTTTCACTTTTTAAGTTTATTTCATTTTTTAACATTTTTGGGGAGAACTGGGGATTGAACTCAAGACCATGTGCTTACCAGGAAGGCACTTAAGCCACTGAGCTATCTCCCTGGCCCTTTAATTTGTTTTAAAGAGAGTATAGTCATAATTGATAAGCCATTAGAAATGGTACACAGGAGACTGGGTGTGGTGGCGTGCACCTGTAATCCCAGCACTTAGGAGGCTGTAAGCAGGAGGAGCACTACATATCTGATCTATGTAGTGAGACCCTGTAGACTCTGTCCTAAACACAAAAAAGAAAAAAAAAAGAAATGGTATACATTTAGAAGAACAAGAAGAGAGGTATTCCACTATGGTTTTTGTATTTCACATTGCTGTCTTCAATGTAGGCTGCGTTAGTCTTCAATTCTGTGTACATATTATAAGTGGAATCACTGGTGGAAATTTACAAACGCTAATACTTGGTTCTTTTCTGGAGCATTTTGACCTTAATTGGTCTGTAATATCACCTATAAAATGGAATTTAAAAATTTTTAATGCTGAGACCTAGTCCTAGTCCAGGTACAGTGAGTGTGTGGGAGAGCTTCCTGCTAAACTGAACCGGTGGGACCAGTCCCAGCCCAGGCGTAGCATGGGCAGGACCCTCTCCCACCCCTTTGGGCTGCCCCCCACCACTCCGCAGCACCTCCCCCACCCTGCCCGACGAGTAAATTTCTGCCGCGCTGGTAAGCCCCAGACCCAGTCCTAGCCCAGGTCCGGTGAATGTGTGGGAGAGCTTCTTTTCCCCCTACTTCACCTTGCCCCCTCCAGCCACAGCTCAGGCCTGGCATAAACGCCTGGGGTGTAACCCAGCAGCAGCAATCCCTGCAGAGAATGTAGAGGATAGATCCACCCAGCTAGTCCAGGAACAGAACATCTTGCCACAGGGGCACAACAGGTTCACCCTCAAGGGCAGCAGAGGGAAGGAGCTGAGCACAGCAGCCAGACCCAAGCCAGGCACAGCTGGATAAGAACAAATATTGTAGAGCTGCACCTGAACTTCAGTATGTGCGAAGGTTATAACTACAGCAAAGATTTACAACAAAGGTCAGAAGACAGTGCTACACAAAATGAAGAGCAGGAACAAAATGCAACCTTAGAATCCAAGCCCACCCGTAACAAGTTCAGAGGACACTAACACAGAAAAAATTGGAAATTACACAGCTGAAAGCAATGAGTCAACAGCTTCTGAAAAAATGAAAGAGCTGCAGAAAGATATAGAGGGCCTCAGATTGGAAATAAAAAAAGAAATCCCTGAATTAATAACATCTGCACTAAAGAATCAAATGCAGAAACATATGGAGGAAACCAAGTGCCGACCCAGAACAAGTGCGGAGGACACTAGCTCGGCTCAAATGCATGAATTACTAGCGTCGATAGTAAATAAGCAACAGCAGAAAGATATAGAGGAAATCAGAGTGCAATTCTTTCCTGAAATAAAAAAAGTACTCTCAGAACTCATAGCACCTGAAGTAAAGAAGCAACTACAGAAACATAGGGAGGAAACCCAATCTGAAAAAAACACTGCAGTAAAAGAATTTATAACTGCTCCTAAAGAGGATATTGATAAAAAATCGAGGAGATTAGAAAAAAGACGAATTCCTTCAATGAGCAAAACAGGAAAGAAATAGATTGCATGAAGCAGAGTCAAAGAGATATAAAGGAAATTAAACTCTCAATCACAAGCTTGCAAAACCATTTAAGTGAATGTGAAGAGAGAGTTTCAGATCTAGAAGATGCTGGTGTAGCTAGTGAAAAGGTAAGAAAGGATCTCTTAAAAACAACAAGGATGTAGGAAAGAATAATCCATCACCTGCAAGATGATGCAAAGTTGAATAATGTAAGACTAATAGGCATCAATGAGAAAGAAGGTGTCAACACAAATGACACTAAAAAATATGGGCAGAAGCAATAGCAGAAACCTTCCCAAATATAAAGAAACAATCTAACATTCAGGTAACTGAAGCATACAGAACACCAAGGAAACTCAACCCAATGAAAAACACACTGAGACATATAATAGTCAAAATCCCAGAAATTACGAACAAGAATAATCTACTGAAAGCCGCTAGAGAAAAGAAGCAGATAATATTACAAGGAAAACCCATCAGAATGATGGTCGACTTCTCTTCACAAACCATGCAGGCAAGAAGAGCATGGAGCAGAGTACTTCAGGTCCTCTATGAAAACAAATTCCACACCAGAATACTATACCCTGCAAAACTCTCTTTCAAGTTTGATGGAGAAGTGAAATAATTCCATGACAAAGAACAACTAAAGAATTTCGCGATGACAAAGCCAACCTTACACAGGCTAGTGAAAGATGTTCCAGAGAGGGACCAAAAATCAGTACTTGACGAATGAGATCGGAAGCAACCAACTAATAGGGTAACAATTAAACACAGGAGAACGGAGTAAATGGTAACAGGCAAATAACATGGCAACCGTAAGTCAATACATCTCAATTCTAACCATCAATGTAAATGGATTCAATTCACCAATTAAGAGAAATAGACTGGCACAGTGGATTAGGAAACAAAATCCAACAATATGTTGTATACAAGAAACACATTTAACTCATGAAGGTATTCATAGGCTGAAAGTCAAAGGGTGGAGCAAATACTACATGCTCCAGCACCTCAGAAAAAAGCAGGAGTAACAATCCTATCCTCAGACAGTCTAAACTTCAAACCAACAATGATCAAGCAAAATAAAGAAGGTCACTATATACTGGTTAGGGGAAACATTTAAGAGGAAGAGGTAACACTCATAAATATGTATGCACCAAACATGGGAGCACCCAACTATATAAAGCAAATCTTAATGGACATGAAAAATCTAGTATGCAATATCACAATTTTAACAGGAGACCTTAACACACCCTTATCTCCAAAAGATAGGTCAACCAGACAAAAACTTAGCAAAGAAATAACAGAACGGAACCAGAGTTTGAAACAAATGGACTTGGTGGACATATACAGAGTGTTCCACCCAAACACAGCTGAATACATGTTTTTCTCAGCTGCACATGGGTCATTTTCTGAAATAGACCACATACTGATCCATAGTCATGCTTAAGTATATGGAAGAAATCAGAAATTATCCCATGCACATTATCTGACCACAGTGCAATGAAACTGGAAATAAATGACAAAAGAAACCAGAAAAAAACCTTAAATACATGGAAATTAAATGACACCCTTCTCAATCACTAATGGCTCACAGATGAAATGAAAGAAGAAATTCAACAATATGTACAATTCAATGAAAATTCAAGCACAAGTTATCGTAAATTATGGGATATGATGAAAGCAGTTCTCAGAGGGAAATTCATAGCTGTCAACTCACACATTAGGAAAACAGAATGAAGACAAAAAATACCCTAATGCTGCACTTTCGATAACTAGAAAAGGAAGAGGAAACCACACCTAAAGCCCAAACATGGGAGGAAATCATAAAGATTAGAGCAGAAATTAATTTAATTGAGACAAAGATAACGGTTCAAAGAATTTAAAAAGCAAAAAGTTGGTTCTCTGAAAGATTAAAGAAAATTGATAAGCCCCTATCTGAAATCATCGAACAGAGGAATGAAAAAATTCAAACACAAGCAATAAGGAATGAAAAGGGTGTAATTACCACAGACTCAGTGGAAATCCAGAAGATTATCAATAGCTACTTTGAGAATCTTTACTTTCACAGAATAGAAGACATAGAGGAACTGAACAGAATCCTAGAAATGTACAAATTACCACAACTGAATCAACAAGGTTTAACCACTATGAATAGCCCAATAACAGCAAATGAAAGATGAGATGTAATTAAAAACCTACCGGCAAAGAAATGTCCAGGTCCAGATGGATTCACAGCTGAATTCTAAAAGACATTTATAGAAGATGTAGTTCCTATGCTTTTCAAACTCTTCCATGAAATGGAAAAGGAGGCCATCCTCCCAAGTCATTGCTGGAGGCAAGTATTATACTGATATCAAAACCAGGGAAAGATGCAACTAAGAGAGAGAACTACAGGCCGAACTCACTCACAAACATAGATGCCAAAATCCTCAATAAAATACTAGCAAATAGAATGCAGCAAATCATCAACAGATCATACACCATGACCAGATAGGATTCATCCCAGGGATGCAAGGATGGTTCAATATTTGAAAATCTATAAATGTAGTACACTATATCAATAGAGGGAATACTAAAATTCACTTGGTCATCTCCATTGATGTAGAAAAGTCCTTTGACAAAGTCCAACACTCATTCATGTTCAAAGTCCTACAGAAAATTGAAATAGATGGCCTCTACTTCAATCTGGTAAAAGTCATTTATGAAAAAACAACAGCTAGCATAATTCTAAATGGGGAAATCCTGATATCTTTTACTGTTAGATTTGGTACAAGAGAAGGATTTCCTCTATCACCACTCCTATTCAATATAGTTCTGGAATCATTAGCTACAGCCATTAGACAAGAGAAAGAAATAAAAGGAATAAGAATAGGCAAA
>NW_004524617.1:11714895-11733245 GCF_000260255.1 Octodon degus | reverse complement strand
GTTTGTGAATAGGATCACAAGTCCGCATCTTGTACAGCAATTAACCACTAAGAAGAATATATGCAGTGTATTATTTGTTGAAACTGTCCTTCCGATTTGATTTGAATCTGTCTTTTTGCTATCTCTTTGTCAATAAAACTTTGAAAAAAAAAAAACAAAATAGACCTGAGGATCAATGGAATAGATTACAAGATGCTGAGGCCACTACGAACACATTCAGCCATCTTATCTTTAACAAAGTGGCCAAACATACTCACTGGAAGAAAGATAGCCTCTTTAACAAATGGTGCTGGAAAAGCTGGCTCTGTACATGGTGAAAATTCAAACTTGACCCAGGTCTATCACCATGCACTAAACTAAAGTCAAAATGGATTAAAGATCTAAACATTAAAGCGGAGACACTTAATCTCCTGGAGTAGAATGTGGGAGGAACTCTGCAATACATAGGGTTGGGCAAAAAGTGCATGAACAGAAATCAAATCACAGGGGAAAAAGTTGATAGAATTAAATGGGACCTGCTCTTACTGAGAAGTTTTTTCACATCAAAAGAAGTTACCAACAAAGTGAAAAGGCCATCCACAAATTTGGAAAAAATCATGACAAATAAGTACTCAGACAAAGGTCTGCTCTCTAGAATCTATAAAGAACCACAAAAAAAAAAAAAAAACCACTATGACCACAAAATTTGAAGACTTAATCCAGAAATGGGCATACGAGATGAACACATGCTTCTCAGAGGAAGAAATTAAAGAAGCAAATAAATATATGAAAAAATGCTCCACATCACTAGCCGTCTGCAAAATGCAAATTAAAACAACATTGAGATATCATGTCACCACAGAAAGAATGGCTATCAAAACGAAATCACCCAACAACAAATGTTGGAGAGGCTGTGGGGAAAAAGAAACCCTTCTGCACTGCTGCTGGGAATGTGGACTGTTGCAACCTTTATGGAAATCAGTATGGAGACTCCTTAGAAAAGTAGGACTGGAAATCCCATTTAAATTGTCGATTCCTCTACTGGGAATTTTTCCAGAGGATCTGAAAATATCACATCATTGTGATATATGTGTGCCTTTATTTATAGCAGCACAATTTGTGATAGCTAAGTCTTGGAAACAACCAAGATGCCCATCACCTGAGGAATGGTTGAAAGAGATGTGGTAGTTTTACACAATGGAGTATTATTCAGCTATTAAGAATGATGAACTCGAAGCCATTATACTGAAATGGATGCCACTTGAACATACACGTATAAGTGAAATAAAGCAGATACACATTTGTAAATATCGTATAGTTTCCCTAGTAAAATAACTCAAAAGAAGAAATACAAATAGAAATGTATAATACAAGTAAAAGGCATGCACAATCTGAAGGACTAACTAGTCAAGAGAGGGAAAGGAGAAGAGCTAGGAAACATGAATAAGTCAAACCATACAGTTATATGTAGACGATGTGCAAGGCAATGATCCTGAGTATCTCCAGAAGATTTTTTAATCCAGCAATTATTTTGAAAGATTCTCACCCTGACTAACTATATATACTGATACCTGTGAACTAAGCTACTGCACTGCAGATTGTAATTTGTAGTAGTATTTTCATGCTTGGAGAGCCTGCAATTCTGGTCTTCTGAATATGGGCTACTTGTCATGACATGCCAGTTGCTGCTATGATGTCTCTGAGGTAGCTGGTTGTTGAAAAAGAAGTGGGTGTTGAATGAAAGCAAGAAAAAAGGGATATTGTGGGACTGTCCTGTTTCAAGGTTGTAGATGGTGAGATTTTTGGACTTATGTGTAAACATAAGAAGTATATAATTATTTATGCCTATTTTTAAAATATATTCTAATTTTTAAATGTTTTTTATTTTATTCTTTAGGAACTTAAAGTTCAACATATCAATACTTGATGAAAAATACATGTTCCATATTATGCCAAGGATGTTTGACCTGCAGACATAGTGAGGTTAAGCTTAACAGCTTAAGTTGTATGGTAATAACAATAAGCTTGTTTTCTGGATGGTTCACAACCTAGTTTGCAGGTCAAAAGTAGAGAAAATGGAGGGCTTCAAGGAAAGCCAACATTTTGGCCCTAGCCTTCTAAGGTCATTTAAGACTCAGGACATATGGGAACCTGTACTGTAACGTCATGTAGCTCAGTAGGGTCCCAAATTTTCTGATCAAGGACATTATGGGGCTGAAGAGGAAAGTGATTGATGATACAGAGTGTGCCTAATAAGAGTCACTTGCAGAAAAAACATTCAGGTTTCACAGAGAGCACACTGGCCAAGCAATGGCCGTTACTCATCCACATGGCTGACACTGACAAAGGTTCTACAATCTGAGGTACAGGATCTCAGGATAAATCCTGAAGGGATTTCACCGACTCTATGAGACCCAAAATCTATAACTCTTGTTGCATACATCCTACTTTACCTAGGTCTTAACTATGCTGCTGAAAAGTATAAAAATGAAATATAAGAAATAAAGCCATGCTGTTATGTTGAGCTATAGGGGACTCAGGTCAACAATTTCTGACATTGCCAGTGAAGCGGAAAACTCAATACTAATACTCAGTAGTAGTATTATGGGCTACTGGACTCTTTTAGAATATTTTGCTGAGTTTACACACCTATAATATTCAAATAACAGAACTTAACAAAAACAGGTCATACAGATGAATGTCCATTTTGTATCTGTGTATTCAAAGCGGTTAGGATAGATATATAGTTACATTCTCTTAATGAATAGAGTGATATTTTCTATTGGTGTTTGTAAATAGGATATCATTTCCTCATCTTGTACAGCAATTAACCACTAGGAAGAATGTATGCAATGTGTGAATTTTTGAAACTGTCCTATCAATTTGATTTGAAAGTGTCTCATTGCTATTTGTTTATTGATAGTATTATGGGGAAAAACAATAAAAAATAATTAAGGCAAAAAAACCCTGCAAAGAAACAAACAAAAAAGTCACTTACACTTTTGATTTGGTTTGTGTCTAATGTGTAGATCAATTTGGGAAGAACTGAAATCTGAACAGCATTGAGTTTTTCCATGAATGTGGACTATTTATTTAATTATCTTTGATTTCTTTCACTTGAGTTTTGTAGTTTTTCTTATGTAGATTATGAATTTATTTTGTTTTATTTATGCTGAAGCATTTACTTTTTTAGGTGTTAATAGAAATGGTGCTTTGTTTTTCATTTCAGATTCCAAGTGTTCATTGCAATGCATAGGGAATCAATTAAATTTTGTATATTATCCTTGTATCCTGGTGCCTTACTATAATTACTGAGCTTTCCAGGAGATTTTGTTGTTGACATTTTGTCAGTTTCTACATAGACAATTTTTTAATCTGAGAACAAAGACATGTTTATTTCCTTTTTCCCAATATGTACACATTTAATTGATTATCTGTGACATGTAGTATGATGTTGAGTAGGAATGAAGTGAGAGTATGTTCATACTGGAGCCGAATTTCTTAGGCATTTCTTTTGTCAGCTGTCAAAACATTAAGCCTTGTCAGTAGAGAGTACTGTAGGTATACTGCAAGGTTGTCTTGGAATGTTTCTTGCTCTCATGATCCTGCTGCTGGTGGTGTAGGAAGAGGGACTCAGTGGTACTCACAGTCCCCAGGATTTCTCTAGCACCCTGGTTGGTAAGGTGTTAGTCATTATCCTGCACCAGCGTGCCAACTAGCTCCGTCAATGACACCCTATTCTTCTTCTCTCCTACTCAGTGGGCTCTAGTCAAACGTTTGTCAATGGGATCAAACCCTCCATCTTGCATAATGTCCCTCAGGTCTGGAGGGAATATCTGCCCCATACATTTGTTATGGCTATGTTCCTTACACTTTCTTTTTGCCCTTTTCCTAGTCAACTTTCACTGCTTACACAGTTTTGGAATATTATATTTTCTCTGATTGAACTTGGTGGTTTGTTTTCTGATTATGACCTTGTTTATTTATTTATTTATTTTTAAAAATCTGCCTAATTTAAACTTGAGTTACCCAGCTGAACAGCTATGACTGAGTTTGAGGGGAAGAATAAAGTATAAGAAAGAGAGGTTGAGTCATGCTGGCAAACACAGTGGTTTCTAGCTCTATTAGGGTATTAGCTGTCTTGACTGGCTAGGATAAGTAACCTGTGGGCAAGACTAGCTAGCATGTAGAGTGAATGGGACATTGCATTATTAAAGTCCCTTCCCTATTCTAGTGATGAGGCCAGGATAGGAAGCTCATTGCACTACTTGAGATAGGTTTGGCTATATGTACTCAAGTAGCAAAAGCCTTCATGATTACTTTTGTAAGGAAAATGGAACAGATCAGTCAGTCTAGGTGGGGCTGGGGCCTCTGAGTAAATCCAGAGAAACATGCAGAGAAGCTATGAAATTCATCTCTTCTGGCCTTTAAGCCTGGGTTGCCTTGTTGATAGCAACAAAAATAGAAGCTCCACAGCCCTGAAAGCTTTTATCCTTTTGCTGATCAACACTGCAGCTGTCTATATCACTGAAACATAACCAAATACAATGTGTTAAGAAATGGTTTATTTAAACTGTACATATTGATTTTTAATATGAATACTTTACATTATGTATTTGTTTTCCTTGGTGTGTGCACTCTCCTGTCCCTGGCAATGTAGATGAACAAAGTATTGTGTTACACTGCCTCGCTCCTGCTGGCAGTGGCACAGGTGCAGAACTGTGGGTATGATGAATCAGACGCCAATTGCATCACTGCCGCCTGTGCTCGTCTTGGATTGCCATCAGCAGAGGAAATGGAATTCATTAGTTTTCTTTCAGGGCACATACAAACAAATGGGTTTCAAAGAATGTATAATGGCAACAAGTAGGAATGGGCAAGCCCAGCCTTTTTGTTTCCCTGAGCAGCTCTGGCAACAGATGAACTGATGAGCATTTGGAAGCACTATCTTCATCAGTAGATATTTGAGAAGACAGTGTCGCTGGGGTAGAATGCACTGTGGATCACTGATCATATTTTTAATTCTCTCAAAGGGCTATTGAGAAAATAATATAGGTTTGTTAAAGAATCCAGAGTACTATAAATGCTCACAGGAAATATTACCCCATACTCAAATAATCATTTTAAAGGTGTCAGATAAAAATAAAATGTGTAAAAATTACTTTCCTCATATATGTGATGAGTTATTCAGTATGATGAGCTCAGTGCCTCTGTTTTGCTATTTTTCTTTTGGCATTGGTTGTGCTAATGCCATTTGACAAGTGTGGGACTCTGCTGCAATGATAGAACAGTACATTTGGAGAAGAATACAGAGTGTTTAACAATGAATTTCCCCAGGGTTCTTGAGATAGATGCAGACTAGAAACAAACTTGAGTTATGCTGTAGCTTTATATCTCTAAAACTAGACTGGCTTTGATGGAATTCTGTGATGGAATCAGAAATTCATGTTTTTGACAAGCATTCAAATTGTTAACTTGATGCTGTCCATTTGGACAACATCACTCTTGTGTGTATATATTCAACAATGAAATTTATTTTTAATGCACTTAAATGTTTTGCTTGCTCAGAATGACATGACTCACGGACATATATATGAACACATATGTGCATATGTGTATACATATAATTGGAAATAAATGCTTCAGGATTTGGAAGGAAACACAAAAAATAAAAATTCAAACTCCTAAACTCCCTGTATTGAATTAAGCAATGGAAACACAAACACCTGGATTTTTGTTACCAATTATGCTTCTTGGATTGGTAGACTGGTATGAAATTTATATATTAACATCATAAATAATTTTCCTGCTCATTCTTAATTTATACTTCTTTGTCTTGTGCCTTCACAACATAAAATTTATTCCTTTTAATTACAAAATAATTCATACTCAATGCCAAAAATCTCAAAGAAAAAAAAGACAAAATTCTATAATTTTACCATCCAGGGATAACCTTTTGTATATTTTCTAAAGATGCAGTGATAAGTGATTCTCAGGGCTTGTAATTATAGCATATCATAGCCACTTAGTGAAAAAGTAATTGTAAGTTTAAAAAGGAACGTTAAATGTAACATATAGAAACCAGAAATTCACTTCTGTGACATACATTTTCATATATCTTAAGAAATATGACTATGTTCTATGCCCTTAGAATTATTTTTTGAAAACCCATATTTTTAGAATTTGTAAATACTGTCCTTTCTTCTAAAGTCATCATATCTTAGATATATAATTTTCTTTTGAGAGTAGAATATTTTATTGGGAAAGAAAGCTTCTGTCTCAGAGAGGACAGAAGAGGAACCTGAGCGGGTTGCCCAGGAAGCTGTCTCTTTCAGTTTATTTTTATAGATCAAAATCATGCGGGGTTAAGGTAGAGAGGAAGGGGTCTCGCTTAGGTGGATGTGGGCTGGGATGAAACTATGGTCAACCAATGGGATTGCCAGCACCATTGCTCAGGTAAAGTTGATTATGCTCAGGGCCAAATGGGGAAGCGAGTCACAGAGTAAGTGGGCATGAATATGGGACAGGGTCTCTTCCTGTTGGGGACTGGGCTGGTGACTCACTTGGGTCTTTTCAGGTGGTCGATATCTATTTAGAATATCAATCCCAGGTGCTACTCTTTTAGCATTTGTTTGACCTTTAGATCTTTTAGGTCTGGCTCACAGCAGGAGCATCTGTCCCTCCCACAGTTGCAAGATAACTTGTCTTTTGTGCTGTCTCCTTCAAGGGCCTTGCCCTGTCTGACTGCCTATTAATATTTCTATCTAATTTGACTACCTATAAAATTCCCCCCTCTGAAGAAGTAACCTGAACTGCCATTAGGGAAATATGGGCGATGACCACTCTGGCTTCTTCACCCTGAAATAGGTCGTAGTTGTTGACCGGCAGTCAGTATATTCTTCAGAGGTCCTATCTAAAGGCCCTCGATAGAGAACAGTTTTTCCTCTTGGGTAGAAGTATAGATCTGAGTCTGGAGGAGACAAAGCCAAGGAAACAATTAAGTATGCATGGGCCAAGTAATAATATCAACAGAATGACTATGAATGTAGCCAACAAAGGTTTTCACCAAGAAGAGCCAATAATGGCTTCCCATAAGGATGATAAGGACAAGGTCCCAGGGACTTCAGAGTCTGACATATCATTGATTTGCTGTCTAATATCTAGAACAGCTACTGAAATGTTTGCAGAAGGATCAGGAATATACACACAACATTCAGCTTTTATAATTACAAAAGTACCCCCCTGTGCTGCTGTTACAATGTTTAATGCCATCCAATTTTGGAGGACAGCCTGTCTCATTAATTTTACTTCCTCATTTAAAAGAGAGAGGCCAGCTGTAGTGTCATTTAAGGCTCTTTGGGCATAGGTAGTTAAGGCCTCAATGTGTTGCATGACATCTTCTAGTCCTAGAGAAGGGATAAAGATAGAGGCCAAATGATCATACCAGTGAAACACACTACCTTAGATATATAATGTTTTTAAGGAGCGTTTACGCTTCATTAAATATTTATTTTAACTTTTGTTATTTTTTCTTTTGCTATATACTGTACAGATATTGTAGGTGTTAAGCATTTGTTGTGGGTGTAACATGTAAGAAGCCTGATAGGAACCCTGACTCCAGGGAACTTATTTCCTGGGGTAGGGCCAAGAAGTAGTAAAGTAAACAAATTAACTGAATATGTTGCTATTCTTTAGGTTGGGTAACAAAGGAAAGCCATGCTGAGGAGGTGATATTGGAGTCTCAACCAAAAGACTAGAATGATCCCAGCCTTGGAAAAAAGAGGTTGAGTGTTTTAGCACTAGAATATATTGCTAAGTTGTCTTGGTTTGTTTTAGTTTTGAACAGCTAATTATCCTTGGAAGTTGATATTTGCCTAGAGAAAATCTTTTTTTCAGATACTATTTTACATGCTAATTTTATTAGGATGTTTGGGAATTGATCATACTGGCTCTATTTTCCATCGTATTCAGTGAGCCCTTTCAATGGTGCACTTGGGTCTTTTCATTTGGAGGATTTATTCTTAAGAACATTAATTCTTTCTCTTTTTCTGTTCCATATTAAGAATTCCAATTATACATATGGTGTGTTTTTTTTTGGGGGGGGGCTGCTGTGTTCCATTGCAACCACGTTTTTCCTGACCATTGTGATTTCTTTCTTTGTCATATTTTCATTTTCTTGATTGCTTCCTTTCTTCAGCGCCACTTACTAGATTCATATTTGAGCTTCTTTCCTTAGTACACTGTCATATGATTTTATCTGGTATTTCAGCTCTTTCAGGACTTCACTAAAGTATCTTTTAATTTCTTTCCTTTTTGGATTCATTTCTGTTCTTGATTTTAAAAGTCTGCAATTCAAAGAGTTTTCACAAAGCCTAAGATACTTGTTTAAGAATATTTAATTTTCAGTGTTGTGCTACTGTTGTTCTATTGCAAGCTTGTGCTTTTAGAGCATTCTCAGTTGAAATAATTTGTTTTGCATATGACTTGCTTCTTAGTAGATTTATACAGATGAAAACTATACACATACTGTTCACTATCACATTTGGACAATTTAGAGAATCTATGAGAATCTTACTGTAGAAGTACCCTCATTTTTTAGTATAAGAAAACGCGTTTTGGGCCTGTGAAATAGCTCAGTGGATTAAAGCACTTGCAAGCAGGTGCAGGGCCTGGGAGTTCAATCCCTGGGCATGCAGTGCTGACCCTGCCCCTAGGGCACACTGAGACATTGATTGAGACTGGGCATGGTGGCGCAGTCCTGTAACCCTAGCACTTAGGAGGCTGTAAACAGGAGAATTGATATGAGTCTGATCTAGTAGTGAGATTCTGAACACCCCATTGACCCTTCTCCCATCCCCCCAAAAGAAAGAAAATGTATTTTATTTAATAGGTGACATTAGGGGAGGCATTAAGGAAGAATTTGGCAAAGGTGTGATATTTTCAGTTAATGCCCTATTTTTGTCCTCTAGCAGTCTAAATTTCTTATTTGTCTTTCTGTTCACTATTTTGTCTTAAAAATATACCTGTTTTATTTCTACCCTTTTTCCTAATAGCATTATTTTTCTGAGATCGTCACCTCCTGTCCCATGAATGTTTAACTACTTCACCCATAAGCACTTTGTAATGAATGTGGGGCCTCACATTCTTCCCTACACTCTGTCGCCCCTAAACAGGTTGCCTTTTATCTTTTTGAGAATGATTTTTGGTCAGTGTTGTCTTATGTTGTCCTCTTTTTTCCTCTGCACAGTTTTCTTCTTAAGAAGCTTTTTTGGGGACTGTAGAAAATGGCTTGGGTGGAAGTTAGCCTTGTTATTGTTTGTAAATAGGTAGTTTAAGGTGCAAAGTATTTCTTGGTTTTTTAAAGTATGACAAGAGCATGGGACTTTAGTTGTTTCCTATTTTCTTCTTATTGAGCTGCAAAGATTTCTGGAGCGCACATAACCAAATTCTAATTTAGATGATTAACATTACTTCACTGTATTGCCATTTTTGTAAAGCAGCAACTTTCGCTCATGGCAAAAATATTATTGCTCTCACAGAAAATCTCCTTTTAAATTCTAAACTCCTTTGCTCTGGTCTGAATAGGACCCAATAGGAAAACAGAGAAGAAAATAAGGATTTAAAACCAATACACAAGCTATTATAGTTTTCCAGAAGTGCATTAATTTGTCAAAAAAAGAATAATAATAGCAAGTTTTGCTTGTAATGGGATTAGCATTTTCTAGCAGCCTTTTAATAGGTATAATTTTTAATATACTTTCAAAGAGCTTTCACATCAATTCAATTATTAACATGATTTAGGCATTAGTTCTTGTAGGCTTTCTGGCTATCTTGGAGTACAAAGATAGAGCATGCAGTTCTGACAATATCACTCTATGTCTAGAGGTTTGTTTGTAACCACTATAACTACTGGCTAGAAATGATTTACCTTGCTTTATTTACCACTACATCTTTAATATCTATTTTTAAATAGAAGATGTAGTTTAGTTCCGTCATTTAAAAATTATAGGTGTGTCAACTCAGCGAAATATTCTAAAAGAGTCCAGTAGTCCATAATAATATTGGGTCTTCCACTTGGCTGGCAGTGTCAGAAATTGTTGACAAGAGTCCCCTATAGCTCAACATAACAGCATGGCTTTATTTCTTATACTTAATTTTTATACTTTTCTGTTGGATGATTAAGACCAAGATAAACAAGACCTATGCAATAAGAGTTGTAGATTTTGGATTTGATAAAATCAGTTAAATTCCCTCAGGATTTATCCGAGATCCTGTACCTCAGATGGTAGAACCTTTGTCAGTGTCAGCTATGTGGATGAGTCACGGCCATTGCTTGGCCAATGTGCTCTCTGTGAAAGCCTGAGAGAATGTTTTCTCTCCATGTGACTCTCCTTAGGCACACTGTACATCATCGATCACTTTCCTTTTTGGCCCCATAATCTCCTTGATCAGAAAATTTGGGACAGTGCTGAGTTATATGACATTACAGTACAAGTTCTCATATGTCCTGAGTCTTAAGTGACTTTGGAAGGCTAGGACCAAAATGTTGGCTTTCCTTTCAGCCCTCCTTTTTCTCTAATTTTGGTCTGCAAACTTAGGTTGTTAACCATCCAGAAGAGAAGCTTATTGTTATTACCATACAACATAGGCTGTTAAGCTTAACCTCACTATTTGTCTGCATATCAAACATCTTAAGCATAACATGGAACAGGTATTTTTCATCAAATAATGATATGTTGAACTTTAAGTCTCTACAGAATATGATGAAAAACATTTAAAAAATTAAAATATATTTTTAAAACAGGCATAAAGAATTATATAATTCTTATGTTTACACATATGTCCAGAGTTCTAACCATATACAACCTTGTAGCAGGACAGTTGTGCAACATTCCTTTTCCTGTCTCTTGCCTTCATCCATCCCCTTTTTCGAACAATCATCTACCCGAGAGACATCATAGCAGCAACTCTCATGTCACGACAAGCAGCCCATATTCAGAAGACCAGAATGACAGGCACTGTTATATCTGTGTATTCAAAGTAGTTAGGATAGTTATATAGTTACATTCTCGTAATGAATAGAGGGATTTGTTGTAATAGTGTTTTTAAATAGGATATCATGTCTGCATCTTGTACAGCAAATAACCACTAGGAAGAGAGTATGCAATGTGCTAATTATTGGAACTGTCCTACAAATTTGATTTGAAAGTGTCTCATTGCTATTTGTTTCTCAATGAAATTATGGAAAAAAATAAAATAAAATGGGAACTACTATGCCTCAAAAAAAAAAAAAAGATGTATTTGCTTGAACTACACAATGTTTGTGGAAGAGTGACCTCACATGACCATGGGGCTTTGTGGGAGCCTAGGATATGGCTCAGTGGAGTAAGTGCTTCCCTGGCAAGCATGAGGGCCCAAGTTCAATCCCCGGTTCTCCCCCTTTTCCCCCAAAAAAGGCTGGGGAGATATCTCAGTAGAATAAACGACTTGCCTGGCAAGCACAAGGAACTGAGTTCAATCCCTGGTTCTGCCAAAATGAAATAAAAAAACCATTAGGCTTTGTGAGTATGAGCATAATGGTTTGGATGTCATTGTCCAACGAAACTGTGTTTCATTATCTTTAATAACAGTATTTCAAAAATTAATCTGATTTACTTTGTTTTTATTTTTTATATTTATTTTATTAATTTTACTGAGAAACAAATAGTGAGGCAGTTTCAAGACTGATTACTAGGACAGTTTCAATAATTAATACATTGCATATCATTGTCTCCATAGTAGTTATATATAGTACAAGAAGCGCAAGTTCATGAGTTCTACCCTTGGTACTGCAAAAAGAACAATAACAACAACAAAAAAAAATTACCTCTGATTTTTTTATTGGAATATCATTAGCCTGGTTGAATAACTCCTAAAGGATTATTGAGATAAAATTATCATCTTGTGTGATAAAATTATAACTAGTTTTATGCTTCTTAACCAATTTAAAGAAGTTTAGTTGTATTAAAATATTCACATTGTTGTGAAGGATATTTCTAGACCTTTTTAGTCATTCAAATCTGAAACCCTATACCCATTTGTCAGAGTAGAAGAGGGAATTTTTGGGTTTTTTTGTGCATAATAAAGGGTCACAGACTATAAGCCCATAATAAAAGACAAATGAACAACAGAAAACCATAAGAAATTTATTTGATCATAGTTTTACAAGATATGAGAGTCTTTAGATTAAAGATCCAAAGACACAATGAACTATACATTTTTTATGCAAAGTCTGTGAAATCCTATCTTTCTTGGTCTCTCTGTGCAGCATTCCTGCCTTCTGAGTATGGTCTTGTGACATTTCTGGAATGGGGGTCTCAACTCCTATGATAAAACAGCAAATGTTTGAGATTATTTTTACGTAAAAACTTAAACAGCACAGCAAGGACAACTCAGGATAGTTTTTCAGGTCTTGCAGCTTAATTTGGCAGAAAGTGTTCTGATTTTTGTGACCTGCCTTGAGGGAGAGGAATTCTAGCTTTCATGGCTCACTTTACAGAAGAATGAGGGAGGGGTATGAGGCAGCTAGCAGAAGAAAATCAGAGAGAAACTTTACATTAGAGCTTGTTTTGAGACCTTCATTTCAGGATATTGTTTTCTTAACCCCAACACTTTAAAAAGCAATTTTTCCTTTTCTCTTTTTCTCAGCATCTGGTAAGCCACTGCTTTTTGAATTTTACTATTTCATATATTTTATGCAAGTGAAATCACACACTATTTCTATTTTGTGATTGACTTATTTTGCATAGGATAACATATCAACTTGTACACTAAGACTTTTAATTCTCTACTCTTATGAAAGATGAAGTAGAGAAAAAGACTATACAAAATTGATGAATAATTCTAGGGAAAGGACATATATTGTACGCTAAAAGTTTAACTTCCATTAAGATGAAGAATAAGGAGTGTGTGGGTGAGCTTCCAGCTTTCTTGAGCCCTGGGGACCATTCAGAACCTAAACACAGGCAGGCCGCGTGAATGACAACCTCTATGGCACCCTTGGGACCCCTCCACCCATCTAGGGTCTCCACCCCAAAGCCCACCAAGTGAGTGAGAATGTCTGCTACGCTCTTGGGACCATAAGATCCAGCACAATTCCAGCCTTGGCTACTGTGTGGCAGAGCTTCTGCGCACCTCTGTGCTCCCTGGGCCAGGGGCACAACAGAGGGGCACCACAGGCTCACTGTTGTGCCAGAGGGGCACAACAGGTTCACTTCAAAGGGCTGCAACAGGAAGGAGCTGAACTTAAAAGCTAGAACCAAGTCAGGCAAAACTGAATAAACTCAAACTTAACAGATCTGCACCCAAATTTCAATAGGTGATAAGGTTATAAATGCAACAAAGCTCTTCACCAAAGGTCAGAGGTCAGTGCTATATGAAATGACAAATAAAAGGACCAAAATAAAATACCTGGCCTTGAGCAAACACAGAACAAGTGCAGAGGACCGTAGCTCAGCTGAAATGTATGAATCAACAGCATAGGATGTAAAGAAACAACAGCAGAAAGGTAGAGAGCAACTCAGAGCAGAATTAATTTCTGAAACAAAAAAATCTCTGATTTCATAGCATCTGAAGTAAAGAATCAAATGCAGAAACATATGGAGGAAACCCAATCTGAAAAAAAACTCGAGGAAAAGAATTAAAAACTGCTTCTAAAGAAGACCTTGATTAAAAAAAAATAGAGGAGATTAGAAAAATGATGGAACCCTTGAATGAGCAATAGGGGGAGGAAACAGATCTAATGAAGCAGAGTCAAAGAGATATAGGGGAACTCAAAATCTCAATCACAAGCTTGCAAAACCATTTGAGCGAAAGTGAAGAGTTTCAGATCTTGAAGACAATGTTGCACCTACTGAAACGGTAAGAAAAGATCTCTCAAAAAAAACTAGGAGCCAGGAAAAAATAATTCATCACATGCAAGAGGATGCAAAGATAAACAATGTGAGACTAGTAGCCATCATTGCAAAGCAAGGAGTTAGTACAAATGACATAAAAAGCATACAGGCAGAAGTTATAGCAGAAAACTTCCCAAATATGAGGAAACAATCTGACATTCAGGTAAACTGAAGCATACAGAACGTCAAATAACTTCAACCCCATTAAAAACACAGTGAGACATATAATAGTCAAAATCCCAGATATTCAGCACAAGAATAATATTCTGAAAGGTGCTAGAGAAAAGAAGCAGATTACATTCAAAGGAAACCCCCTCAGAATAACTTCAGACTTCCCTTTGCAAACCATGAAGACAAGAAGAGCATGGAGCAGAGTACTTCAAGTCCTCTATGAAAACAAATTCCAGCCCAGATTACTATACCCTGTAGAACTCTCTTTCAAGTTTGATGGAGAAGTGAAATACTTTCATGACAAGAACAAATAAGCAATTTCATGATGACAAAGCCAACTCTACACAGGCTCCAGAAAGATGTTCTAGAGAGGGACTAAAGTGATCAGAAGTCCATGAATGAGAACAGAAGCAACCCATTAAATAGGACAAACAATTAATTACGGACAAAAGTTAAACTACAGCAGGTAAATAACGTGTGAATCATAAGTCAACATATCTCATTGATAACCATCAATGTAAATGGAAACAATTCACCAATTAAGTGAAATAGACTGACACAGTACATTAGGAAACAAAATCCAACAATATACTGTACACAAGAAATACACTTTCCTCATAAAGAAATTCATAAGCTAAAAGTCAAAAGATGGAAAACAATCCTATACACCTGAGCACCTCAGAAAAATCAATAGTAGCAATCCTGTTCCCAGACATTCTCAACTTCAAACCCAGAATGATCAAATAAAATAAAGAAGGCCACTATATACTGGTTAGGGAAAAATTTCAAGAGGAAGAAGTAACTTTCTTAAACATGTATATACCAAACTCAGGAGCACCCAACTATATAAGACAAATCTTAATGGTCAAGAAAAATCTAATATCCAATGCCTCAGTCTCAACAGGAGACCTTAACATTGCCTTATACCAAAAAGATAGGTCAACCAAACAAAAAATTAGCAAGGAAATAGCATAATTGTACCAGAGCTTGAAACAAATGGACTTTGTGGACATATACAGAGTGTTCCATAGGTGAAGACACATTTCATTTCAGCTGTTCATGGATTATTTTCTAAAATAGACAACATACTAGTCCATAGGTCATACTTAAGTATATGCGAAAAAACAGAAATTATTCCATGCATATTATTTGACAGCAGTGCAAAGAAACTGGAAACAAACAACAAAAGAAACCAGAAAAAACCCTAAATACATGGAAATTAAACAACATCTACTCAGCAATCAATAGGTCACAGAAGAAATTCAACAATGTCTACAATTCAATGAAAATTCAACCGCAACTTGTCCAAATTTATGGGATGTGAAGAAAGCAGCTCTCAGAAGGAAATTCATAACTGTGAACTTACACATTAGGAAAATAGAATGGGAACAAATAAACACCCTAATTCTGCACCTCTGACATCTAGAAAACAAACAGCACACCAAACCCAGAGCCCAAAGATGGAATGAAGTCATAAAGATTAGAGTAGAAATTATTTCAATTCAGACAAAGAAAATAGTTCAAAGAATTAACGCATCAAAAAGCTTATTCTTTGAAAGATTAAATAAAATGGATAACCCTCTAACTATCCATTTTTCCTCATCAAATAGAAGAAAGAAAAAATTCAAATACAAGCAATAAGGAATGAAAAAGGTGTAATCCCCACAGACCCATTGGAAATTTGAAAGATTATCAATACCTTCTTTGAGAATTTTTTATGGGTACAAAATAGAAGACAGAGACAAAATGGACAGATTCCTAGAAAAGTACAAATTACCAAAACTGAGTCAAGAATATGGAACAACTCTCAGTAACTCAATAACTGCCAAGGAAATACAAAATATAATAAAAAGCCTACCAAAAAATAAAAGTCCAGGTCCTGATGGATTCACAGCTGAATTCTGAAAGAATCTTACAGAAGATATAATTCTTATACTCTTCAAAATCTTCAAAGAAATTGAAAAGAAGCAGTCCTCCCAAAATCATTCCTGGAGGGAAGTATTATAGTCATAGCAAAACCAGGGAAAGACATAACTAATAAAGAGAATTTCAGGCTAGTCTACCTCATGAACATAGATGCAAGAATCCTCAATAAAATCCTAGCAAATAGAATCCAGCAAATCATCAAGTAAACATAGAGCATGACCAGGTAGGATTCATCCCAGGGATGCAAGGATGGTTCAATATTCAAAAATCTATAAATTCAATACACTATATCAATAAAGAAAAAACCACATCATCATCTCAAATGATGCAGAGTAGTCTTCTGACAATGTCCATCACTAATTCATGTTCAAAGTCCTAAAGGAAATTAGAACAGAAGGCCTCTACTTCAATTTGATAAAAAAATCTATAAAAATTCAATGGCTAATACAATTCTAAGTGGGGAAAAACTGAAATCTTTTACTCTTAGATCTGGTACAAGACAAGGATGTCCTCTATCACCGCTCCTATTCAATGTAGTTCTGGAATCATTAGAGGGAGTCATTAGACAAGGGGATAAATAAAAGGAATAAGAATAGGTAAAGAAGAAGTTAAATTATTATTATTTGCAGATGACATGATACTTTACTTAGAAGACTCAAAAAACTCCACCAAGAAGCTACAAGAATTAATACACAATTCAGTACCATAGCAAGACAAATAGTCAATACCGAAAAGTCAATAGCATTCTTCTACACAGATAACAAACACAGACTGGGAAATTAGAGAAACAATATATTTTACCATAGCACCTAGGAAAATGAAATACCTTATAATTTATCAAACTAAAGAAGTCAAAGATCTTTCCAAGGAAAATTACAGAATTCTGAAAAAAGAGATTGTAGAGGATTTCAGAAAATTGAAAGATATTCCATGCTCTTGGATAGAAAGAACCAACATCAAGAAGATGGCCATACTCCCAAATTTTATTTAAAGATTTAAAACAATTTCTATCAAAATACTACCAACATACCTCACAGACCTAGAAAAATCATTCCTAAAATTTATTTGGAACCAGAAAATACCTAGAATAGCAAAGGCAATCCTGTTCATCAAAGACAAGGCAGGAGACACTACATTTTTGGACTTGAAACTATACTTCAAAGGTAGTGTGATAAAATCAGCATGGTATTGGCAATGAAACAGACCAGATGATCAATAGAATATATTAGAAGATGCAAAGGCCTCTACAAAAACACCCAGTTACCTGATCTTTGACGAAGGGCCCAATCATGCTTACTGGAATAAAGATAACCTCTTTAACAAATGGTGCTGGAGAAACTGGCTCTCTACATGCTGAAAACCAAAACTTGAAGAAGGGCTATCACCATGCACTAAGCTAACGTCAAAATGAATTAAAGATCTAAACATTAAATCAGAAACACTAAATCTCCTGGAAGAGAAATTAGGAGGAACTCTTGAAGATATAGGCATAGGCAAAGAGTTCATGAAGAAATAAAATCTCATGGGAAATAGTTAAAAGAATTAACAACTTGGAGCACCTCTTATTGAGAAGTTTTTGCATGTCAAAAGAAATTACCAACAAAGTGAAAAGACAACCCCCAAATTTGGAAAAAACCTTGACTAATAAACACTCAGACAAAGGTCTGCTCCCTAGAATTTATTTAGAACTAAAAAACATTAGGGACCATAAATATAAAGACTCAATCCAGAAATGGGTATCCGTAATGATCACACACTTCTCAGAGGAAGAAATAAAAGATGCGAATAAATATATGAAAAAATGTTCCACATCACTAGCCATCCGTGAAATGCAAATTAAAAAAAACCGAGATAGCATCTCACCCCAAAAACAATGGCTACCACAAAGAAATTGTCCAACAACACATGTTGGAAGGGCTGTGGGCAAAGGGGAACACTTCTACACTGTTGGTTGGAATGTACACTGGTGCAACCATTATGGAAATCGAAGTGGAGACTCCTTAAGAAACTAGGACTGGAAATCCCATTCAAGCCAGCTATCCCCTTACTGGGAATTTTCCCAGAGGAACTGAAAACATCACATCATAGTGATACATGTGTGCCTATGTTTATAACAGCACAATTTGTGATAGCCAAATCCTGGAAACATTCAAGATGCCCGTTGCCTGAGGAATGGATGAAAAAGATGTGTTTTTTTAAAAGTATAATTTTATTGAGAAATAAATAGCAATGAAAGAGTTTCAAACCAAATTGGAAGGACAGATTCAAAAATAAACACATAGCATACATTCTTCCTAGAATTTAATTGCTGTACAAGACACAGACATGATATCCTATTTA
>NW_004524617.1:11709269-11714700 GCF_000260255.1 Octodon degus | reverse complement strand
AACTCAGCAAAATATTCTAAAAGAGTCCAGTAGTCCATAATAGTATTGGGTCTTCTGCTTCACTGGCAATGTCAGAAATTGTTGACCTGCGTCCCATTCAGCTCAACATAGCAACATGGCTTTGCTTCTTATATTTCGTTTATATACTTTTCTGCTGGATGGTTAAGACAAAGATAAAGCAAGACCTATGCAACAAAAGTTACAGCTTTTGGGTTTGGTAAGGTCAGTGAAATTCGCTCAGGTTTTATCCAGAGAGCCTGTACCTCAGATTGTAGATACTTTGTCAATGTCAGCCAAGTGGATGAATCAGGGCATTGCTTGACCAATGTGCTCTCTGTGAAAGCCTGAGAGAATGTTTTCTTTCCATGTGACTCTCCTCAGGCACAGTCTACATCATCGATCACTTTAATCTTTGGCCACATAATCTCCTTGATCAGAAAATTTGGGACACTACTGAGTTACGTGATGTCACAGTACAAGCTCGCATATGTCCTGAGACTTAATTGACCTTGGAAGGCTATTACCAAAATGTTCGCATTTCTTGTGGCCCTCCTTTTGCTCTAATTTTGTTCTGCAAACTTAGGTTGTTAACCGTCCAGAAGAGAAGTTTATGTTATTGCCATACAACCTAGGCTGTTAAGCTTAACCTCACTATCTGTCTGAACGTCAAACATCTTACGCATAACATGGAACAGGTATTTTTCATCAATTATTGATATGTTGAACTTTAAGTTCCTAGAAAATATGATGAAAAAACATTTAAAAATTAGAATATATTTTAAAAAAAGGCATAAAGAATTATATAATTCTTATGCTTACACATAAGTCCAAAAATCTAACCATATACAACCTTGAAGCAGAACAGTCCCACAACATTCCATTTCCTGTCTCCTTCCTTCATCCTCAACCACCTTCTTTTTGAATAACCATCTACCTGAGAGCCAGCATGGCAGCAACTGGCATGTCATGACAAGCAGCCCATATTCAGAATACCAGAATGACAGGCATTCCAAGCATGGTCCTACAATTACAAATTACCATCTTTAGTGCAGTTGCTTATTTCACAGGTGTCAGTATATAAAGTTCGTCAGGGTGAGAATCTTTCCAATTAACTGCTAGATTCAAAAATTTTCTGGACATTCTCAGGATACTTGCATTGCACATCTTCTACATATAACTGTATGGCTTGTCACTGTCATGTTTCCTAGCTCTTCTTTCCCTCTTAGTCCTCGAGTTATTCCTTTCATTTTACTTGTATTATACTTTTCTATTTGTAGTTTTTTCTTTTGAGTTCTTATAATAGGGAAAGTATATGATATTTACACATGTGTGTCTGGTTTATTTCACTTATGAGTATATCTTAAAGTGGCATCCACTTCAATATAAAGGTTTCAAGTTTATCATTCTTTATAGCTAAGTAATACTCCATTGTATAAAAATACCATATCTTTTTCATCCCTTCCTCAGGTGATGGGCATCTTGGTTGTTTCCAAGATTTGGCTATCACAAATTGTACTGTTATAAACATAGGCACACATACAGCACTATGATATGATGTTTTCAGATCCTCTGGGAAAATTCCCAGTAGAGGAATAGCTGGCTTAAATGGGATTTCCAGTTCATGTTTTCTAAGGAGTCTCCACACTGATTTCCATAATGGTTGCACCAGTCTGCATTCCCACCAGCAGTGGGGAAGGATTCCTTTTTCCCCACAGCCTCTCCAATATTTGCTGTTGGTTGAATTCTTTATGATAGCCACTTTTTCTGGGGTAAAATTATATCTCAATGTTGTTTCAATTTGCATTTCAAGGATTTCTTGTGATGTGGAGCGTTTTTTATATATTTATTTGATTCTTTAATTTCATCCTCTGAGAAGTGTGTGTTCATCTCAGATGCCCATTTCTGGACTGGGTGTTTAAATTTTGGGGCTCTCGTGTTTTTTAATTCTTTATAAATTCTAGATAGCAGACCTTTGTCTGAGTACTTATTTGTCGTGTTTTTTTCCCCCCAAATTTAGGGGTTGTCTTTTCACTTTGTTGGTAATTTCTTTTGATGTGCAAAAACTTCTCAGTAAGAACAGGTTCCAGTTGTTAATTCTTTCAAGTGTTTCCTGTGCAATTTAATTTTTTTTCATGAACTCTTTGCCTACCCCTATGTCTTCAAGAGTCCCCGGCAGAAGTTCTCACTTGGTGGGTGATGTGGGAGTGTGCTCCTCACCGTGTGGCCCCAAGGGAGTGGAAGAGGGTCTCACCCATGCTGGGCATAGGCTTTGACTGGCAGGTCTCACCAGTGCAGGGTAGCCAGAAACTCTCACACACACTCATCGGACCTGGGCTAGGATTGGATCTGGGTGTCCCTTGAATTTGGTAGAAATTGTCACGTGGAAGGCAGCGTGTGAGGTGTTGTGGAGTGGTGGTGGTTGGGTTCCAAGGGTGTGGAAGAGGGTCTCACCCACACTGCACCTTGGTTGGGACCCATGGTTCCCTCTGGCACAGTGTAGCCGGAAGCTTTCCCACACACTCACCGGACCTGGGCTAGGACTTGATCTAGATGTGTTGTTTTTATACAATGGAGTGTTACTCAGCTATAAAGAATGATAAACTCAAAGCCTTTATATTGTAGTGGATGCCACTTTAAGATATACACATAAGTGAAATAAACCAGACCCACATGTGTAAATATCATATAGTCTCCCTGGTATAAGAACTCAAAAGAAGAAATACAAATAGGTATAACACAAGTGTAAGGAAAGTGAGAACTTGAGGATTTGACAGTTAGGAGACGTTAACTAGAAAAGCTTGGAACCCTGACAGGGGCAAAGTCATACATTTATATGCACAAGATGGGCAAGGCAATGATCCTAAGAAAGATCAGCAGGTTTCTGAAACTAGCAGTTAATTGGTCAGATTCTCATTCTGAGTAAGTCTACATGCTGATACTTGTGAACCAAGGAAGTACACTGAAGATAGCAATGTGCAATAGCAGGTCCATGCTTGGAATACCTGTCATTCTGGTCTCCTAAATTCGTACTGCTTGTCATGACATATCAATTATTGCCATTGTGTCTCTCAAGTCAAAATTTTTTTAAATGGGTAATAAAAGAAAGAAAGACAAGAAAAATGTCACAAGACTGTTTTGCTACAATGCTGTATATTGTTAGATGTATAAATTTCTCTGTAAAAATATGTAATTGTTCATTCATATTCTTTTATTACTTTCATGTTTTAAATTTTTATCTCCATATATTGTAGGGACATATTAGTTTAACATATTAGTACTTGGTGGAAATACCTGTTCCATGTTATGCCTAATATGTTCAATATTCAGACAGATAGTGAGGTTAAACCCAACTGCATATGATGTAGGGTCACAATAAGCTTCTCTTCTGGAGGATTAACAACCTAAGTTAGCAGATCAATATTTAGAGAAATAGAAAGGCTGCAAGAACAGCCAACATTTTGACAATAGCCTTTCAAGGTCAGTGAAGACTCAGGACATAGCAGAAGCTATAACGTAACATCATGTAACTCAGCTGTGTCCCCAATTTCCCGATCACGGAGAATATGGGGCTACAGATGAGAGTGACTGATGATGTAGAGTGTGCTTAAGGAGAGTCATATGGGGAGAAAACATTCTCTCAGGCTCTCACAGAGAGAAAATTGGTCAAGCAATGCCCATGACTCATCCACATGGCTGACACTGACAAAGGATCTGTAAACTGTGGTATAGGGTTACAAGATAAATCCTGAGGGCACTTTACTGATCTTATCAGATCCCAATGTTACATTTCTTGTTATATAGGTCTTGCTTTATCTTGGCCTTCACCATCCAGCAGAAAAGTTTAAAAACGAGGTATATAAAATATAGCCATATTAATATGCTGAGCTATGAAAGGCTCAAGTCAACAATTTCTGTGGATAACCCACTACTATTGTGGACTGCTGGACTCTGTTGAATTGTTTGCTGAATTTTCTCACCTATAGTATTTAGATGCCAATGTAATACCCATCTCTGAGAGGACTAAATAATAAAAGGGTTGCAAAGGAAGCATTATTTTGTATCTGAATATACAGAATTGTTAGGATAGATATTCAGCTACATTCACTTAATTCAATGAGAAGAAAGATTTGTTCTAATAGAGCTTGGACAGGATATCTTGTTTGCATCTTGTATTATGCATAATCAGTAAGAAGTTAGCAATGTACAATGTACTAATTGTTGAAACTGTCATATAAAATAATTCACAATCATTGAATCTGAGAGATTAGTACACAAGATTCTTTATTAAAGAAATAAACTATACAGTAAATCTCACTACAGAAAGAGAAAAAAATATGAAGAATAATCAAAAATTATTTCCAGTTTTGAGAACCTTGTGTCTGTTTGATAAAATAGAGATGTGTCATCATTGTTAATACTAAAGGCCGATCAGTGAATGAAAAATCTAAATTGTAATGAACTATGCAGCATTCCTTCCTTCTAAGTATGGCCTGAGAACATTTGAGAAGAAATAGCTTATTTCTCTTAGCAGTGTTTTCCAGGTTCACCCATGTTATCACAAATAGCATTATTTTCTTTGTTGAGCACAAATACATTTAAACTCGTACTTATGCGAAATCCAAGAAGCAGTCTTTCTCAAACCTGAGTGGGTTTGAAGTAATGGAGTGAGAAGCAATGGCATGTTATATAAGAATATGAAACTTTTTTGATTGAAATATTTTATTGTTTTATTTTTGGAAGTGGAAATTTACTTTTTAAAGTTTCTAATACTAGAAGAACATATTATATCATGTCTTTTTTTTTTTCGGAACTGGGGATTGAACTCAGGTCTTTACGCTTGCCAGGGAAGTGCTTATTCTACTCAGCCATCTCCCCAGCCCCATCTATGTCTTCTAAGCAGATTTTAAGTCAAAGATACAGTAGAAATCTTAAAACAAAAATTAATATTAAACAATAGTCAAAAAATTAAGCATTAATTAATTAAAAATTAAATATTTCAAAACAATTGAACTAAGAAAAATTTTTCATGATAGTAAACAATTACTAAGAACAAAACATAAGGTAAATACTGGAATGGCAAATATATGACCAGCACTTCATACAGTCTGGTACAGAGTATTTCACAAAGTTATAGCATGTTGTGGACATAGACAGTGAATATTTTCGTTTTAAAGTCTGACTCATATTCATAAGTATTTTTGGGGGACCACCAGATAATTTGATACATGAATATAATATGCAATGATCTAATCAGAATACTTGGCATTTCCATGTCCTTTATTTATTTTTCTTTATTTTCAAAGTTTTATTGATAAACATATAGCAATGAGACAGTTTCAAATCAAATTGAAAGTACAGTTTCAACAAATAATACACTGCATATATTCTTCTTAGTGGTTAATTGCTGTACAAGATGCAGACTTGTGATCCT
>NW_004524617.1:11689749-11690744 GCF_000260255.1 Octodon degus | reverse complement strand
AAATATAAGACCCAATGCTATTATAGGCTACTGGACTCTTTTAGAATATTTTGCTGAGTTTACACACCTATAATATTCAATAACGGAACTTATGGAAAGCGTTTTGTGCTAAAGATGCTACTACAAGATTATCAAGCACAAATTATAGAGTGAAATTAACCAATATTTAGGAAAAACTGAAGATATTATAAAAAGGAATATTTTCACAAAAACAAGAGACAATGAGATGGAAGAAATTTAACAGAAATCACAGGACTAAGTAATTAGGTATCATAATGACCTTGAATATAAACAATAATTCCCTAGCTGAAAGACTGAGATTAGCTGAGTGGATTGAAATACTGGAAGAATGAATGAAATTCAAAGATGTTGTCTATGAAACTCACTTGACCAAGAAAGACACACAAAGGTTGTAAGTGAAAAAGTAAAAATAGACATTAAATGAAAATACAAGTCAAAAGAGAACAGGAGTAGCTATACTTATATTTAATGAAATACACTTCAAAAATAAATACAAGTAGGCTGTGTATGTAACACCATGGTAGAACTCTTGCCTTATATGCCCAAAGCCCTGGATTCAATCTCATGCACCACAAAAGTAACAAAACAAAACTAAAAACCAACTAGAGTCAGTCACTATACAATGATTGATCAATGAATCAGTTCAATAAGAAGCTATGATAATTATAAATGTATATCACATGATAAAAGTTAAACATAACTTAGACCAAAAACGTTCATGTAAGCCTTAAAACTACAAAAGTACAAGGAGAAAACAGAGAAGACACATTTTATGCCCTAGTGTTGGATAAAAGCAAAAGTAGGCAAACTAGATTTTATCAAACTAAAACTCTTTGCATGACAAATGAACAACAGTGTTAAAAGACTATAGGATGAGAAAAAATGCAATAATCCCTCTATTAAAAAAACTAATATATACTGGGTCATGGAGATAGCTCAGTGGTCGAAGCACCTGCCTGGCAAGTGTAAGGACC